>NC_142876.1:44167500-44487500 GCF_051225735.1 Oryctolagus cuniculus
TATTACCTCCCTCCTATCCGCAACCATCCCATCTCCCACTCCCTCTCCCATCCCATTCTTTATCATGATTCATTCTCATTTCATCATGATTTCATTTTCATTCATTACAGAAGATCAACTTTGTATATACTAAGTAAATATTTCAACAGACTGTACCCACAAAGACACACAAAGTATAGAGTACTGTTTGAGTAGTAGTTTTACCATTCTCATAGTACAACACATTAAGGGCAGAGGTCCTACATGGGGAGCAGGTGCACAGTGACTCCCGTTGTTGATTTAACAATTGACACTCTTATTTATGACATCAGTAATCACCCGAGGCTCTTGTCATGAGCTGCCAAGTCTATGGAAGCCTCTTGAGTTCACCAACTCGATCTTATTTAGACAAGGCCATATTTAATGGAAATTCTCTCCTCCCTTCAGAGGAAGTTACTTCCTTCTTTGATGGCCCGTTCTTTCCGTTGGAATCTCACTCACAGGGATCTTTCATTTAGGTCATTTTTTAAGCCACAATGCCTTGGCTTTCCATGCCTGCGAAACTCTCATGGGCTTTTTAGCCATATCTGAATGCCTTAAGGGCTGATTCTGAGGCCAGAGTGCTGTTTAGGGCTTTTGCCATTCTATGAGTTTGCTGTGTATCCTGCTTCCTATGTAGGATCATTCTCTCCTTTTTAATTCTATTATTCGCAGACACTGGTCTTATTTACGTAATCCCTTTGACACTTAATCCTATCTTTTTGATCAATTATGAACTTAAACTTATGTGAAATCCTTTCATTTTTTTTCAATATCCACATTTCCCTTGAACTTTTAAAGATCTCTCCTACATGGGGGCTGGCATTGTAGCACAAGTGGTTAACATGTCACCTATGAGGAAAGCATCCCTATGGGTGCTGGTTTGAGTTTTGGCTCTTCCTCTTCTGACCCAGATCCTTGCTAATGCACCTGGGAAAGCAGTGGAGGATGGGCCAAGTGCTTGGGCCCCTGCATTCACATGGGAGACCTGGAAAAGCTCCAGGCACCTGGCTTCAGCCCAATCCAGCCCCAGCCATTGCAGCCATCTGGGGAGTGAACCAGCAGATGGTAGATGCTCTCTGTCTCTCTGTCTCTGTCTCTGTCTCTGTCTCTGCATCTCTCTCTCTCTCTCTCTCTCACACACACACATAAGTCTGCCTTTCATTTGGGACATGCTCAAGCTGACTTGCCCCAAATGGTAGAGTTAGAAACATACCAGGGGATTCCAATTCAATGCCATCAAGGTGGCATGTACCAATGCCATCTCACTATTCCAAGTGATCAATTTCAGTTCACAATTGATCATAATGAAAGGACTAAGAGTCAAAGGGAGCACATAAACAAGTCTAGTACCTGCTAACACTAACCGATAGAATAAATAAAGGGGAGAGTGATCCAACATGGGAAGTGAGATACTCAGCAGACTCATAGAATGGCAGATGTCCTAAATAGCACTCTGGCCTCAGAATCAGCCCTAAAGGCATTCGGATCTGGCTGAAAAGCCCATGAGAGTATTTCAGGCATGGAAAGCCAAGACACTCTGGCAAAAGATCTCTGTGAGTGAGATCCCAGTGGAAAGAACAGGTCTTCAAAGAAGGAGGTACCTTTCTCTGAAGGGAGGAGAGAACCTCCACTTTGACTATGACCTTGTCTAAACAAGATAAGAGTCGGAGAACTCAAGGAGCTTCCATAGCCTTGGAAACTCATGACTGGAGCATAGGGAGATTACTGATGCCATAGACAGGAGTGTCAATTGGTAAAGTCAACAACAGGAGTCATTGTGCACTTACTCCTCATGTAGGATCTCTGTCCTTAATGTGCTGTGCACTGAGATTTAATGCTATAACGAGTACTCAAACAGTATATTTCACTTTGTGTTTCTATGGGGGTGCAAACTGTTGAAATCTTTACTTAATGCATACTAAACTGATCCTCTGTAAAAAAAAAAAAGAAATTATCAATTCCCAACTTGACTCTCACTGGGATTAAACATGACAATAGGTCTGATCTGATTTCATCATCATTTAAAAAAAATCATCTATTATTTTTCACTTTATGTTTCTGTGTGGGAGCAAACTGTTGAAATCCTTTCTTAATGTATACTAAGCTGATCTTCTGTATATTAAGATAATCGAAAATGAATCTTGTAACATGCTATGAGAAATTACATATGAATCAAAAATGTTCATTTATCCAAAATAAACTTTTAATTTTGTTACTGTAAAAAAAAAAAAAAAAAAAAAAAAAAAAAGAAAATGAATCTTGATGTGAATGGAAGGGGAGAGGGAGTGGGAAAGGGGAGGGTTGTGGGTGGGAGGGATGGTATGGGTGGGAAGCCATTGTAATCCATAAATCGTACTTTGGAAATTTATATTCATTAAATAAAAGTTAAAAAAAAACATTCTCTAGTTAAACACACACACACAAAAAAAAATCTTAAAAAATAAAAAATATCCCTCATACAAATAGTAAATAGAAAGATTCAAGTTCCCAATAATCTGTGTGAAGAAAAAGATTTCTAAAGGTGACTCAAAATAAGTGTTAAATGTAGCATTTAAGAATTGGCAACTTCTGTTGCATCAACACTTTTTTCTAAAAAATTTATTTTATTTATTTGAAAGAGTTACACAGAGACAGAGAGAGAGTGTGTGTGTGTGTGTGTGAGAGAGAGAGAGAGGAGGTGTCTTCCATCTGCTGGTTTACTTCCCAAATGGCCCCAACAGCTGGGGCTGGGCCAGGCTGAAGCCAGGAGCTTCTTCGAGGTCTCCCACATGATTGCAGGGGCCCAAGCACTTGGATTGTTCTCCACTTCATTCCCAGGTGCATTCATGGGGAGCTGGATTGGAAGCCAAGCAGTCAGAACTGAAACTGGTGCCCACATGGGATTCCAGCATTGCAGGCAGAGGCTTAACCTGCTATGCCACAACATTAGCTCCTCTATCAATACTTTTGCATGGTAAAACAGAATAAGACACATTTGTGGACAAAGGACAAATTGTAGGCACATTTACAATCTACGTCAGCTGAAGGGCCAGTAGCCTTCATTTATGAAGAACTATGAACTAAAAGTATTGCAATAATTTTTCACTTCACTTTTGAAACTTCCTTGTTATAATGATATTTTTGTAGGAGTCATCCATGTGGTAGTTTAAAACAAAACATATGCTTCCATTATTTAATCACATTGGAGAGTAGCTATATATTCAGAAAACTAAGATTAAAGCAAAATTATCTTTTAGAAAATTGAACTTAGAGTCATTTGATTATAAAAGTCTTATGCACAATCAAATTTTATGCTAATTGGCCAAATGATTCAGGTTTGAAAAACGAATTCTTTGCCTTTTCCCCTCATCAATTTATTGCTTTGTCTTTGTAGTTCTGTAAGTTCTGAATTAGAGAATGGGTAAATTCACCACAGTCTCTTTGACTAAATGGATGTTAATGAAAACAATATTGAGCTTTTACTTGGCTAAATTACCTGTAACAAGACATTTTAGAGTTAATTTAATGAAGTGCACTAGGAAGTTAAGTATGTGGCTTTTTTCATTAAATGTCTCAAGTTGGAAGAAAAAAAACACAATAAATACTGTAAAGTGTAAGTAATTGTATTGTTTACAAATATTGTATTATTTTATTTATTATATTGTTTACAAAAATTTTGTTTGCAAAATATTTTGGAATCTTCCAAGTTAACATATAAACTGTTGTCCTCAATCACTTTCTTCTATGTTTTATCTCTGAGTATTATTAGAATGGTAAATTTATTATATCTACTGTTATTTTGATCCAGAATGTTGTCACTGATTTCTTTAAACCATGTATAAGTAATATATGATGTTGCTATGCAAACTTAGTAATAGATAGGTCCAATGGTACATCCTAAAGTAGAAAAAGACTGCATTCATATATATGTGTTACCTATGAAATATGTTATTTTCAGTATATGGACTACAGATAATAAGAACAAGGATGCTTTTCCCTACTTTTAAAACATGCCTTTCACACTAACAATGTGCACATGATTTAATGTTCACATAACACGCACAGATGTAATTTCTTTTGATTCTTACAGCAGCCTTCTGAAATAAGCAATGAAGGGATTGTCTTTTCTATGTTTTTCTTTAATTTATTTGAAAGGCATACCAAGAAAGACACAAAGAGAGAGACAGAGGGAAAGAAGAGAGAAATCTTCCATAAGCTATGTCACACCTCAAATACCTACAACACCCAGAGCTGGGCCAGGCTGAAACCAAGAGCCCGATATCTATCTAGGCCTCCCAGCAGGATGACAGGGACGTACTACTTGAGCCATCATCTGTTGCTTCCCAGGCTGCACATTAACAGAAAGCGGAATGAAAGAGGAGTGATGGGACTCTAACCAGGTATTCCAATATTGGATGCTGGTGTCCCAATTCACATCTTAGCTGCTGTGCCATAATGCCTGCCTCTCTTCTCTACTTTGCAGATTAGAAAACAGAGTTCAGATGATACAAAATAAGATCATATTGCTGATACTGCTGAGAAGTCTCCTGTAAAATTAAGATTATTCATTAATTGTTCTGGCGATAAATTTTTTTCCATCTGAACATAACTCTTTAATCTAGAGTCCACCAATTTCTTTGTAAAGTTTATAAATGGTTAGAGTAATGTTTGTGGAATATAAAAATTTTTTTGTATTTTAATATTCTGTGTTTGTGTGGGCCTCAACAACAAATTAATTGGAGTACGTGTTTATTTTCACCAAATACTACAAACTCTTCGGGACACAGTGAAAAAGCACAATGAGTCCAGAAACTTGCTGAATTGGCACAAGCAAATGCTGTAATACTTTGGTGAGCTGGAAGCAGTATTGTGCTGGCAGGTTTTTAATAATGGGGTTTCCAAGAAACCAGAAGTCCTGATTTGTAGCGTTTCCCTTTTCTATTCTGTAATTATTCCCACCACTGTCAATTTCAAACTTCCAATATGGTTGTAATTGATTGTTGGGTTGGAGCGAGATATTGACAGTGTATTTTCATGGGTCCATGAGCCAGTCCCTGTACATCACTGGCTGGAAGTCTACAGGGTAATGGATGTATGTTATAATTTAGATTATCTTTTGCATTTTACCTGAGTTTCTTGGTATTTTCACCTGTTGCACAACTAGCGTAAGACTAGGGCAATGTAAAAATATAGAGTTCTTACTGTTTTACTACAAGAATTTTTAAAGGCTTATTTATTTATTTGAAAGGCAGAGTTACAGAGAGAGAGAGAGAGAGAGAGAGAGAGAGATCTTCCATCCACTGGTTCACGCCCCAAATGGTTGCAACAGCTGGAGTTGGGCCCGCTTGCATGCAGGAGCCAGGAGCTTCTTCCAGGTCTCCCACTTGAATGCAGAGGCCCAAGAACTTGAGTCATCCTCCACCACTTTCCCAGGCAGTTAGCAGAGAGCTGGATTGGAAGTGGAACAGCCGAGAGTTGAACTGGTGTCCATATGAGATGCCAATGCTGCAGCCACAGCACCAAACCTTAGAAAACCTTTGGAGGCTGGCGCCGCGGCTCAATAGGCTAGTCCTTGGCCTGCAGTGCCGGCACACCAGGTTCTAGTCCCGGTCGGGGTGCCGGATTCTGTCCCGGTTGCCCCTCTTCCAGGCCAGCTCTCTGCTGTGGCCAGGGAGTGCAGTGGAGGATGGCCCAAGTGCTTGGGCCCTGCACCCGCATGGGAGACCAGGAGAAGCACCTGGCTCCTGCCGGATTAGCACGGCGGCCATTGGAGGGTGAACCAAAGGCAAAAAGGAAGACCTTTCTCTCTGTCTCTCTTTCTCTCACTATCCACTCTGCCTGTAAAAAAAAACCAAAAAACCAAAAAACAAAACAAAACAAAACTTTCGGAAGTAGATCGCTAGGGTGATCAGTCAATGAAGAATTTAATTAGCAAATATGATTGCCTATGTTGCTCCAAGGGAATTAATACTTTCTGAGTTTCAATGAGTAAAAGAGGTCTTGCTTGTATTCCACAAATAGGACTTTTTGTCTTAGAATCAGAACTTAGTTACAGTCATAGTAAAATATTAAGGAAAAAGGGACAGGTATTTAAGTCCCTACTTGAGATACCATATCTCATATCAGAGTGTCTTGTTTGAGTCATGGGTCCTATAATTCCAATCCAGATTCTTGCTAATGTGCCCCCTGGAAGGCAGAAGATGATGACTCAAATACATGGATTCTTGCCATCCTCATGGAAGACCTAGATGGAATTCCAGACTACTGGGTGTTGTAGATGTTTGAGGAGTAAACCAGAAACTGGAAGATCTCTGTCTCTCTGTTTCACTGCCTTCCAAATAAAATAAAAGTAAATTTTAAAAGTAAACAAAAGAAAATAAAGTTCGACATGCTCTCTTTTCTCCAGGGACCTACAGTTGAGTTGAAGAAAGACTCATGCAATAGTAGCAATAGTACATGTCTAAGGAATCGCTCATGCTAAAGATCTGTGTCACCAAGTTGAAACTGAGTTGCTCATCTGAAATTCTGAGGAATCAGAATCAGAGAAAGGACAGCAAAAGTTTTCAAATAGGCCATTTTCAGTTGGGATTAATAATGATGTTTTCTCTGCCTAATCCTTACATTATAAAGGTAAACAGAAGTAATCTGATGATAACTAATCAGCTGTTTTTCTGTTGTCTATCCTTCTGTACCAATTTATAAGGAAGGTATTTTGAAATAAGCAATATAATCTTTGATTTTTGTTTCTGTTTTCTTTAATCCTTTTCTGTCTGTAAAAAACAACTTTCTTTGGACCATTGGAACATTTATTCTGTTTTATGTAATGAACTGTTTCCTGATACTAGAATCAAAAGTAAGTCAGTTAAGATCATTATTAAACAAAGTCATTATAATTTTGTCCTTTGATGGATCTAATAATTACCTAACAGCTTAGCTTACCCATTTGACATCCATTGTTGAGGTCTCCTGTTACTTGTACTTTCTCTGCACACAATTTAGTAAGTTGTGCTAGTTGGAATAGAGATAAATTTAGATTCTTCTCTAGAGTTGATATTTTCAACATGTTCTAACACTAACATTGGAATAGACTGGGACATTGTTTCTAAAATTTATAATTCAAACAAAGTGAACTGGAACTATCCTTAAACTCACAAATCCTACTTGAAAATTGACTCTGTGGAGCTGGACAGTCATGTGGAATGACAATTCTTGACAACTCCTAATGGCTTTATGAAAATCTCCCTGTGTGTCCTGGTGAATAAAGTCTGCCATCTTGTGCTGAAATATTGGGCTATAATCCTTGAATGAAGAGAAGTGCACTTCTGTCCTGACATTGTAGTCATTTCTGTTTTGTGCTCTCCCCCCACCCCATTTCTCATACCACCACCCACCAAACAGTGCAAGGCCAGGAATAGAGTAAAACCAAAATTCTGCTAAAATATTTAGGTAAAACCATTAGACTCTCCATTTACAAAATTGGCAATGTATAATCAAATCTCGTGAATCAATGATTTTTGAAGTGTAGTGCTGCACTTGAGGCAGTAGCACAGGGGAATGGATTCTGCGACCCACCCCATACCTATTCAATTAGAAACTCTTGGAATGTCACCCATGAATCTGAATCTCAATAAACTCTGCAGGTGATGCTGATGCAAGCTCAAGTTTGAAAATCTGTCTTAGTTGACATAGAGTTGATGCTCTGTGTATAAAGTTAAACTAAAAATGAACCATAATGAAGAAGGGGATGGGAGAGGGAGTAGGAGGTGGGACGAGAGTTGAGGTGGGAGGGTGGGTATGGGGGAAAGATCCAGTATGTTCCTGAAGTTGTACCTATGAAGATGGGAGGGTTGTGGGTGGGAGGGAAGTTATGGGGGGGGGGAAGCCATTGTAATCCATAAACTGTACTTTGGAAATTTATATTTACTAAATAAAAGTTAAAAAAAGAAAAATGAATTCAGTAAATAAAAGCTTTAAAAAATAAAAAATTTTTAAAAATTTTAAAAAAGAAAATCTGTCTTAGAATAATAGTTGCTGAAATTAAAGGGCTTCTTTTTCTTATTACTTTTCCCCTTTGGTGTGTTGAATCATATTTCATAAATAGACATAGGTACAATTTTTCCCAATGTTCTTTCCTTAACTGTAAGGATATTTGGTTGATTTTATTCTCACACGTTATTAAAAATCTTCAAATGCCATTTACCTTTGAGCTGTTAACTTCTGTGGCCAAGTCCATCTGAGATAAACTCATTCTATTGAGAAAAATCTATCTGAATCCTCTTAAGGGTTTCAAACCACTTCAACTACATATAATTCCCACTTAAAGCACAGTACAAATAGATCTGAATTTCAAGGATGCTAGAGAGGCATTTACTTTGTAGTAACAAAGCATGTAGAGATCATTTCAGATTTCTGCTTGAATCCATAGTCTAACACTAATATGTGAGGGATCTCTTTCAGCTAAATTTTAGGTCCTAAAATGAACAATGATATCATGTTCCCCCAGTTCTTCAGAATGCAGTATAATTTGCTAGCTCCCAGGTATTCCAGGACTAATTGGGGAAAAACAGTTTTGCTGGGTGGATGGCTAACTGAGTCGGGCTCCACCCACATGCGAGAGCATGTCAAAGATTTGATGTGTATCATGTGAATCATGAAAAAACTGTGCATGAATTTCAATTATTTGGAATCAAACTTCTTTTTAAATTTAATTTAGTCATAGACTTTTGAAAGTACTCTTATATTATTAACGACATCCATTTAAGAGAAACAAATTTGCCTACTTTGCTATAAAATCAAGCAAAATTCCAGGCTTACTTGGTTGTTTTTTCTATTTTCTTTTTTTCAGATACTTTTGTTGCTTTCTTTGCTGCTTGGTCTTTTTCCCAAACCACTTTCTTCTCTCTTATCCCAGCTAAATTTTCCCCCACCTTTTTCTGGCCTCATTCTCCCAGATTTCCCTCTTCCCACTTCTTCCTGGTTCCTTTGTCGTGCTCTGGCTGGCTCCAATTAGGGAAACCTCATGTTTACTCTTTTAAGATCCACACTTGAAAACAGACTCTTTCGTAGATAAGTATACTCATTGTAAATGGTCTAATTCCTGTTCAGGGAAGCACATTAAAACATTAAAAATAATGAGATTATTGGTTCTGGTTTCAGATAAACAGGAAAGTAAAAACCTCTCCCTGTTGAGAACTTGATCTGTTGGGCTTTCCCTGCCCTCTTGTTTGCTTGCTTAATGGTTTATTACTTTCTGAGGGTAAGCTCTCAAAGCCAGAAAGCTTTAAAACTATCCTGTAATGAGCTTCTACCCACCCCTTATCATCCTTAGCAAAGTACAAGTACTTTTTCCCCTTGCTTCCGTAAGAGACGTTATTCAGATTATTTTGAAGGGCTTAGCACTCAAGAAATGCCCTAATTTGTACTACTGTTTAAATATCCTGATATCCAATACAGGATCACAATCTTTCTCTGTGTCTTTTCTTAAACAATGGAAATGTCACATATCCCTGGAGATTCATTTTTTCATGCCATGCTTTAAGCTCACAGAATTCAACTTCACTCTTCCTTTGGCTGAGTAATTACAATAAAGAACTGGACTGGTATTTATGACACAGCACCATTAAAATTTGCAGTCTTCGTCAAATGTGATATTTAATGCTTTTAAATGTTCTTAACTGAACTTTCCAGTTGTGTTTTTAAAAAAAAGCCAGTCTCCTAGCCAGAGAGTTATTAAGTTTAAAATGCTGTAAAACTATTCCTCTTTGGTCCTTCAGTTTCTAGGTGCTCTTCTAACACACCTATGAGGTGGAATACCCTACACTCTCCCGTGTCAGTGGAGTTGAGAATCCTAAAATGTGTTCTTGGCACTCTAGATTTTATGGCCCCAGATTATACTTAATTCTTATCAGTTTTGTTAAGTTAAATTGTTCCATACTACATTGAGTTAACAGGTGGCATGTTAAGCTTTTTATTTTATTATTACTTTTATGAATAGTAAGTAGTAGCTTCAGTAGTCACATAAGAATCTAGTCACAAATGCCATGATTGACTTGAATAAATGTATTTTCAGGTTCCTAAATGCTTTACCTGCTTTGAGAAATGTAGGAACATAAGTGTACTCAAAAAATGGTATTTTCTATAAATTATTTTTAAGTGTTAAAATACATAACGGTGTGCATAAACATCATAAACAACTATATGCACAGACTCCAGCATTTTGTCTTATTTACTTTAAAGTTATAATAAATGAAAAATTATAGGTATCAGTAAAATTTTGCATTGTAAAAATATCTGACATTTTGTCACTTAGCTGTGTTTTACTTTTTTTTTATTTTTTAAACTTTTATTTAATGCATATAATTTTCCAAAGTACGACTTATGGATTACAATGGCTTCCCCCCCATACCGTCCCTCCCACCCACAACCCTCCCCTTTCCCACTCCCTCTCCCCTTCCATTCACATCAAGATTCATTTTCGATTATCTTAATATACAGAAGATCAGCTTAGTATACATTAAGTATGGATTTCAACAGTTTGCTCCCACACAGAAACATAAAGTGAAAAATAATAGATGATTTTTTTTAAATGATGATGAAATCAGAGCAGACCTATTGTCATGTTTAATCCCAGTGAGAGTCAAGTTGGGAATTGATAATTTCTTTTCTTTTCTTTTTTTTTTTTTTTTTACAGAGGATCAGTTTAGTATGCATTAAGTAAGGATTTCAACAGTTTGCACCCCCATAGAAACACAAAGTGAAATATATTGTTTGAGTACTCGTTATAGCATTAAATCTCAGTGCACAGCACATTAAGGACAGAGATCCTACATGAGGAGTAAGTGCACAATGACTCCTGTTGTTGACTTTACCAATTGACACTCCTGTCTATGGCATCAGTAATCTCCCTATGCTCCAGTCATGAGTTTCCAAGGCTATGGAAGCCCTCTGAGTTCTCCGACTCTTATCTTGTTTAGACAAGGTCATAGTCAAAGTGGAGGTTCTCTCCTCCCTTCAGAGAAAGGTACCTCCTTCTTTGATGACCTGTTCTTTCCACTGGGATCTCACTCGCAGAGATCTTTTGCCAGAGTGTCTTGGCTTTCCATGCCTGAAATACTCTCATGAGCTTTTCAGCCAGCTCCGAATGCCTTTAGGGCTGATTCTGAGGCCAGAGTGCTATTTAGGACATCTGCCATTCTATGAGTCTGCTGAGTATCTCACTTCCCATGTTGGATCACTCTCTCCTTTATTTACTCCATCAGTTAGCGTTAGCAGGTACTAGACTTGTCTATGTGCTCCCTTTGACTTCCAGTCCCTTCCCCATGACCAACTGTGAACTGAAACTGATCACCTGGAACAGTGAGATGGCATTGGTACATGCCACCTCAAGTTACTAGAGAACATTGGAGAAACCCTTCAAGATATTGGCACAGGCAAAGAATCTCTGGAAAAGACCCGGGAGGTACAGGCAGTCAAAGCCAAAATCAACTATTGGGATTGCATCAAATTGAGAAGTTTCTGTGCTGCAAAAGAAACAGTCAGGAGAGTGAAGAGACAACCGACAGAATGGGAAAAAATATTTGCAAACTATGCAACAGATAAAGGGTTAATAACCAGAATCTACAAAGAGATCAAGAAACTCCACAAAAACAAAACCAACAACCCACTTAAGAGATGGGCCAAGGACCTCAATAGACATTTTTCAAAAGAGGAAATCCAAATGGCCAACAGTCACATGAAAAAATGTTCAAGGTCATTAGCAATCAGGGAAATGCAAATCAAAACCACAATGAGGTTTCACCTCAGCCCGGTTAGAATGGCTCACATGCAGAAATCTACCAACAACAGATGCTGGCGAGGATGTGGGGAAAAAGGGACACTAACCCACTGTTGGTGGGAATGCAAGCTGGTCAAGCCACTATGGAAGTCAGTCTGGAGATTCCTCAGAAACCTGAAGATAACCCTACCGTTCGACCCAGCCATCCCACTCCTTGGAATTTACCCAAAGGAATTTAAATTGGCAAATAAAAAAGAGGTCTGCACCCTAATGTTTATTGCAGCTCAATTCACAATAGCTAAGACCTGGAACCAACCTAAATGCCCATCAACGATAGACTGGATAAAGAAATTATGGGATATGTACTCTTTAGAATACTATACCGCAGTAAGAAACAACGAAATCCAGTCATTTGCAACAAAATGGAGGAATCTGGAACACATCATGCTGAGTGAAATAAGCCAGTCCCAAAGGGACAAATACCATATGTTCTCCCTGATCGGTGACGACTGACTGAACACCAAGAGGGAAACCTGTTGGAGTGAGGTGGACACTATGGGAAATGGTGGCTTGATCAGCATAGCCCTGACTGTTAATGAACAACTTAATACATTATCCCTCTTAGTAGTTTTTTTATCTGTTCTACTTAATATGACTGGTTTAGATCTGTAATTGATGCACAGTTATTCTTAAGTGTTGAAAATTAACTGAAATGTGATCCCTGTTGAACATGGTGGTGGGAATGGGAGAGGGAAGAGATGTATAATTTGGGACATGCTCAGTCTGACTTGCCCCAAGTGGTGGAGTTGGAAGCTGTGTTTTACTTAAGAGATAAATTTGATAGGGAAGGAACTGAATTTCTCTGTCAGTATTTATCACCATTGTAATTTTAGCCTTGATTTTAAGGTTGGTGACATGGAAATGGGGTAAGAAATGAATTTTAAGGCTGAGCAAAAGATGTCTGGAGGGTTTGATAATCTTACTTAAACCGGTGCTTTCTGTACATGAGATGTACCAAAATAAATAATGCAGAACTTTTCTTGCCAGAAAAAAAAATCAAAATAGCCAAGAAAAAATTCTGTTTCCCACTCTCCCCATCCCTTTCAGTCTTCATTATTATTTATTGTTATAATCTAAGTTCTATTGATTCTTAGTTTGCATTTTCACATATGTATATGTACATCCATGTATAAAATGTTTCTGCAGTTTAAAATTTGTATTTCAATGATATTATTGTCATTCTGTAACTGTTGTTTTAAAATTTTGATTTTGCTCATGAAGAGATCTAATTTAATGTTATTCTGTTTTGCTGATTTTCTACAGTTTTTAATCAATTTCCCTCAGTAGCTATATTATTTCTTGCTATTTATTACAAATGATTTTACATGAATGACTTATTATACAGATGTTTTTACCATGTAAAGAGTATTTTCCATTAGGGTAGATATCTTGAAAATTATTGTATCATAGGGTAGGCAAATTTTTAATTTACTAGATTCTATTAATGTGCTAAATGAAGTGGTTATGTCAATGAACTCTCAGTTGTGAATAAATTTCAGTTCCATCATTTATTGGCTAATATACAATGTCAGGCATTTAACACTTGTCAACATAGTGAGTGACATTTCATGTTATTAGTTTTACTTTTGCTGACACTCAGATCTTCTCATTTGTGAATTTCCTATTCATATTCTTTGTTTAGTTTTATTGTGTCTTCTGTCTTTTTCTTATTTATATGTAGAAATTCTTCTTATATTATAGATACAAATTTTGTTTACTATGTTGCAACTATATTTTGATATGTTGCTTATCTTTTAATTGATTTTGATCATACATATGACTCTTACTAATTTTGAAATGTACATTATAATGTGTCTTCTGACTGATCAGAAAAGTATCTCAATAAATCTTGTTCCAGTTCTTCTTGATATATAATTTCAATCTGACATTCAGATTGAGAAGTAATACTGTTAGTTTTAGGAAACAATGATCTTATTGAGAATACAATATAATTAGTATGCTTCTCTGATGAACAGCATTAATGGGCACTGGATTCTTATAGGATATATGTTACTAATTAAAGACTGGCTTTCTAAAGTTGTTACATTTTGGTCTGAAAGGACACTTACAGATGATATAATCTTGATTTTATTCATGGCAGAACAAAAGTCCAGAGAATGTAATGACCAAAGTCTACATATCCATGAAGGCCATGCAGCTAGGGTCACTGTCTATTATTCTCAGTTCAGGACAGTTTCCACTGAACTATAATGCAAACATCTCCAAAAACAAATAAATGTATTTACTTTTCAGATTTCAAGTTAATGGTATTCCTAACTAGCATGTTTCCTTTCTTTCCAGAAAGGGGTGACATTAGACAATCAGTACTCAATTTTGCATAACATTAACTTTCTTCAACATGGGAGGAGAACAAAAGAGTGAAATTGGCCTACAGGCCAGTGACTCAAGGCAAAGGGCAGATGTGCTTATTGACAACATGCTGCTTCTCCTGTGGCCCTCCCTCTTCAAGGGTCAGGGAACCAAAGGGAACTTACCCCAACTTGCAGAAGCAGACCTCTGTCACCTCCTAGAGAACTGCTATCAGATTCTGAGAAATTTTCAGTAAAGGCTGAACTGATCCCAGATTTCCACATGAAAAAATTAAGTTTTGATTATTGCTCATAATATGGAGAATGCTAACCACAGAGTAATTACACTACATTATCCTGGTTGAGTTATATGCTTATAAAAAAGTCCTGTAACTGGAAAAGTACTAAACACTGTAAATGCGTAATTACTAACTTTTACCTTTGGCATATCTACATTACACATACACATCCATTAGTTACGGCAATCATTTTATTTATTCAGTTTTGTTGTTACTTTTCCAGCTGAAAGAATTTGTGGTTGGTGCAGGGATTGAACAAATATGATTAAGAACACAACTTTGTATGAGTGTATAACTATTTTGAAGGGAAGCTGAAATGCCCTCAAACTTAACCTGAGCTTTTATTCTCTTAGCTCTTCTAAGTAGGACACCTTTCATCTTTTTATTGTAGTTCACCATTTATTTACATTTCCTAATCATACAATTTCTAGTTCTGCCTTCAGGGATCCTGTATTCCTTTGATTTGTTCAATTTTGGATGGAAGTAAAGCTGGAGGGTATTAGAGGGAGAAAGAAAAAGAAATAATTACTTTAACACTGTGATACTCTCACCACAAGCAAGCACACACATGCAATTCCTACAGCACAAAGCAGGCTTGAGTCTTAGAGGTCAGTTTATGTCCCACATGAAATTTTCTAGTTGCCATGGCAATTACTTGTTTTCACTGGGCAACTGGAGCGAATGGCCACATCTGTTCTTGCTGAGTGCTCTTTCCCCTGGCGTAAAACAGAGCATCGGGAATAGATTCACTTCTCAGTGTGCAAAGATTTATGAGCATAACTGTCTCCACTTCAAGGGGAGGCTGTAAATCTTAGGTCAGAGAGGCACACTTGCCCTTGAGTACCCTCCTTTCTTCCTGCCTAAATGTTCTTCTATAAACACATCTAAATATACATTTATTCAGTGAAGAAAGCCTTTTAACATCACCCTTTGGCAATACAGAAATATATGCTTTATATGTAAGATTTGCAGAATATAATGCACATATGAATATATTCAAAATTAAAGAACAATATTGTACACTGGTACAATAATATTCTGGAATTCAAAACAAACAACTCCTTTCTATAAACAGTTCCATTTGTTTCTTTTTTCATTTACATAAGTATGTCTTAATTTATGAAGGCTTTCAGGTAAGTATTAAGGTACCTTTGTGCTGATGTCACTAGGAACTAGAAGACTTTTGGCATTTTGATAAATTTGTACTAGTGTCACAGAAATGAATAGCAGCTGCACTGAGTCAGTTCTTTATCACTTTCCTGCAGCTCTGGATAGAGACTCATGATAAAGACGTGTAAGCATGTTTATGCCAACATTTGGCTAAATATTGCAGAGGGCCATGAAGGAGATAACTTTTGGGGTTTCTGCTGTGTCCTTTTAAAATCTGAAAATCACAAGTTCCACCTGAGAGAAGAGACAGCTGAGAACTTCTATTTTTCCTTTATTTGTCAATGTCTTTTCTAGAGCAAAAACCTCATATTCAGACTCTTCTAAAATAGAAGAAAAACTCCACATGTTTTGCTAGATTTTTCTTGGAAATATTGGATTGAATCCTCAAGGTATGGGATATTTTCCAAAGATGGTATTGTTCCAGATGATTCTGAGGTTTTTCTGAATATTTCTGGATGGACAGGGTAGACTGAAACTATTATATACAGGAAGCTCCATTGATTACCTACACTCTGACTTGGTAACCTACATAATTTGAGAGTCAATTGAGTTTCCAGATATTTTCATAGGATGTTAAAGCATAAGTCTAAGAAGCAGAAGTGAAAAATTATGTCTGAGGAAATTCTGGCATTGGTTTTTCAAACAGATCTAGTGCTTGAAGTCAAACTTGGGGAGATAGAGAGAACAAGATGGCAAAGTGGGACTTGAGTCCAAATGAGGGGATGAACTTAACCCACAGTGAGGAAGAAGAGTGGAGCTCAAACTGGTCACAAGACTCAATATGTTCCTTCATTTAGGCAAGGAACTTTAAAAGGCTTAGCAAGGCACAAGGAGATTTCATTCCTCTTCCTGATGAGCCAGAGTAGGCTGGAGTGAGATATCAGGCCATGCTGGCTTGAATGCAGTTCCAGGAGTAGAAATTGGGTTATGCATTATGGCTACCAAAAGCAACCAAAAGGAGGAACTGAGCACCGAGCTTCTGCCTTGATTTAGAAAATACTGAGATGGAACAGCAAGAACTGAATTTTTTTCCTGGCTGATGTTCCTGCATAGGGTCAGATACAAGAGATCAAATCAACAAGTCAGAAATCAGATGTGCATTGGCTTGGCTCAGAGAAGTAGGCACTGTTCGAAAGGGGAGCTAAACTTCAGAGTTGTAAGCAACAGGGTTAATATGCCTTTCAGTGGTTGGCCTGGTTTAAATGCCGAGTATCCAGCTAGACAGGTGGAAGGTTGAAGGGGCCCAGGGTACAGCCAAGGAAGTACCTATCACAGCAATGGGCCTTTGGACTTTCTCACACTGCAGACACCCATGTTCTACTTTTCAGCCCAGATCTAACAAGTCTTGGCACTGGCTAACATCAGCATGTGGCATAATAATAAGAAACAGGAGGGGTCTTCAAAGTGTTCATGGAAAAATGTGTATTATGGGAAATGATGCATGGATTTCAAAATTTTCAGAAACTTTTAACCAAAATCAACTCCTACCAACTTGTTAGAACAAGTCCAACAGGATCAAGTAAAGATGAGAGACAGTAGTTTGAAAATAGTCCCTACCATCGAAACATGAATTATGTATGCTAAAATTGAAGCAGGAACAAATATCAAAATTTTGGTGAAACTTGGATGGAAGAAAGATGAAATAATGTTTCACAAAAAAATTTATGGGAACAATTTTTCAGAGAAATCAACAATTTGCAAATGGATAACTCATTTGAAGAAAGGGTAAGAAGATGTTGAAGATGAAGCCCACAGTGGCAGAACATTCACATCAATTTGTGAGGAAAAAATCAATCTCATTTATTCTATAATTGAAGAAGACTTATAATTTACAGAAAAACCAATAACCAACACCATAGATATCTCAACTGTCCCAGCTTCCACTGTTCTGACTGAAAAAAATAAAGTTGAGCAAATTTTCTCCTCCATGGGTTGATGGGCAACTCTGCTTTTCAAATAAATTAATTAATTAAAAAAAAAAAACATACAGGAATGCCATTCAGAGAAAGACTTCAGTATCTTGTCACAAACCGTTGAAGAAATACTTCTGAGTTTTGAGTCCCCTTGTTTAAAGTTTTCATTGAAAGCTCTGCTCTTCTGTATAGATGAATGGAGCACAATCGTTTGTGTTGCCCATCAACCCATGGTGGTTGGCATGAGAAAGCCCACCCCACGTTTGATGTCAAAATATTTCTGTGGGTAGAAACAGATCATTATAATGGACCTTTGGTTACCACAGAAAATAGAGCAAAGAGTTAGAAGGCCCAAGCAGATCCACGAAGGGACTGTTGTTGTGGGAGCCAGAAGGCATGGGGCTGCTGTACTTCACTTGCGAATTAGTAATTACTAGTAAATCAGATCAATACAGTGAGCATCTCTCCTCCTGTCTTTCAACAAACTTTACAGAATGAATATTTTAAGCAACACAGAATGCTAGGTGAAACAGTGATGACTCAGAAATAATTAATAAAACTTAATTCTCTTCTCATAGGGCTTAGAATTTTACATTGAAACAGAAGGGACACAGCAGCGCATTTTGCCAGTGTGGGCTCTCTTTAATCCACCTCTCCGAGCTATCTTTCTGCTTATCTTAGCCATGACCACAGGGGTGGGGGTTGCATCTCCTTTTACCTTTTACTCCTGTGATTAGTACTATCTTTATTATCCCTACCACCCAGGTTCCTTTTCCTATGTCCTTTCCGGTGGTATCTGAATTCTTGTGAGAATATAGCAGAATAAGATGTTCACGTATACGTTTTTCTTTGAGTTCTCATATTCTTTCCTTAGAGGTAAATTTGATTGGGCTTGATGATAGAGATGGGTATAATGAGGAATAATTATAATTTAAATATTTATTATATGTGTAATTAGAGTTATTCTCAGATCCATTAGATGGAAATTCTACAAAGGCAAGGATGGGCTTCCTCCAATTTCTGTTTGTTGCCTCAGCGCTCGGCATTTAGTGAATTCTCATTTCTTGATGAGTGCATGCATGCATGAATGAACAGTTCAATGAATGAGTAGGAAAACACAGGGCATGGATAAATAGGAGGGACTGAGAAGACATTCCTGAGGCTGACAGGGTGAGTGTGAGCACTTGTGTGCAGCATTTGGGGCATGGAATAGGAAATGAAGCACTAAAGAGTCTCTGGACACTAGATCCAAGTTCTGTGCATTTCACAGTGGTTACAGGTGAAGGCCCTGGCTCATCTCCACAGCACCATGAAGAAGGACTGCAACACGTGGTCATCTCCCAGGCCTTGGAGTCAGCAGCTCCTGGCTTTGCCAGGCAGAGCTCTACATCTATTACCCAGTTTGACTGATCCCCAGTTCCCTTATTTGTTACATCTGGAAACTGATAACCACCTAACAACAATGTGTCTGTGGAGGTTGAAAATGAGTGTCCAGAATTATTTCAAACAGATGCTCAAGTGGCCCTTTCCTTTGGTGTGAAGCTTACTCTTCCTCCGACCTTTCTCCACTGCCTGCCCCATTCATCATCAGGCTATTTTACTTCCAATTTAGTTAATACACTTTCATTGTACGCTGTTTAAATTACATAAAAAATAGCATATTTGCATTTTAAAGAGAATTCTGGTAAGTAATTCTGGATAAAATGGGTAATTTCAATGATTAGAGCCAATCAGAACAAATGACACAAAATAAATACTATGAGCAAACATCTTCAAGGAAAAATTGAAAGCTTCAGGGGTGAGTATTTGCTGCAGTGGTTAGGTAGCCACTTGGGCCACCCAGATGCCATATCAAAGTCAAAAGGTTCAAGTCCTTGTTCCTCTTTTGATCTAGTTTCCTACTCAATGCACAGTGGGAGGCAGGAGGTGATGGCTCAAGAACTTGGGTTCTTGCCACCTATGTAGGAGGCCTGTACTGTTACAGTCTCTTGGCTTCACTGGCCCACCCCTGACTGTTAAAGGGATTTGGGGAGTGAACCAATGCATAGAAAGTCTCTCTCATTCTGTCTCTGTTTCTGCTTCTCTGTTTCTCGGCCTTTCAAGTAAATAAAATTAATTTTAAAATTAAAGAAAGAGTTGAAAGCCTCAAATTGTTCTTTCAAAGTACATGTGAGTTAATGGCGATACATTTACATGTAAATGGTAAATATAAGACACTGTCAAATGATTTATTAATATTAAGCTATCTTTACAAGGAGTGGTTTCCTTCTCTCCATTTTCAGACATAGATGCTAGTTGAAATTACAAAAGAAATAAAACATTCTTCTTTTAAGTTTGATTGATTTTTCCGAGGGAAATCTCTATGGCTTATTTAAAACAATTCTTTGGGTGAAATTAAATGTTAATTAGCAAACTATTATTTCATTTTTTAACCATAGATGAGTGCACTTTTGCACAAAGCTTCTTAAACTTTTTAAAAGAACAATAGCTCCATTTATCATTAGCATGGTAGTTTTCTTTCATATGTATGAACCAATAAAACTGAATGAGTTTTATTCAATAGTACTCTGATCCAAATTGACTAAAAGTATCCCCTTGATTTTTTTACATAGTCATCAAAATATTGTGACAAGAACACAGGAAAGGAAATTATCCCATTTAAAATACTGATAACATCAAATTTATCCTGAACCAAGCTTTATTAGATATGTCAACTAATTAGGCCTTTTAAAAGATATGTTTTCCTTTCAAATGTGAAAATTCATTAATATAGTACCACATTCTACCTAAATGAACTTATAATCAAAAGCATAATATTAATATATTTGTATTATACAACATTAATATTACATAAATTATATTTTATATAATATTATTATTATATTTTGAGAAAAGTTATAATAGGGATCTCTTCCTGACATGATCTTTCTGAGTTAATTATGTTTGTGAAAAAAAAAAAAAATCTGAGGCCGGTGTTGTGGCACATTGGGTTAAAGCCCTGGCCTGAAGCCCCAGCATCCCATATGGGCGCCGGTTCTAGTCCAGCTGCTCCACTTCCGATTCAGCTCTTTGCTATGGCCTGGGAAAGCAGTAGAAGATGGCCTAAGTCCTTTGGCCTATGCACCCACGTGGGAGACCCGGAAGAAGCTCCTGGTTCCTGGCTTTGAATTGGTTCAGCTCTGGCCATTGCAGCCATCTGGAGTGTGAGCCAGCAGTTGGAAGAACTCTCTCTGTCTCTACCTCTCTCTGTAACTCTGTCTTATGAATAAAATAAAATAAATCTTTAAAAAATATGGCTTGAGTGAAAGGTAAATAAAGCACATTTTATAAACTAAGTAAAGGGCAATACGTTTCCAGACTTGAGGTCCAAACCTTTCATCCAGGGGAGAAGTGAGAACATTTCGGTGTTTGTGTCTTAGCTTTGTTCCGTCAGCCCGTTTTTCTGCAGGGCTGGACAGGCAGCATACCCAAGCCCAGTGTGTACCATGGTCATCACCACAGTTTAGGGCTTGCAGTCCTGAGCACTAGCTGGCATGTAAGAAACTTATGTAAGTCTTTAATTACTTAGTCTACTCTATTTTTTCCTCATCAAATCAAGTCAGCTGTGAATGAAAAGCTGTTTCCTGCAATTTTTAAAATTTAACTCATCCTGTACTTTCAAAAATGACAAAACCCATACTTCGTTTGGCTAAAATTGTTCTCTAAGAAAACACTCTTTCCAGCTGTGAAATTGATTGATGTTTTAAAACCCCCAAGGAACCTCTGCTGGCAGCTAAGGTTACAGTTTCAGAGAAGACAAAGATATGCCATGTGTTTCTACCTCAAGCAACTTTCTTGATTTTTACTTAAAGCAACAGACCACTATACATGAGCTACTTCAGAGAATAATGTAATTAATCAATATCTAAAATGGATTCTACTAATGTTTCAGTATTTTAAAATTTTAATTATTAAAAATATTGATGTATGTTTAGGTCACTGTAGCATTCCAATAAGAGATGCTTCTGCCAAGAATTTTCAAAATATTGTATTTTTAGGAGATTGTTTAGTTCTGGAAAAATAATTATCATATTTAGTAGGGAGTCACACAGAAGGTGGTGTGGGCAAAGAGAGAAAGACCTTCCATCCACTGGTTCACTCATCAAATGCCCACAATAGACTGGGCTGGGCCACTCTGAAGCTGAGAATCAGGAACTCAATCCAGCTCTCTGACAAGGGTGCCAGTTTTATTTAATGAATACAAATTTTCATATGTACAGCTTTTAGGGATGTGGTGTTTCTTCTCTCCATTCCCGCCCTCCCACCTCCACTCCCATCCCACCTCTCACTCCCTCTGCTGTTCCATTTTCCATTAAGATTCATTTTTAATTGCCTTTATATACAGAAGGCCAACTCTATACTAAGTGGAGATTTCAACTATTTGAACCTACATAGATACACAAAATATAAAGTACAGTTTGAAGACAAGTTTTACTGTTAATTCTCATTAACAACTCATTAAGGACAGAAGTCCACCATGGGGAGCAAGTGCACAGTGACTCCTGTTGTTGGTTTAACAATTAGCACTCTTATTTATGAGTGTTATCAGTGATCACCCGAGGCTCTTGACTTGAGCTGCCAAGGTTATGGAAGCCTTTTGAGTTCACAAACTCCATAGGTTTTTAGACAGGGCCATATGCAAAGTGGTTCTCTCTTCTCTTCAGAGAAAAGTATATCCTTCTTCTTTCCACTGGGGTCTCACTCACAGAGATCCTTCATGCAGAACCGTTTTTGCCACTATGTCTTGGCTTTCCATGCCTGAAATGCTCTTGTGGTGTTTTCAGTCAGGCTTTAGGAGCTGATTCTGAGTTCTGAGGTCAGAGTGCTGTTTAGGGTGTTTGTCATTCTATGAGTCTGCTGTGTGTACTGAGGAAGATGGATTTGGACGTGGACACAGGATTCAAACAAGGCACTCTGATGAGTTGTGGGCATCTGAGAGGTATCAACTAGTATGCCCAGTGTCCACCCCTAAAATACCTAGATTATGTAGGGACAAGAGAAGAAGGACAAAGAAGATCATAAGGAGTTGTGAACTCAGCAGATCACAGCTAAATTGGTCATGTATAATTTGTGCATTCTTCAACAATTTGAAGCCTGAGAGAACTTTAGGTACTTCTACCACATAAAGCACGTTTCAAGCAAATTCTGCCACAATGAAATATTGATTAGCAGGAAACCATGGTATTATTCAACAACCTATTCTTTTAGAGGTACTAAAGTCTTACTCTTCCATCCAAAAGGATTTATGATAAAAATATTTTACATAAACTTTCTTTTTTTATTACATGAAACTTTCATTGAGGGCAGATGCTATGATGTTCTGACAACATGATCAGACAAACATGTAGTCAGTTGGGAACAGAATCCCTAAGTCTTAGTGAACTGACAATAACAACTGTGATAAATATTTCAAGATAAGATTATCATGAAGTTCTTTATCAAATTGTCTCTGTGTTTACCATGTTCGTGAGTAAAAACAATCTAACACAAGGGAAAGGTCAATAAAACACAATATAAACTAAATAAAAGGCAGAAAAAAACACTTCTAGAAAGTCTCCCTTCCAAAAAACTGCCAGCCCCATCAATGCAATCATGCAAACACTTGTGCAACACAACCAGCATTCCAGTTGAGGATTTTAACAGGAGGAATAACAAGAATTGTAAGATATCGATTTCCTGACCACAGGATGCCATTTTCAAAATCATGTAGATTCACCATCTATTTCCACAGAAACCCTGCTCCCATCTAAAATCTTACTAACATGGTGCATTGCCTCTATGATAGCAAATTTCCTAGATGCTTAACAAAAGGCCAATATAAAATATTGTGTATGGTAAGCGTCCTATAACTTTTAATCAAGGCGATTGGTTTGCAATTTTTTCTCAGTATATTTTTCTGGTTTTGGTGTCAGGGTAAGGCTTTCTTCATAAGTGAGCTTGCACGTGTGTTTCCTTCCTCTATAAACTGAACAATTTAGTATAAATATGGTATTGTTTCTTATGAAATGTTTCATAGAATTTACCCCTGAAGCTATCTAGGATGGAGTCTTCATGTGAAAGATGTTTTATTTATAAATTCATGTTTTTTAAAGAGACACAGGACTATTTGAGTTTTCTAGTTTTTCATTGGAAGGTTGTTTTTAAGACTTTTACGGTACATTTATAATAGCTTTTCCTCTGGAGTTAATTTGGCTCCAGATGGTCTCTACATACCTCTGTTCTGGCAGATTGGGGCACATGTATCTAGCTCTGTGTGCTTTTGGAGTTCTACGTTTATACCTTCTTGTTAGTTCTTTGAACAGACTTGAGGTGTTCTGGAGCTCTTATTCTGTGTGGTTCCCTCACCTTTGTTACTGTGCCTTTCAAGTTTCCAACCTCCTCTGCCTCTCAAAGCACTGTTCACCATGTCCTCCACTCTGCAAGACCCTGTGTGGGATCGTTCTGTGTGTTACAGATCAGAAATGTTTTCAGGGAAATAGCTGGGGGGACAGCAGAATATATCTTGTTTTGTGTATTTCAGTATGTTTTTAGCACAATTTTCTAATTGTAGTTTATCTCACCAGATTATTTTTGTGGCTATTTATCTGATAGAATGCTTTCTTTTTTTAAAAAAAACTTTTATTTAGTAAATATAATTTCCAAAGTACAGTTTATGGATTACAATGGCTTTCCCCTCCATAACTTCCCTCCCATCTCCCGCTCCCTCTCCCATTCCATTCACATCAAGATTCATTTTCAATTATCTTTATATACAGAAGATCAATTTAGTATATATTAAGTAAAGATTGCATCAGTTTGCACCCACAGAGAACATAAAGTGTAAAATACTGTTTGAGTACTAGTTATAGCATTAATTCACATTGGACAACACATTGAGGACAGAG
Organism: Oryctolagus cuniculus; assembly: GCF_051225735.1. Classification (NCBI taxonomy): domain Eukaryota; kingdom Metazoa; phylum Chordata; class Mammalia; order Lagomorpha; family Leporidae; genus Oryctolagus; species Oryctolagus cuniculus. The sequence continues at coordinate 44,191,948 of NC_142876.1, forward strand.
ATCCCACATGAGGAGTAAGTACACAGTGACTCCTGTTGTTGACTTAACAATTTGACACTCTTGTTTATGGCGTCAGAAATCTCCCTAGGCTCTAGTCATGGGTTTCAAGGTTATGGAAGCCTCTTGAGTTCGCTAACTTCGATCCTAAAATACTCTCATGGGCTTTTCAGCTAGATCCGAATGCCTTAAGGGCTGATCCTGAGGCCAGAGTGCTGTTTAGGACATCTGCCAGTCTATGAGTCTGCTGTGTATCTTGCTTCCCATGTTGGATCGTTCTCTCCCTTTTTTATTCTATCAGTTAGTATTCACAGACACTAGTCCTGTTTGTGTGATCCGTTTGACTCTTAGACCTATCAGTATGATCAATTGTGAACTGAAATTGATCACTTGGACTAGTGAGATGGCATTGGTACATGCAATCTTGATGGTATTGTATTGGAATCCCCTAGCACGTTTCTAATTCCACCATTTGGGGCAAGTCCGATTGAGCATGTCCCAAATTGTACATCTCCTCCCTCTCTTATTGCCAATCTTATATTTAACAGGGATCACTTTTCAGTTAAATTTAAACACCTAAGAATAATTGTGTGCTAATTACAGAGTTCAACCAATAGTATTAACTAGAATAAAAAAATACTAAAAGGGATAAAGTAATAAGTTGTTCATCAATGGTCAGGGTAAGGGCTGATCAAGTCACTGTTTCTCATAGTGTCCATTTCACTTCAACAGGTTTCCTTTTTGTGGTCAGTTAGTTGTCACTGATCAGGGAGCACATATGATATTTGTGCCTTTGGGACTGGCTTAATTCACTCAGCATGATGTTTTCCAGATTCCTCCATTTTGTTGCAAATGACCAGATTTCATTGTTTTTGACTGCTGTATAGTATTCTAAAGAGTACATATCCCATAATTTCTTTATCCAGTCTACTGTTGATGGGCATTTAGGTTGGTTCCAGGTCTTGGCTATTGTGAATTGTACTGCAATAAACATAAAGGTGCAGACAGCTTTTGTGTTTGCCAATTTCATTTCCTTTGGGTAAATTCCAAGGAGTGGGATGGCTGGGTTGTATGGTAGGGTTATATTCAGGTTTCTGAGGAATCTCCAGACTGACTTCCATAGTGGCTTTACCAGTTTGCATTCCCACCAACAGTGGGTTAGTGTCCCTTTTTCTCCACATCCTCTGCAGCATCTGTTGTTGGTAGATTTCTACATGTGAGCCGTTCTAACTGGGGTGAGGTGAAACCTCATTGTGGTTTTGATTTGCATTTCCCTGATTGCTAGTGAACTTGAACATTTTTTCATGTGTCTGTTGGCCATTTGGATTTCCTTTTTTTTTTCATTTTCGATTCTCTTTATATACAGAAGATCAGTTTAGCATTCATTAAGTAAAGATTTCAACAGTTTGCTCCCACACAGAAACATAAAGTGAAAAATAATAGATGATTTTTTAAATGATGATGAAATCAGATCAGACCTATTGTCATGTTTAATCCCAGTGAGAGTCAAGTTGGGAATTGATAATTTCTTCTTCTTCTTCTTTTTTTTTTTTTTTTTACAGAAGATCAGTTTAGTATACATTAAGTAAAGATTTCAACAGTTTGCACCCCCATAGAAACACAAAGTGAAATATACTGTTTGAGTACTCGTTATAGCATTAAGTCTCAATGTACAGCACATTAAGGACAGAGATCCTACATGAGGAGTAAGTGCACAGTGACTCCTGTTGTTGACTTTACAAATTGACACTCCTGTTTATGGCATCAGTAATCTCCCTATGCACCAGTCATGAGTTTCCAAGGCTATGGAAGCCCCTTGAGTTCTCTGACTCTTACCTTGTTTAGACAAGGTCATAGTCAAAGTGGAGGTTCTCTCCTCCATTCAGAGAAAGGTACCTCCTTCTTTGAAGACCTGTTCTTTCCACTGGGATCTCACTCACAGAGATATTTCATTTAGGTTTTTTTTTTTTTGCCAGAGTGTCTTGGCTTTCCATGCCTGAAATACTCTCATGGGCTTTTCAGCCAGATTGGAATGCCTTAAGGACTGATTCTGAGGCCAGAGTGCTGTTTAGGACATCCGCCATTCTATGAGTCTGCTGAGTATCTTGCTTCCCATGTTGGATCACTCTCCCCTTTATTTATTCTATCGGTTAGTATTAGCAGGTACTAGACTTGTTTATGTGCTCCCTTTGACTCTCAGTCCTTTCATTATGATCAATTGTGAACTGAAATTGATCACTTGGAATAGTGAGATGGCATTGGTACATGCCACCTTGATGGGATTAAATTGGAGTCCCCTGGTATGTTTCTAACTCTACCATTTGGGGCAAGTCAGCTTGAGCATGTCCCAAATTGTACATCTCCTCTCTCTCATTGCCAAACTTATGTTTAACAGGGATCACATTTCAGTTAAATTTCAACACTTAAGAATAACTGTGGATTAATTACAGAATTAAACCAGTCATATTAAGTAGAACAGACAAAAAAAAACTACTAAGAGGGATAATGTATTAAGTTGTTCATTAACAGTCAGGGCTATGCTGATCAAGTCACCGTTTCTCATAGTGTCCATTTCACTTCAACAGGTTTCCTTTTTGGTGTTCAGTCAGTTGTCACCGATCAGGGAGAACATATGGTATTTGTCCCTTTGGGACTGGCTTATTTCACTCAGCATGATGTGTTCCAGATTCCTCCATTTTGTTGCAAATGACTGGATTTCGTTGTTTCTTACTGCGGTATAGTATTCTAAAGAGTACATATCCTATAATATCTTTATCCAGTCTACTGTTGATGGGCATTTAGGTTGGTTCCAGGTCTTGGCTATTGTGAATTGTACTGCAATAAACATAAAGGTGCAGACAGCTTTTGTGTTTGCCAATTTCATTTCCTTTGGGTAAATTCCAAGGAGTGGGATGGCTGGGTTGTACGGTAGGGTTATATTCTGGTTTCTGAGGAATCTCCAGACTGACTTCCATAGTGGCTTGACCAGTTTGCATTCCCACCAACAGTGGGTTAGTGTCCCTTTTTCCCCACATCCTCGCCAGCATCTGTTATTGGTAGATTTCTGTATGTGAGCCATTATAACCGGGGTGAGGTGAAACCTCATTGTGGTTTTGATTTGCATTTCCCTGATTGCTAGTGATCTTGAACATTTTTTCATGTGTCTGTTGGCCATTTGGATTTCCTCTTTTGAAAAATGTCTATTGAGGTCCTTGGCCCATCTCTTAAGTGGGTTGTTGGTTTTGTTTTTGTGGAGTTTCTTGATCTCTTTGTAGCTTCTGGTTATTAACCCTTTATCTGTTGCATAGTTTGCAAATATTTTTTCCCATTCTGTCGGTTGTCTCTTCACTCTCCTGACTGTTTCTTTTGCAGTACAGAAACTTCTCAATTTGATGCAATCCCAATAGTTGATTTTGGCTTTGACTGCCTGTGCCTCCCGGGTCTTTTCCAGAAACTCTTTGCCTGTGCCAATATCTTGAAGGGTTTTTCCAATGTTCTCTAATAACTTGATGGTGTCAGGTCATAGATTTAGGTCTTTAATCCACGTTGAGTGGATTTTTGTGTAAGGTGAAAGGTAGGGGTCTTGCTTCATGCTTCTGCACGTGGAAATCCAGTTTTCCCAGCACCATTTATTGAATAGACTGTCCTTGCTCCAGGAATTAGTTTTAGATCCTTGATCAAATATAAGTTGGCTGTAGATGTTTGGGTTGATTTCTGGTGTTTCAATTCTGTTCCATTGGTCTATCCATCTGTTTCTGTACCAGTACCATGCTGTTTTGATTACAACTGCCCTGTAGTATGTCCTGAAATCTGGTATTGTGATGCCTCTGGCTTTGTTTTTGTTGTACAAGATTGCTTTAGCTATTTGCGATCTCCTGTGTCTCCATATGAATTTCAGCATCATTTTTTTCCAGATTTGAGAAGAAGGTCTTTGGTATTTTGATAGGTATTGCATTGAATCTATAAATTGCTTTTGGGAGAATGGACATTTTGAAGATACTGATTCTTCCAATCCATGAGCATGGAAGATTTTTCCATTTTTTGGTATCCTCTTCTATTTCTTTCTGTAAGAGTTTGTAATTCTCATCGTAGAGATCCTTAACGTCCTTGGTTAAGTTGATTCCAAGTTATTTGATTGTTTTTGTGGCTATTGTGAATGGGATTGATCTTAGAAGTTCTTCCTCAGCTGTGGCATTGCCTGTGTATACAAAGGCTATTGATTTTTGTGCATTGATTTTATATCCTGCTACTTTGCCAAACTCTTCTGTGAGTTCCAATAGTCTCTTAGTGGAGTTCTTTGGGTCCCCTAAATAAAGAATCATATCATCTGCAAAGAGGGATAGTTTGACTTCTTCCTTCCCAATTTGTATCCCTTTAATTTCTTTTTCTTGCCTAATAGCTCTGGCTAAAACTTCCAGAACTATATTGAATAGCAGTGGTGAGAGTGGGCATCCCTGTCTGGTACCAGATCTCAGTGGAAATGCTTCCAACTTTTCCCCATTCAACAGGATGCTTTCATTTTTAAAAATACTTTGTCTTTGTTGTTCATGTCATTCTCTTGTAAACAGCATATATCTTGATTTTGTTCTTTCTAAAATCCAGGCTGGGGGTGGACCTTTGACCTAATGTTTAAGACACCATTTTAAATTCCTATATTTGGGGCTGGCTGTGACAAAGTGGGCAAAGCATCTTCCTGCAGTGCCGGCATCCCATATGGGCACCAGTTGGTATCCAGGCTGCTCCTCCCGCTGCTGCATTTCTGATCCAGCTCTCCCTCTGCTGTGGTCTGGGAAAGCAGTAGAAGATGGCCCAAGTGCTTATGCCCCTGTACCCACATGGGAGACCTAAAAGAACCTCCTCGCTCCTAGCTCTTGTCTCCTGGCTTCTGGCCTTCAGATAGGCTAGCTCTGGCCATTGCCATCATCAGGGGAGTGAATCAATCTCCACCCCGCCACCTGCCCCAGGAACTCTACCTCTCAAATAAATAACTAAATCATATATTTCCTATCTGAGTGCCTGGGCTCAATACCTGATTCTGGTTCCTGACTCCAGCTTTTCCAAGGAAGATCCTGAAAGCCAGTGGTGATGGGCCAAGTAACTGGGTTCCTGCCACATACTACAGAGACTGGTATTGAGTTTCTGGCTCCTGGCCATTGCAGACATTTGGGGGTATGAATCAGCAAATGGGACCTCGCCCTCTCTGTATTTGTCTGTTTTGTCTCTCTGCCTCTCAAATAAATTAAGCAAAAAAAAAAAAAAAAAAACAAACAAATAAACAAAAAACAGTATGAAACAGTGCTGAATAATTTAAAAATTTTACATATAGTCTTTTTCTTAATATATTTGTATTTAATTCTAATATTTTAACTTTTTTATGATTTCCTACTTCCTATATCTGTTTTAAATATTGCCAGTTTTCATCAATTATCTAAATCTCTCCTCTCTAACTAGCTGAGATATAACTAAAGATTCTTATCTCTCTGCCATACCCTCCCTAAATAAGTTTGATGCTATCTAGATTTTAAATCTGGAATAAGAGGGATATATTTTCTCTTTTCTGATGCTCACTATGTTTTTAAAGAAAACACACTTAGCTGAAACATTTAACCTCCTGTCCCTCCCATATCTTGTAGGGCCTCATGATTTATTGAAAGGTAAAAATTCTGTACTTTAAATGCTATCTACAACTATTTTCAGTGCAAGCTTTTTTTTTTTTTTGGAGGAGGAAGCTCAGGTTTTAAATTTATAAGAAAATTTTTATTAAGTTCAGATATTTGAATTAATTTGGATGTAAGCATATATGTTCAAATTTATTTTTCTTTCAATACATTCAAAATACTGTTTAATTTCCATGTTGTTTCTGGTTATGTTGTTGAAATAGGTCTATTCATTTCTTTTTTTTTTTTTGAAAGATTTATTCATTTATTTGAAAGTCAGAATTACACAGAGAGAGGAAAGACAGAGAGAGAGAGGTCTTCCATCTGATGGTTCATTCCCCAGATGGCTGCAATGGCTAGATCTGCCCTGATCTGAAGCCAGGGTCCAGGAGCTTCCTCTGGGTCTCTCACGCGGGTGCAGGGGCCCACGTACTTGGGCCATCTTCTACTGCTTTCCCAGGCCATAGCAGAGAGCTGGATTGTAAGTGGAGCAGCCAGGTCTCGAACTGGTGACCATATGGGATGCCGGTGCTTCAGGCCAAGGCATTAACCCGCTGTGCCACAGCGCCGGCCCCAGGTCTATTCATTTCTTTAGTCTGGCCTTTGTTTCTGAAGCTTTCAACTTCTCCTTGTCTCATTTTTATTTATTTATTTATTTATTTAGTGATAAATTTTTAAAATTGGGGGCTGGTGCTGTGGTGTATGTTAGGCCTCCTCCTGCAGTGCTGGCATCCTTTATGGGCACTGGTTCAAATCCTGACTGCTCCACTTCCAATCCTGCTCCCTGCAATGTGCCTGGAGAAGCAGAATATGGCCTAAGTACTCAGGCCCCTGCAGCCACTTGGGAGACATAGAAGCAGCTCCTAGTTCCTGACTTTGGCCTAACCCAATTCCAGGCATTGTGGTCATTTGGGGAGTGAACTAGCAAATGGAAGATTTCTCTCTGTTACTTTCTCTCTCCCCCTTCTCTCTCTTTATCTCTGCCTTTCAAAAGTAAATAAGTCTTAAAAAATTTTAATTGGCATATAGGAATTGTACCCATATATGGGGTTTGGTGCAACATTTCAGCATATGTATATTATATGTAATAACCAGTCAGTGTAATTGGCATTTCTATTACCTAAGACATATATTATTCCAAATCTTCTAGGCCAGTTATTCTGAAATATTCAATTGAAAGTTGTCCACCATAATTATCCTACTGTACTATAGAACATGAGAAGTTATTTTGTCACTTCCCTGATAAATGTTAGATCCCAGAGCAATTATACTTTATTTACTTGCCTCTCAAAAATTTGACTTATAACAGTTATGTCTATTAATAATGCAAGTAATTTAAATTCTATAACACATAATTATTATTATTTTGAATGAATTTACTTTTATAAATACCCATTTATAATTTTACCAATATAATTTATTTTCATTATTTCCTGCATGTCCAAGTAGCTGTTTGGATAATTTTCATTCTAAATAACTTTCTCTGGAAATTTTACTCTCTCTCTCACTCTCTCTTTCCTTCTCTCTGTCTTTCTTGGATAGTCTGGCTAGAAGTTTATGATTTTTCAATCTTTTCAAAGAACTAGCTACAGTCTCAGTGATTTGGCTTATTGATTTTTCTGTTTTCAATGGCATTTTTTTCTTAGGCTTACTTTGAACTTAAAGTGCTTAGTTTAAATTTCTTACCTTTCTCTGAATGGTGGGGCCTTAGATGATTTATTTTAGATATTCAATACTATAAATTTCCCCATAAGCATTGACTTGGTTACATCCCAATTTGATAAGAAATGTTTTCATTTTCCTTTAGTTCAAAATATTTTTAAAATTTATCTTGAGACTTCCTTGACTTACAAGTATGTTTTATTTAAAAGAGAGCTATTTAATCACATTTTTTAAAGTTTTCCACTATTTTTGTGTTATACATTTGTAATGTAATTCTACCGTAATCTAAGAACACGTGTTATATTCTGTTAAGTTTGCTAAGCCTAGAATGTGGTCTTTCTTGATGAATATTCCATACTAACCTGAGAAGAATGTATGTTCTGTTGCTGTTGGATGGGTTTTTCTATCAATGTCAATTACAGCAAATTGATCGTTGGTCATATTCAGTTCAACTATATCCATATTTATTTTTTCATAACTGGAATTACTAATGGAAGCTGTTAATGTCTCCAACTCTAAGAGTGGATTTGTCTATTCCTTGTAGTTCTATCAATTTTTGTATCATGTAATTTGACACTGTTGTTAGTGCATACACCTAAAGATTGCTATATTTTCTTGGAGAATTAACCTTTTTTATTGTATATTGCCCTTTTTTTTCATTTCTTCTCTGGTTTTAATTGAGCATTTTAGATTATTCTATTTGCTGTTCTCTTTTAGCTTACCCATGGACTGTATGTAATATTTGCTGAAGCTGGACGTACCTAAGGTTTCAATTTCTCTATTGTCCCTGATTTTTTTCCTTCCTTGTTTTTGAATTTTCCTGAAAATGCTCCTTTTTTGTGTGTCTTGCAGTTCTTTTGGTTATAACTGAATGCTCTTAAACTGCACCCCTATTGAAGTGGTAAGGGGAAGGCGAAGGGAGGCACCTACAATCTTTTTATGAATATGAGGCTATTGGTGGACCTGAGTCTCTGAGGTTGACCTCAAAATGCTTCTATGCTTTTTAAAAAATTCTTCTGTAGCTACAGCGAGGAAGTGAGTGGGGACTGGATTCAGCTGATTTCTTTTCCCCACACCAGAGGAGGATTAGTGGAGTGTTTGCCCATGGAGATGTTGGGGACTCAGAAAATGGTCCTCTAAACACAGAAGCTTAGACATGCTGAGAGATCTCAGAACCTACCTGACAATCAAGGTTTCTCTTATCTGGTCCTGATTCTCTGCCCTCAAGGGCAAGGGGTGGCTTTTTGCAAAATTCTGTCATCTGCCTAAAGTCCAGACTCACCAAAGAACCTCTGGTCCCTTCATTGAGCTTTCATTCACTAAACTCATCTCTTAGGAAGAAAGATTGAAGTTTATCAGCACACCTGGACAGACTTTAATCACACACCATTGTCTCTAAGAGAATCATTTACAACGCATTGTTCTACTGGCCCAGCAGACTTTGTCCCAGGTCACTGTACATTCTTCAAACACACCGAGATATTCTATTCTCCCTTTCCTCTCCTCTCTTGAAAAAAGGGGTACATATGTTTCTGAATCACATGGGACTAATGAGTAGCCCCACTACCATGATTCCCCTCTCTTGGTGTGTCTTTTGTCCTTTTCATGTTAACAAATTTATACATTTATTTAATAAATTTAATTTAATACTTTTAATTCAATAAATTTCCATGCCTTTCATTCTTTTTAATCCGTGTATTTTTTGTTCATCCCAGCAAATTTTCATAGACAAGGGGAAAATTTTCCTTTGTCCCTACACAGAGTAGGTTTTTTTGGTCTAAGTTTATTTCAGAATGCAAACTACTCCCTTACCCTGCCAGAAACAGCAGATTTTTCTTAGATCTTTACTGTGAGAACCTGGCAGGACTCCTGGAGGTAAAACCCATGAAATAATGAGGCCCAGGGATTTCTCACTCTCCAACTTGTCTTTTCTCAGCTCCCAACCATTTATCAACATTGGCAGTTAAGTGTTCCTATCAGATTATGGCTCCAGTGGCTTCTGCTTCTGGTAAGCAGATTTCAACTGTGCCTCTGAATTCAGCCCTCTCTCCCAATGTGTGGGTGGTGATTGGCTCTGGAACTCCAGTTGATGCCTTCTAAAAGAGCCATTGATTTTCAGTGTGTTCAGATTTTATCTTGTTCCAGGACAGGATTGATGATTCCAAGATTTTTACATGGCAGTGCATTGCTATTTTAATTTGTCCTTTTAGCCCCGGTTTGCTGGAAACACACTCTTGCAGTTTCTGCTTGTCTGAAAATGTCTTTATTTTACCTCCATAGAGATATACTGGAGAATACTTTTACCAAGTAGAGAATTCTAGTTTGGCAGTTTTTCTTTTCAGTTCTTCAACTATTCCTTTCCATGTGTTCCATCTTTAGCTCACCATTCTTCCTTTGAAAGTATTGGATCTCTGGCCCAATCTCTTGTTGCTTTTAGGATTTTTATTTCCTGTTGTAGAAGTTTTACTATAATGGAACTAGGATAGTTTAACTTTTTATTTGTTCTTCCAGTGATTACTGGAAATTTTTGAAGATAATCAGCAACTACTTTTTCAATGATTCATATTGCTTTTGGTCTATTTTCTCTCTTTTCTTCTGGAACTCTCATTATACACTGAGTAGGCTTCTACCGAAGATGGATGTTTCTTTGCACTTTTGTGTTTGGGTCTCTATTAACACCGGCTGTAGGTACTAACCTTTGTTCTGCTAGTTCTAATCTGATATGAAATCTATTACATTTCTAGTTTTAGTTATTACATTTTAATTTCTATAATTTCAACTGGCTACTTTTTTCCTTCTATGTTCCAATTCTCTAGTGAAACAAAATATTTCTTGTATTTCTTACAACTTTTTCTCTTTTCCTAAATACACGGAAAGTCTGTCTACTAACTCCAATTCTTGCATTGTATTTTATTTTTAAAAGTTTCGATTTATTTTTCCCTTTCTTTGGTCCTATTGTCTCTTTTTTATTTTTTTGACAGGCAGAGTTAGACAGTGAGAGAGAGAGACAGAGAGAAAGTTCTTCTTTTTTCCATTGGTTCACCCCCCAATGGCCGCTAGAGCTGGTGTGTTGCAGCTGGCGTGCTGCACTGATCTGAAGCCAGGAGCCGGGTGCTTCCTCCTGGTCTCCCAAGCAGGTGTAAGGCCCAAGGACCTGGGGCATCCTCCACTGCCTTCCCGGGCCACAGCAGAGAGCTGGACTGGAAGAGGAGCAACAGAATCCGGCGCCCCGACCAGCACTAGAACCCGGGATGCCGGTGCCGCAGGCGGAGGTTTAGCCTAGTGAGCTACAGCGCTGGCCCAAGTCCTAGTGTCTCTTGGTTTATGTAATAATATTTTATGGATCTTTCTGATGAAATTATCATGTCCTTCTGTATATTTATCCTTTTTATGGTAGTTGCTTGGCAAGTGGGGTTGGGTGCTTGTTGTCCTGTCTCTGGAACTTTTCCTTCTACAGGGTTTTGTCCTTTGGAGATCCTCCTGCTAGTTTTTGTCCACTAAGCAATGCAAGATGACATAAAATTCTTGGCTCCTTTAAGAGCTTTTTGGCTTAGCCATTTATTTTTCTGCGACTAAAGGGATTTAGAGACATGTAATGTTTAAAAGGAAACCATGACTGTGTTTTAGACTCTACAATTTTCTACTTTTGTCTCTTCCATCTCACGTCTTGGCTGAAAGTTTACATTACTCTACAGAGGGTCTCTGTCTTACCTAGCCAGTCTTCTCAGCCAATAGCACCAATCTTCCAGAAGCAGTAAAATGCCTTCATGGTAAAGTTGGCTTCAGATCATCAGTACAGAAGTCCCAGTGTATTCACTGGAAACTCTTCCCTGAAAACGTCTTTGTTTCTTGGTATTGCACACAATTTCCTTCTAGTTCTGATTATAGCTCACTTGCTTCTCACCTTAAAGAGCCTTAAAGTTTGGTAAAGATGTGATGTTTTGAGATTCTATTAGTCCAAATTTTGGTGCTTTTGCTAATTTGATGACTTAAAGCTCTATTTTCCTGGGGAAAACTGCACCTTGGAAACATCTGCACCTGCTGGGTACCAAGGCAATGGTGGTAAAGAAGCAAAAGCAGAACCATAGCTATTCCTTTCCTAGTTTTTCCTTTGACAATCACCATGGTTGCCTCCTGTCTTATCTGAAGTCTGGAACTAGTCCCCTTCAAACACACACAATTTCAAAACAATCCTCTAACCCAGGGGACTTCTATACTTTTCTTCTGTTCTTGACATTTTCCCTATCTTCCCTTTCTGTGATAGGTCTTGGAGGAAGGAGACAACTATCTTCCCATTTCAGCACTTTACTAGAAAACCAATCTAGAACTCCTCTTAAATTATGATAGTTTATTTTTGTAATATTTATGTTAGTGTGTAGACTTGCTTATATCACTATCTACAGTAACTAAGTCTCATTTTCTAACAACAAAATCACTACTTTAAAATTTATATAAAGTAAATATTCAAATATTAACACAGAATAGATAACATGACAATACTTATTTTAGTTTTAGTTGAGACATAGTTAATATCTAGCCTATCACCTGTATGTGATGGCTGTGTGTGTGTGTGTGTGTGTGTGTGCATTCAAAGGGGAAAAGTTGTTAAACCTTGGTTCCCAGGCCCTTTTTTTTTTTTTTTAAGATTTATTTTATTTATTTGAAAGACAGTTACAGAGAGAGGTAGAGACAGAGAGAGGGGTTTTCCATCTGCTGGTTCACTCCCCCAGATTGCCTCAACAGCCGGAACTGTGCCAATCCGAAGCCAGGAGCTTCTTCCAGGTCTCCCACGTAGGTGCAGAGGCCCAAGAACTTGGGCCAGCCTCTACCGCTTTCCCAGACAATAGCAGAGAGCTGGATCGGAAGAGGAGCAGCCGGAACTAGAACCGGTACCCATATAGGATGCTGGCGTTTCAGGACAGGGCTTTAACCCACTGCACCACAGCACCGGCCCCTCCCAGGCCCTTTTCACAATCAATGAACTTAAATTTCTGGGGGTAGGACCTAATAATATACAGTTTTAAGAAGTCTCTTCTACCAAGAAGATTCTGATTTCTGTTACAGTTTGAGACTCACTACTTTGAAGTCTGTGATACATACTTATGTTTTCCAAAATGTTCATTGAAAGGCTAAGGCAAAAAATTATTATTAAATCATTGTCACATTTAATTTAAAATGATTAATGAACTTGACTTTAGTTTTCCTGGCTTAATTATTTGTTAATGACACCAATATAATTAATTGTTCATGTCAACACGTATATGATTCCTGTTTTCATAGCTTTTCATAATACCATCAGGAAGGTAGATGTTTCAGCAATGAAAGGCAGAGACCACCTGTCACCATTTCATATTGCACTGATTTACTAATTTGATATTCTCTAAATAGTGTTCTATTCAGTTCTGTTTTCAGCCTTTCACTTGGAATGTTTTCAAATCTAAACATTTCCCAAAGACTTGCATCCAGTGAATTTTGCCTAGCATATGTATCAGTGTCATCTCCATTGTGCAAAGGAATACCTTCAATATTGCAGGCAAACACACATTTGTTATGGAGGAAGGAGAAGGATGGGGTGGAGAATGTGAAATTATATATGTATAAATATATATGGATACCCACAATAAATATATAAAATATACATATAATGTCTATTTAACATTCCTCCTGAGCAATCCACATTTGAGAAGTTAGACATTATTGTTTGTTTTTAGCTCTTATAACAAAAAAGGTCTAATTATCTTTCCCCAGACAACTGAATTGAGCAGTTCATTGCTTCCATGGTCCCTAAACCGATTATTTAGGAGTTGGAAGGACTTTTTTTTTTTTTTTTTTGTCAGTGATTCAATTGTGGTTTCTGGTATCTCTATCTATGGAAAAGAGTAAAAACCCTAAACTTTTCACTGTTATGCAGTATCCTGATACAAATCTATTTGTATGTTTGCTTGTTTTCATAGCATGTCTGTTTTGTTCACTCTTGCACAAACATCCATAGCACAGTCTGTGCATCATCACTGGTAACTCAGTTAACATATCTTGAATCAGAATTAGGGATTCAAATTTTAGGGGTATTTCACTGTCATCCCTGTAAATAATCTACAGGTTTGATACATTTTCTTATTGAATTTTAGTGATGCAGCAAATATTATCTAAACGCCTTAATGGGTGTGTAAAACAAACCACTTATTTATTTTCTTTCCTTTAATTTTGACTTCGAGTACCTATCCTACCAAGTTGGTGAGAAATTTACTTCACATCTCATTGCCAAATCATTGGTAACTGAAATGCAGTCAGAAAAGAGAAATTGTAAAGGCATAAATGATTGCTGACATATGAGCAAAACATATCTGACCCCACAACTGGAAAAAAATTCAGCAAAGTATAATCCCAAATACCTGGGAAAGACATCTGGTTTCAGGATGGCAGGCTAAGAATATGAAGGAGGCTAAGAACAGATCAAATCTAGATGCATTAGCAACTCTGCTCCTATTCTACAAACACACTAAAGAACTATATTCACAGAAAAGTAAATGGAAAAAGATGAAATTAAATAGTAGAAATACTTTTTAAAAATAAAAAAGTGTGCCAGCGCTGCGGCTCAGTAGGCTAATCGTCCGCCTTGCGGTGCCGACACACTGGGTTCTAGTCCCAGTCGGGATGCCGGATTCTGTCCCGGTTGCCCCTCTTCCAGGCCAGCTCTCTGCTGTGGCCTGGGAGTGCAGTGGGGGATGGCCCAAGTGCTTGGGCCCTGCACCCCATGGGAGACCAGGAGAAGCACCTGGCTCCTGCCTTTGGATCAGCGTGGTGCGCCGGCCGCAGCAGCCATTGGAGGGGGAACCAACAGCAAAGGAAGACCTTTCTGTCTCTCTCTCTCACTGTCCACTCTGCCTGTCAAAAAAAGAAAAAAAAAACTGTACCATAAACATCAAATTGGATGGCAGAATAAATTAAAAGGAATTAAAAATAACAATGAATCAGGTTAGTTTAAGGATATTAGCTCTTTGTATTTACTGGTCCATATATATTTTATTTCTAAACACATGCCTAAAGCAAGTGACCCAGTACTATGAAAAATAAAGAAGTAAGAATGAAAAAGAAATAGTAAATTCTAACAAAAATAAAATGGCTGTAATCTCTTTGCAACAATCAGAATTGAAGGTACAAAGCATTAAAAGAATTGAAGGGAGATATGACTATTTTTTTGAGAAAATGGATCTTCCACAAAATAATATAGTAGCCATTACATTTACAAAATAAGTAAGCTGCTAATAAACTTTGGAAAAATTACCAATCTGTGATATTGAGTAATTTTAAAATATTGCTCTCAGATTAATGAGCACAACAAAAGTAAAACACTACAAATTTTAGATATCATAAATAATGAGATTGATAAAATTGTACATACCATAGAATTTTTTCACACAGAAGAGTTGCTACTTTTTAAACATTCAAGATTTTTTTTTAAGTAACAGTAGGCTAGGGTTGTAGCAAGTTTGAACAATTAAAAAAGAGAGACAATCCGTGCATTGCACGTCCTGCACAAAATGTGATGAATACAATAATAAATAAGAAAATTGAAGTCAAACTTCTTGCCTAATAGCAATGGTGTTCAACAAACCTGGGAAAAAAAACTCCTGGGTCAAAAAGACCATCGACATGGAAGTTAATAATTATATTTAGAACTAAATGACAGCCATATGCCTAGATATCAACACTGTAAGCTATTGTAGCTTGGAGAAAAATGCAGAAAATAAACATATTTATCAGAAAACAAAATGATAAACAATAATTAAGCTAAAATTTTTACTCTGATTATCATGTGGAATGGTTCTGATACAACTGTGCTGTCATGACACCAACCACAACAGCCATGTATAAACAAATCCTTCCCAGGTGAATATAGACCTCAGGCGGGTCCAACAGCTGGACCAATCGCTGGAGCAGAGCAGCTGTTCTGACCTCAGGAAGGTGCAGATCTCAGGAATGGAAGGAAGTCCACTGGCATGAGGGAGGATGTGAAGATCTAGAAGCCCCTAAACCCAGAAATACATGTATTATTAATACAATAATTCTTCCATATCCTCCTCTCCCCAAATTGTGTGCAGAAAACAGGAATGGAAAAGGTCTACAAAGCGCAAGGTGATCCTGTGCTTTCATCTGCAATTGGCTTCAGAGGTGTTTTAACTGACTTGAAAATTCAGCTACTCCGGCCTAGTTTCAATAATAACAGTATTGAAAAGGCAGGTGTATGAAGGGCTGGGCACTGGGAACACAAATGCACAAACCAATCTAGTTAAAACTAAAGAACAGCATCAACTTAATTTGATTCTAAGAGGAACCTGAATAATTAGCTCTTCATTTTAATCTGCACAGACGAAAGGACTGCTGATCTCTGAGGAAGAAAACTGCTCACAATCTTCGATATCTATTGTTCTTGTTTACACAATGTCTGAAATAAAAAAAATTATGAGTTATCCGATGATGCACACTTTCTTTTAATTCTACATATATGGTATTTTTGTTCTTTGTGCATATTTAAGACCATTCATTTAAATCAATGTCAGACTACCTTCAGATAGTCTGTTTTTTTCTTAGGTATGAGCCATGCTTTTTTCTTTATGCATCTCATAATGATTTTTTTAAACTGGAGGTTTACAAGAATGTGTTGTTGCTATTTGTTATTGTTGCTGTTAAATTCTTCTAAGTATATATTGTTTTTGACACGTGGTCACCTAAGTGCTCTGTTGGATTAATGGTTAGTGAATGATTGACAGAGATGTCTTTCATGCCTGAAGCAATGAGTGTTCCAGGATTTGCTAGAGGTTTGTGAGTTATTTAGGACATTACTTCAATATTCAGCTATGTAGTTTACGGGTCTACCTTAACCTTTACTTCCTGCATGTGCAGACCTTGACTTTCGCAGAGAAGTGAGAGTTCAGGGCCAGTTAAGGGATATCATGACCATGCTGACAACCCTATGTGTGCCATGACCTTCCAGACTCCTGGAAATGTGTCACCTGTGTATGTCTCATTTCCAAGCTTTTCCTTTCCAAATGTTGGATCTCTTGCTTATCCTAATTGTTATTTCTGCCTCACACAGCTGGAGTATTAAACAATTGCAGCTGATTATTTTGGACACATATCTTCAGGGAAAGGCATTTTATACTGTGTCTGTTTAGCTTCAGGTCAAAGTAAGTCTTGTAAGCAGTATTGCTTTGGAAGCTGCCAGCAGGTTAACAATGACAGATATCTTGGAATAAAGCATTTAGGTAAACCCAACTATGATTTCGGAACTATTGCTTTTCAAGGCTTCCATAGGGCTCATGCAAGGGGTCATGGGACTAGAGAAATAAAAATGATACAAATACAAAGCTCACTGTTCTTAAAAAGGCTCAGCCTATTTTCTTGAATAAATACTCTCTAGGTTGCTGAATGTCTTTGATTGATTTCCAGAGTTCTGCAAACGTTGATTTTGACAACCTTTTCTGCCAGTGTTATCACTTCTTTTATGGAGCAGAGGATTGGTGGAAATGCTTATTGAACCTCTCCTGTTGACATCAACAGAAGTTCATAGATTTGACACCATCAAGCATGATCCATAAAATGAAAATTGATAAATTAGAAAATTGTTCAGAGTGCCACAAAATAATTCAAGCAATAAGGGAAATGTCTGAACATCACATGTCTGTCAAAGGACATGCATCTAAAATATACAAAGAACTCTCAAACTTCAACATTAGTAAACAATCGAAGTAGAAACTGAATAAAAACTATGAACTAATACTTCATCACAGAGGGTAGGCAAACAGAAAATAAATATATATGAAAATATGTTTAATATGCAACTGGATAAATAAAAATCAAAAGCACAAGGGGATATCATGATACAATTATCAGAATACCTCTCCCCACCAAAAAAACAGTTGTAATACCAAATATTGGTGAAAGCATGGAAACTCAGACCTCTTACACATCACTGGTGGGAATATACGTTATAGGCACTCTGGAAAATAGTAATTCTCTTTAAAAATAAAAATAAACTTTTCAGAGAACTCAACAATTGCATTCATGTGGAGATATGGCAAAGAAATGGAAACTTATTTTTGTGCAGGAATCTTGTATATGAATTTCACAGCAGCTTTATTATAGTAGTATTATTAATGAGAAAAATGGAGTTATCCTTTGGTGGGTGAATGGTTAATGAAACTTCATACATCTGTAACACGAAATACTACTCAAGAATAATAAGGAATAAACTACTGAAGCAGGTAATAGGATGCATGAAACGCAAAGTAACCATACTGAATGGATAAGTCAATCTCAAAAGGATACATACAGCATGATTCCATTCATATAACATTTATGAAATAATTACAGTTATGGAGAATGGATTATTGACTGCTAGGGGTTAGGACAGGTAGACAGGGGTCGGTGTGGCTATAAAGCAGAATGGAGAAGTCTTGTGGTGATTGTTCAATTAGGTACCTCGATTTTGGTGCTGGTTTCAGACATAACAGCTTTGCATGGAGCTCTATCACTCTTCCTCCCTTTATGATTTAGACAATAATTGGATGTCCTCAAAAACTCCATTCAATGAGGACTTGGTCCCGAGAGTCTAATAATAATGGTTAATGGTGAATGTGTTAAGGGTGGAAATTTGACCCAATTAAGGTATCTGGGAGGTGAGCCCAGTGGGAGGTCAATAGGTCATTGAGAACTTGCCTTTGGAAGCTAGTTCTTGTGAGAGGGTTAATTATTTAAGTCAAGTTCTGCCTAAGTTCCTCTCCTTGCTTTCTGGCTCACCTTGTGAGCTTGCATTATCAGGCAACCAACTTCTGACTGCTAACCTCCAAAATTATAAACCGGAATAAACTTTCCTCTTTCCTGAGAAGTTACTCTGAGGAATTTTAGTCAAAGTAAGGAAAAGCTGACAAATGTACTTTCTTCCCTCCCAGAGAAAGTGTCCAATTATCAAAATAAGCTCAATGAACTGTACAAATGATGATGATGAACAAATAAAATATTGGCATTTAAATCAAGCAACGTGTTAAAAGAACAATGTCTTATGACCACAGTGAGCACCGCCTGCTAAGTATTTTTCTTCCTTCTTTAGTAATAAAACTCTCACTTTAATTCATTCACTAACATGACCAGTTTTTTAAAAAAATACATTCCTTTCCTTTTGGAGATTGAAAGATATGCTCGAAGAAACTGTGTTTGTGACTTCTGGGAAATGATTGGTTTTCTACTATCTTTATCCTCCCCCCCCCCATTTTTCCTGCACCTGATGATGCCACAGTGGCCAGATCACTGGTGATATTCTTGGGACTGTGAGGAAAATCTAATACAAAACAAAAACCTCTCTTTTATAACATCAAAATGCTGAATAAATGTCATAAACTGCCTTGCTCCAGATTTCTGATTATTTAAAACATATAAGCTTTTGTGTGTTTAATCCAGGTCTCTTTACTAGTGGCAAAATACAGTTCCTATCTGAAACTTTGACCAAGAAGGATTATCCATTCATTATAAAAATGGATCAAGATAAGAATTTTTATCAAGGTAATTCTCTTTGCTAATATACTATAGGAGAAAAATATGATTACTTTAATGGATGCTGATAAAGCTAACATGCATGCATGGCAAAAACTCAAACAATGAAATATAGTTAAATGCTTTCTTAATCCATTAAAATCATCCATAGAAACCCATGCAAACATCAAATTTAATAATGATGTATTAGAAACATGCCCAGTAATGTCAGAAATAAACACAGAATATCTATTATCATTACTGTTATTGAACAGTAAGTTAGTGATTCAAGCTGACACAAGAAAAAAATGTGGCTCAGAGATTGCAAGGAGAGAGGCCTATGTTGTGGCACAGCAGGTTAAGCCACTGTCTGTGATGCCAGCACCCCATATCAGAAGGTCCATATGGGTCCTGGCTGCTCCACTTCTGATTCAGCTTCTTGCTGATGCGCTTGGGAAAGCAGCAGATGATGGCACAAGTACCTGGGCACCTGCCACCCATGTGGGAGACCAGAATGGAGTTCCTGGTCCCTGGCATTGCAGACCTTTGGGGGAGTGAACTAGTAGATGGCAGATCTGCCTTTCTGTCTCTTCCTCTCTCTGTCACTCTGCCTTTCAAACAGATAAATAAATAAATGAATCTTTAAAAATCTTGGAAAAAATAATCTAGTGGTCTTCCTAGAACATGTAAGAAAATCAACTACTAAACAATGAAACTAATAAAAGAACTAGCAAGTTGGCTGGATAAAACTCCCTGCGCAAAAATCAGCTTTTTAAAAAGATTTTCTTATTCATTTGAAAGGCAGAAAAGAGAGGGAGAGGTGGGAGACAGACAGAGAGAGGTACTGTGCACTGGTTTACTCCCCAAATGGCTGCAACAGCCAGGTCTGGGCCAGGCCTACCACAAAGCTGGTAGGAGTCTCAATACTTGGGACATCTTGTGTTGCCTTCCCAAAAGCATTAGCAGGGAGCTGAATGGAAAGTGGAGCAGAGAGACTGAAAGCAACCCTCCCACATGGGATCCAGACTTTGTAAGTAGGAATTTAACCCATTGTGTCACAATGCTGAGCCCCCAAATCAGCTTTAAGTATTCTTCATCAGTAACAAATTAGAAAGCACGATAGAAAATAAAAGCCTGTTTATTATAGTAACAGAAATTTAAAATGCCTGGTTAAAAAATAACAAACTAAAAAACTAACAAGATGTTTATGTGAAAAGTAATAAATCTTTATTCAGTAACACAAATAGATCTAAATAAATGGAGAACTATGCTACATTCAAACAGGTAATATTCAATATTATGAAAATGTTCAGTCTCTCCAAATTAGTCTAATCAAATAAATGTGTATAAAACAAAAACGATATTTTTCAACACTCTGCAAAAGTTAAAAAAAAAAAACCCTAGCAATAAAAATGTCAGTTAAAACGTGGAAAAACAGGTTTTTATCTAAGCTATTTTTAGGGCATGAGTACAGTGATTTACTCATTTTGGGCAGAAATTTGGATGTATAATTAAAAAGAAATTTTCTGCACCTGTGACCTTGCAGTTCTACTCCTAGATATCTGGTGGCTGATGACAAAAAAGAAAAAAAAAAATGTTCACTGCAACATGTTAAAAACAAACTTAATGACTTTTAATAATAAGTTTAAATTGAACATGAAATGTATATTTTATGGAATACTGTTTGTGCATTAAAATACATAACCCAGGGGTGGGTTTTTGGCCTAGAAGTTAAAATGCCAGCAGTTAGGACACCCACGTCCTATATCAGAGTGTTTGCATTCAATACCTAGCTAGATCCTCAGAGATGCCCTCCCTTGGAGGCAGAGGTAATTGAGTCCCTGCCACCTATATGGGATATCTGGATGGAATTTCTGGCTCCTGGCTTCGGTCCCAACTGTAGGCTGCTGTAAGCACTTGGGAAGAGAATCAGCAGCTGAGAGCTCTGTCTGAATCTGTCTCTGTCACTCTCCCTCTGTTTTTTTTTTTTCTTTCTTTCTTTTCTGTCTGCCGTTCAAATAAATAAATAAAAATTAAAAAAAAAATACAATCTAAAGACATCAGTGAAGCAACTCCAAACTTCCAAATTTATAAATTGTGTAATTCATAGAAATGTATATTAGGAAGAAAAAATACAGATTTTAGAGCAAAATACACTTTTAATTCTGTTTCCATGAACATTTTGAGGTTTGTTCATTAATAGAACGAAAAACATGGAGGCTAATTTAAAACAGCACACATACATACTGACTAAAGGTAAAGAAACCAAAAACCAAAAACCAAAAGACAGAAATACGGCAAAAGATGTAACAGTAATCACCTCATGGGAATGACACAGGATATTGCTGCTGAGGATGGTGACAAAGGAGATTTCAGATTTAGGTGCAACAGTTATAAAACTGTAAAAGAGATGGCTGACACCGTGGCCCACTTGGCTAATCCTCCGTCTGTGGCGCCGGCACACTGGGTTCTAGTCCCGGTTTCTCCTCTTCCAGTTCAGCTCTCTGCTGTGGCCCAGGAAGGAAGTGGAGGATGACCCAAGTGCTTGGGCGCCTGCACCTGCGTGGGAGACCAGGAAGAAGCACCCAGCTCCTGGCTTCGGATCGGCCATTAGGAAAGTGAACCAATGGAAGGAAGACCTTTCTGTCTCTCTCTCACTGTCTATAACTCCCTTACTCCCTTTCTGTCCCTGTCCAAAAAAAAAAAAAAAAAAAAAACCCTGTAAAAGAGAATTAGAATTATGGGTTAGTTGCACAGTTACAATGAATGTCATGGATCTGATGAGTATTTGTGTTAATGGACTTTTGATGGTGCTTAAATTTTGGTTCACTCTGAATGAATCAGATACACTTATTAGAGATTCTGTATTCAGTACATTGGGAGGGCACTTCTAGGCAAAGATCACCAGATGCTGTCATAAGTGCCATCATGGGGTTAATAGAAACGAGGCTGATTTTTCTTAGGAAATATGAGAGGACTTCAAAATATTTGTAGGGAAAATGGAACTGAAAGATATTTTGGTGCCGAAAAATTGAAATCCATGTGTAGTATTTTCATGACACACATTTTCCACAAACTTTTTTTTAAGATTTTTTATTTATTTATTTGACAGGTAGAGTTACAGACAGTGAGAGGGAGAGACAGAGAGAAGGTCTTCCTTCCATTGGTTCACCCCCCAAATGGCCTCATGTGGGAGACCTGGATAGGGTTCTGGATTCTAACTTTGTCATGGCTCAGTTCTGGCTATTTCAGGCATTTAGAGAGTGAATAAGCAGATGAAAGAGCTCTCTCTTTGTCTTTCAAATAAAATATTAAATAAAAATGGAAAAGGATTAAAAATAAGATTGCTAGAAATGACCAAAGATTTTG
The DNA here is from genome assembly GCF_051225735.1 of Oryctolagus cuniculus. Lineage (NCBI taxonomy): Eukaryota > Metazoa > Chordata > Mammalia > Lagomorpha > Leporidae > Oryctolagus > Oryctolagus cuniculus. The sequence goes on from NC_142876.1 coordinate 44,214,162, forward strand.
CATATTATAAGGAATATTGGTTCTGATTATTGGTATTTTGGAAACACAAATGAAGTCATGAATGCTAATTTTTTTTTATTATTTTTGACAGACAATGAGAGAGAGGGAGAGAGAGAGAGAGAGAGAAAGGTCTTCCTTCTGTTGGTTCACCCCCCAAATGGCCGCAACGGCCGGAACTATGACGATCCAAAGCCAGGAGCCAGGTGCCTCCTCCTGGTTTCCCATGCGGATGCAGGAGCCCAAGCACTTGGGCCATCCTCCACTGCCCTCCTGGGCCACAGCAGAGAGCTGGACTGGAAGAGGAGCAACTGGGACTAGAACCCGGTTCCCCTTATGGGATTCCAGTGCCGCAGGCAGCTGGCAGAGGATTAGACAAGTGAGCCACAGTGCCGGCCCTCCACAAACTTTTTTAAAGTTCTTGCATACAAGAGAGTGAATTTGAGTTCTGAATTTGAACGGAAAATAGGAATTTGCAAGGGAAGTGGGCCCAAGAGAGCAAACAGCTCACGTGAAATAGGGAGCGGCCCCTACAAAAGGACTTGAGTCCCGAAAAGGCGAGTGTAGGGAGAGGAAAGGAGTCACAGGAGCTTCGAATTGCAGAAATTGAAGATGAAACTCAGGCTTGGGAGTAGGCCTTATGGCCTAGTGGGTTAAGTTGTCCTCTGGAATGCCAACATCCCATTTGGAGTCTCAGCTACACTGCTTCTGATTCAGCTCCCTGCCAATATGCCTGAGAGACAGCAAATGACGGCTTGGTGTCCCTGTCACCCAAGTGGAAGACCCATGTGAAATTCCTGGCTGTTGGCTTCTGCCTGGCTCAGCCCCAGTGGTTGTGGCCATTTGGGAAGTGAATAATCAGTGGATGGAAGATCTCTCCCTCCCTCTCTCTTTCTATCACTCTACTTGCAAATGAATCAATCTTACAAACAAAACAGGACAGATGGTGGGATCTTTTATGTGGTAAAATTACCCATGTTACTTGCCAGGTATCTAAGCCTTTCCCAAAATTTCCTTCATGTTTTCTTATTCTTAACCTTCTCATTGAAATCCTATGACACCACCTTTTATGACCCTGATGTATTTTAAGCTTTCTTTTTTTTCAAAATATTTTCAGCACCTATAGTGTGTATTGATCATCTTAACCCTTGAACACCTTCATTCTGGCAGTTTCTTATACTTTTGCATGCATCTTGATTGTGGAAAGAAAGAAGGAAGGGAGGAAGAGAAGGAGGGAGGGAAGGAGAGAGGGAGGAAGGAAAATAAAAACCCATGCGCTGTTGCTTAGTGGGTAAAGCTGCCACCTGCAGTGTCAGCATCTCATATGGGTGCCAGTTTGAGTCCTGGCTACTCTCCTCCCATCCAGCTCTCTGTTATGGCCTGGGAAAGCAGTAAAGAATGGTCCAAGTCCTTGGGCCCCTGCATCCACGTGGGAGACCTGGAAGAAGCTCCTGGCTCCTGGCTTTGGATTGGCACAGCTTCAGCAGCCTTTGCAGCCTTCTGGGGAGTAAATCAGTGGATGGAAGACCTCTCTCTCTCTCTCTCTGCCTCTATGTAACTCTGCCTTTCAAATAAATAAATAAATCTTTAAAAATGCGTATTAGCTACATTGGGTTATACACTCTTATACCCTGAAAATTCCAAAAAAAGATGTTAAGAACATAAAGGTTGCCCATATTTTCTAAGATGATCAGATAGGAGATAAAATGGTATTTTTTAAGGAACTCCAACTAACTTAATTATTAGTAGAGGTGACAGTATTGTGTAGAGCAGGGTACCTGGAGTAATTCAGCTTGGTCCCTGCTTTCTGTATTATTTAGCTCTGGTTCTTGGAAAGTTTGTTGTTTGGCTTCTTTATTATTTTCACATCTATCAAGTAAGGGTGATAATAACACATTTAACATTTGCTGGGTGTTTGCAGTATGTTAGGAACATTGCTAGGTTGTTTTTTCTTTTAATAAATGTAACAGGTACAAATTTGCTATATGACACATAAAATACCTGCTAGATTTCTTTATTTTCCGAATCAAATCAAATCAAGTCAAATCAAATCAGGCTTAATCTTCACCTGCCACAGAAATATGAGAAAACATTTTCAATATACTCCCACCCCACAATCCTTGGCATTTGAGTGTGGTTTCACAATCTAGAGGGGTTGGACTAACAGTATATATGTAAATCATTTTATATACATACTGTTCGATTTTAGAGGCCCATTCAATGGCAGGTGGCTTTGTAGCTCCTGACATTTATTCTGTTCTTTCCATGCCAAATTTAGCATCTAGCACTTGGCTTTAAGCCACTATCTCTCAATGGGAGTAGGGGACACTTGGTCCTCCAGGACAGATTTGGTAACAATGGAGACATTTTTGCTTGTTACAGCTTGGAAGGGGAGTACTAATGGCCTCTAGTGGGTAGAAGCCAGGAATACTGCTAACTGTCCTACAATGAACAAAACAGTTCCAACAACAACAACAAAAAACCATCAGGAACAACAACAGATCAGCTGGCTCAACACATTAGTAAGGTCAGTGTTAAGAAATTGCTCTCAGCTACCATGGATTCTACAGATAGACCCTTGGAAATTCTGTCCTTTAATGAGAACCAAGGAACTCTGCTAAGCTGACCAGCACTCAGCTGATCACAGAACCTGATATTCCTCTAATCTGCTTCAGAAACAGGAGCCTATCTATTCCCTGTCTCCCAAAATGCACCCACTTCCCACCATCCACCCAACTCAGCTGAAACAGCAGCTTTGTTTCAGACAAAGACCCATTTGGTTCTCTCAAACGAAGACTGGTTTGAGGTGTTCTTAGGATGGATATCAAAACCAAATATGGTAGGTAATTACTTCTGGAGCACAGAAGCCCAGAAAACATTACACTTGGTGTCTATTTCACTGCAGAGAAAAGATAGGAATTACTATCTCATTAAATGAGCCTGTAACATTTTCCAAAATAGGAAATTGAGTCTTGGGAGAGGTAAAGCCACTTAACTAAGAGCACTCAGTTAATAAAGAATCAGAGCCATAATTGAAACCTAAACTTAAAGTCTGATGCTATCTTTTCTTTGATAAGAAAATAACATATTTGACTATGAAGTTGATAGATGCCTTAAGTTGCTTTCAAGGTCACTTCATTCAGGCAAACTTAAAACAGATGGAAGATAATGTATGTTTCCCTGTAGCATATGTTTCATTTTAAAATATTTCAGTGAAATATAATATATACACTAAAAAAGTGCACATATCACATGTGTACTGTTTGATGAATTGTTACAAATTGAGCCTACCTAGGTAACCAGTGAGCAGATCAAGAAACAGAACAGTAACAGAAGCCTCCTGGATTCTCCCTTCCAGTCAGGAGCCTCTCCCCTCCACCAACCATACCTAGATCCTGTACAGCTGCCTCTCAGGGGTCCATTTTAATACCAACAGCACCAAATTCTATTTGTTCTGATTTTCACCTTTCTTTTTCCTTTCCTCTCTTCATCTCACCTAAGCTTCTTCTTTATCTTCCTTTATTCTTTCTAGCACCATGAGTACACTGAGTGAGCTTCACTGGGGTGGTTGTTTGGTGCGATATCAAGTTGTCACTTGGGATCCCTCATCAGAGTGCCTGGGTTAAGTGCCATTGTTGGGCATTGCCTAAAACCTCCATCACAATATGGCGCCTGGCGGATGTTCGAGGGACGTGTCTGCGGCTGCTGCGGTTAAGCTACGTAAGATCAGACTACCGGCAGGGATAGGTCCACTTTAGTTCTGGACACGTGGACAGTGCATGATCCCTATACTTTGCTTAAGATGCCCCTGTGCGTGATCCACCCACGCCTGCCTGACCTTTTTGCTGATTGGCTCCCCTACTGTGCATGTCTTTTGTAAGCCTTACAAGCCTGTACACTTCCCCAATAAAGTAGTTCCTGCTTCGACAGAACTCACGGGTGCTGCGGTGTGTTTGACCTGTCAACCTTACCTCTTACTTACTTGCCTTGTCAGGGAGTGTCTGTACTGTCCCCTGCTGGTCAGGGTCAGCCTCAGGCTTAAGACCCCAACATCCCATTACTATTTCCAGTCCAGCTTCCTGAAAAGGTGTACCAAGGGAGGCATCAGAAATGGTTCAACCACTTGGGTCCCCACCCAAATGAAAGATCCAAATTGAATTCTGGGCTCCTAGCATTGGCTTGGCCCAGACCTGGCTGTTGGGGGCATCTGGGGAATAAATCAGCAGATGGAAGATTCTCTCTCTCTCTCCCTTTAAAATAAAATGAAAATGAGTACATATACATTAAAGTATATTTCCTTCATTACTTTGAAAACATGCAATCAAAAATAAAGAAAATACGCACTAAAGTAGAGCCAGTATAGCTACAGTTATGGCACTTTCTCAGCTGTGAGCTGTTCATCTACAATCTACATCCATCACTACTTAAGAAGCTGGGTCTTATGGAAGTGGACATCATGAACATGACCTTTAGAATAGAATGCCATCAGACTGGAAGAAAACCATGTAGGCTGCCAAAAACAGTAAACAAAGAAATGGCCGCCAGCATTTGAAAGTTAAAACCAAAACAGCCTATTCTTCCTGGATTCTTCTTTCTTCTACATAGCCTTTCAGTGTGTTTAACACTGAAAATCAATGATTTATCACTTTCAAATATTCCATAGGCCAATTTTTCTTCTCATATAGCATAGTTTGGTAAATTTTAACAAATCAGCACACTTCAGTTATAGACTTGGTTGGCCTCTTTTTTAAAAAAAACAATGAGATGGAAGAATGGAAGAGGTAGGAGCAGCACCTGTTTTATAAATTAGTTGTATTGCAGTGGAGCTTCATGCTAGTCAGCTGTTGTGTTTCACAGGGTGGATTGCAATGAGTGGCTTACCCAAATCTGGGAAACAGTGAGCTCTGTGAAATTGGAGTTTTCCTTGCTTTCTAAAAAATGCAATTTTATTTCTCAGTAAATTTAAGTCTTTGAACTAAGTGACAAGCCTCGTGTAACAATGGGCTTTGCTGACTCTCCTCTAATGAATAGAATGAGGACATCTCTGTAATTAGCACATTAATTGTGATCCTATAAATGATTACTACTGCAGTATTGCAAAAACAGTTGTAAATAAGTTCTACATTCCTAGTATCTTCAGTTGTCAGTCTGATAGGCATATCCCTTCCTTATAGATAATGTAAGTACGAATTCTAGTTAAATTTTTACATATTTGGATCAGTGAGGTCCTATTAAATCTATCAGTCCTATAAAAACCTGAGAAAATTCAATATACTTACCAAAGCTATCTGAACCATACCAACCAAACAGCTGCTTTTCAGTTAATTTAGTTTCTAAGTCCATCTCGATGTGGCATAATCTACTTACTGAACCATACTCTAATGGAATGGGTTATTAAAATGGTCCCAAACTGACCAAATCTGGATCTTAGGATTTTTTTCATTGAAATATGCAAAGTTAGTTGTTGTTTTTGTAAAACTTGAAAATATTGATACTGCTGGAGCACAATAATTTTGTCAAACATATTTATGAAATAGAAATCACAATTTTAATCAGTCTTCATTGAACATTTCTTTCGTGTGTGTATGTGTGTGTATAAATACTCATATAAATCTGACTGGGATTTTAACTAGTCACTCAATTTTGGCTTCATATAGGATAAAGTCCAATAATTATTTTTTTATTCTTAGAAGAAATAAAACTTTTTTTTACAGCTTAAAGGTACCTCATCACTAAAAAATAATCACATAGTTTCTCAAAAGAATTTTTAGAGGTTTTTTTTTTTTTTTGGGGGGGGGGAGGGTGAGTGCCTTTATTGGCTGAGCAGGCTACTTGAAGGAATTGGGGCTGGAATGGTGATGGAGAACTTGCCCCAGTAGTGGCTGATCCTCTCTGGATGATTTTCACGTGTTGCAGGTCTTGCTGTTGTAAACGCCCACCACGTGGCCCGCCATCTCGCGTCCTGCAGGTGCGTCTTCACCACCTCGGTTTCCCTGTGATCTGCACCTTGGTCTTGTCCTTGCATAGGAGCTGCAGGGGGGGTGCTGCTAGCGCTGCAGGCCCCGGCTCAGCTGCCGCTGCTGGCTGGACACGCACAGCTGCATCAGCTCCTCTTAGGGCATGTCTGGCTTCTGGAGGGGGTCTGCGGGTAGGTGAACTTGCACAATGTCCGCGTCTTCTCCACTTCTGCCATCTTGTCGCTTCCAGGAAATGCTAGTTTTTAAATTCTTGTACATGACTGTTTCAAAGCCAAATATCAGTGTATTTATTTAAGGTAATACGATTTGAAGTGAAGTTTTCAGGGGGCTATATCATAGTGGCTAAAGTTTTTCTGAGGCAAAATTGAAATTACAAATACAAAATATTTTGAGAGAGCTTAAAGTGAACGCTGATGTTCTATTTTTGCCCTGCGGTTTTTGCTGCCTGCCCGACTCAAGACTACAGATTAACAAGTATGGTGTTGTCTGTCATTACCACCTCATAACTGGAATTAATTTTCCTATTATGTAGCCAGTGACATAGAAAGACTCTAAGAAAATGGAACAAATATAGAAATGCTGGATTTAGGAAGGCATCAGAAAAGTTCCTGAGCCCGTGGCTCAGCAGAGTGGGGGAAGCGGTGAAGAATGTGTGGACAGGGGTTCTTGGGTAGAGAGTTGGTGTTGTAGCATTCCACGTGAGTGCACTCTGTAGTTTGCTTAGGGATGAGCCAAAGGAGGTGATCTCCCCACAGTGCCTCTATGTGTACATTAAGTAGCACTTCACAAAATAGCTTTCTACTTATTAAAATTCATTCTATGAATACTATGTTTTATTGAGGAACAAAGAAAACAAAAGTATAATATATACTTTTAGATTATCAGTAATAACATTTTAGAAAATGCTATTTCTGTTTTGTCCCTTCTTTTTTTTTCCTTTTTACTCCTGGAAAAACATTTGATTTGCACAAATGTGCTGTCTGAACCAAATGCTTTAAATTGAAGTGGATTAGTTCAATATATATTCTAATTATTCATTCTTGTCCATTGTCCAAATACAGCAGTATTTTTAAATGTTGTATTTATGTTTTAGAGAGACAGTTATATACAGAAAGAGAGTTCATATTTGCTGATTCACTCCCTCACATGCTCACAAGGCCCTAGGCGAAAGCCCGAAGATGGGGATGCACAATCCATGACTCGCATTTAAGTTGTAGGAACCCAGTTACTTGAGCCATCACCACTGCCTCACAAGAACTTCATTAGCAGGAAGCAGAAGTCCAGAGCTGGAGCTGGGAATTTAACCCAGGTATTCTGATGTGGACCGTGGGCATTTTACCCACTGGGCCGAATAGCTCTCTAAAATAGTAAAAATAATTGAAATTCGTAGCAGGTTGTGTATATGTTTGTGTGTGCACACACAAGAATTTTAACTACCCAGTGTCTACTGTAATTCTATTAACAAATGTGTCCATGCTTGCATTAAATGGGAATAAATCTCCTATATTTCTGGCCATTAAACTATTGCTTAAATTGAGGAGAAAAACCTGAAGCCATTACTTCTCTTTTTGTCTTTTTTGGAAGCATTTATCTGTATACAAAAATAGAAGCTCTTTCTGTTTTCTTTGAATAATAAGCTTTTCATTTTGTACTTCATGAATATTTTTCTCATAATCTTTATTAAACAGATTTGCATGTTAAAATTCATTTTGCTTTCATGTCATGGTCTTTTTAAGACTTCTTTCTTGAAAATGTATTTAGCTCAGTGAAGTTAATGAAAGGCTGAATTACCGGCATTTGCAGCAGCATCTGTAAATCATGAGATATGATGAAAATATGTTTCACAGTTACATATTCATGATTAATTTAATGTATGACAAGGGAGCTTAAATCAGATACCTATGTATTATGAATAATTAACGCTGTTACTCTATTAAAAACATGTTTAACAAAAACAACTGCTAGTATTTATAGTGAGTAAATTAACATGTTACATCTATTTTTGTTGAACTTTACGATTTTTTCCTGCTTGGTTATATAAGAAAGAATGAATTTTTTATATGGAAATTATCTCTAGAATGTGAATCTACCCACTGCTTTTATATTCCTTTATATATCTTAAAATAGGCTGTTATCAAGGAGCCCTGCATTAATGTCCTTGCTGGAATACATTACCACAGCATCCTCCCCATATCCCAGAGGATTTGTCATTGCTGAAATCAAGCAGATGGTGGCACTCTCCTCCAGTAAACTCTCCAATATAATCGATCAAGCTTATAACAGAGGGATGTTTGTGAGTGGGACTGGATAGGAAAAGGAGGCAATGAAAGGATGTTCTTTTTAGAGTTTACCTTGAGCTATGTTGAAATAACCATTTGTTACAGTAACCTTTATTCTGAATCTCTGCCCTAGGGTCCTAAATTCTTCCCCAAGCACTTCATACTGTTCTTGATTGTTGCCTTCTCAAATTGGACAGCTTTTGTGTTACCTGTGTTACTTCCTTTTCTTTTATGTCAGCCAATCCCATCTTATTTTTTTAAGTAGAGGAAATACATTTGGATGTGATGTTGGGCTTCTACTTTCTGTGTTTTGTCAAAGAAGAGCTATGCTGTATTTGTTTTTGTCAATATAATGCAAAATCTCCCTTATTGTTTCCTTTATTTCTCTTTCTTTCCCTCCTTCTGCCTTCCTTTCTCATTTCTTCCCTTCCTTCCTCCTCCTGTTTGTCTTCTCCCCTACCCCCATAGATGAACTGCTTTTGTGGTAAGCTGAATAGTAACTACCTGAGTATTTCTACTTCCTAACCCCCAGAATGGTGATTATAAGGCAGAAAGGACTTTACAAATGTGACTATTTTAAGAGTCTTGAGACAGGGAGAAAATCCTTCATTTTCCAGGTGGACCCACTGTAATCAAAACAGTCTTTTTAAGAGTGAGGCAGGAAGAGGCAAGATTAGAAAGGAAAGTGATATGATGATGGAAACAGAGATTGGAGTGATGTACTTTGAGGATGAAGGAGGTGGCTATGAGCCAAGGAGTACAAACAACTACTAGAAGCTGAAAAAGGCAAGGGAATGGATTCTTCCCTCAGAGCCTTCTAAAGAAAATAGCCCTACTAACACTAGGAATGGAAAAGTTGATTTGACTTCAGACCATCAGAATTATATGCAAATAAAGTTTATTTTATTTTTTATTTTATTTTTTACAGGCAGAGTGGACAGTGAGAGAGAGAGAGAGAGAGAGAGAGAAGGTCTTCCTTTTGCCGTTGGTTCACCCTCCAATGGCCGCCACGGCCGGCGCGCTGAGGCCGGCGCATGGTGCTGATCCGAAGCCAGGAGCCAGGTGCTTCTCCTGGTCTCCCATGGGGTGCAGGGCCCAAGCACTTGGGCCATCCCCCACTGCACTCCTGGCCATAGCAGAGAGCTGGACTGGAAGATGGGCAACCGGGACTAGAACCCAGTGTGCCGGTGCCGCAAGGCGGAGGATTAGCCTATTGAGCCACGGCGCCAGCCAAATAAAGTTGTTTTGCTGCAAACCACAACTATTGAAATTTGTTACACACTAGTACCAACCTAATGCAATTTTCAAGAAGAAAACTATTGGAGACTAAACACTTTTCTTTCAAGCAGAGTTCTATCAGGAGTAAAAGTACTATCGGGAAATTTCAAATATTATAGGGAGAAATCAACAGGATGTATAGAAAGGTTAATATTAGATTAATCAGGACAGAATTTGAGTGACTTGCCCCAAAAAGTGGGCTTTAGTTCAACAGAGGAAGGGAGGGAAATTGCTTACTATGATTACTAAATGTTTTTAGAGATAGGAATGGTGTTGTCTGTTGAAAAAAAGGCTACTGATTAATTTTAAGGGTAGTGGGACTGGGGAGGGGGGTTCCTTTCATGGACCAAGGAAGGAATGTGTAATTAAAGAACAAAGGACTGCCCAAGGTTGTTCACAATGACTGAGACCTTGTGTGGACATCACCCAAGACTAATAGATCTGTGGGGCCACTCCTCAGATAAGTCTCAGTGTTTCCCTTGAACATCTTATAGGTTTTTAGGGACAAAGTGCTTGAAGGATCCTGCATGTGGTAAAACGTTTACTGTCTCCATTGTATAAGGAATGGGATAATATTTTAATCACTCTGTTTACACACAAGGAGTCTGGGGTACTTGGTAACTTGGTCAGGATCCCACAGCCTGTGGCTACAGTAGAGTCAAACTTGGGCCTGATTCCAAACCTGAGCTCTTCCTCAGCTATCTGTTGAAGTAACTTGCTTTGAAGTTGAGTATTATCTCAGCTCATTATAACTTTATATTTTGTTCACTATGTGGAAGTTACCACTGACATCAGTTAAAAAGGGATATATTAGTATTTCTGTGGGACTTAACGGTTGCAAATAATTCTTTCATATCAGTGCAATGCTTGGTTCTATTTCCTGTATCACAAGGTTTCTTTCTTAGTTTGTTTCTATATAAACTGTTATAAGAATATAAGATCGATATACACATTCCAGGTCTTGCTTCCTTTCTACTATATTTGTAACATGAAATTCGTAAGGCTGTATTTAGCTTTGGTGCCATAACTCAAGATTAAAAAGTATCAGAATCCATCATTATTTATCTTTTTCTGTTGCTGTTGTTATAAAATCCAAAGTTCATGCATTTGCTTAAGATGGCAGAGTTGTGATCATTTAAATGTCTTCTAAGGATGTGAGTTCACTGTTAATCCAATCATGAAATGTTCTTCAAACAAATGTAGACTGTATTGATGGATAAACTGCTAAGTATACATAGGATGTAATACACTTTTTTTCCTGATTCCTCCTCCCTGCTCGCAGAAGTCATATTTCAAGGAAATGGTAATCACATGTCATTGTCAAGACAAAGGAGTTAGTAATGTTATCCAACATTATAATGAAAAGAGATAGACATGGAGGATCCCATCTTCACAAGATAAAATGTCAAGATGTGTAATAGATGTGTTATTCACAGAAGTCCATCACTTTTCCCATTAGGAAGGTTCACTATAAAGCTTGTGTTTCCAAGAGAGGGGAAAATGAGGGAGGCCATTAGATGAAATGAGAAAGGAGCTCCAAAAGGGAACTGAGTCTAATGACAGAGATGGCTTCATGTCACATAGAAGAAGCCATGAGGTTGAAGAACCTTCACACATTAAGAAATAGAGGAGAGTAAAAGAGACACTTCATACCCTACCATCCTTCCCCCATCCTTTAGATTGTTTAGTTTGGAAAATCGACACTGTAGATAGGACATTTTTAAAATGTGTCCTGGACTATCTGTTGATGATTAAGGCTATCTTTTTTTTCACTACTGAATTCTTAGTGTTTATTTTTCCAAAGAGATCTTTTATTTAAGGAATACAAAATTCATGTATTTCATAAGTACAACTTTAGGAATAGTGATTCTTCCCACCCTACCAACACTCCTGCTCCTCCTCTCCCTCCCATTCCCAGTCCCATTCTCCACTAAGATCCACTTTCAATTAATTTTATAAACAGAAGACCAACTCTATACTAAGAGTTCAACAATTTTCATGGAAAAATAAAATTGTTCCTCACTCAACAGTGGAGACAAGGGCTATTCAAAATCATTGCATCTTGAAGTTAATTTAACTACCTTTTTATTCTAGAAACTTAATTAACTTTAAAGAAGCACCCACATATGATACTTCCTTTGCTAGCACTTAGACATAATTATAATACAACTCTTTGAGGACAGAGGTCCTGCATGGGAAGTTAGTGCACAGTGACTCCTGTTGTTAATTTAACAATTAACACTCTTATGTATGATGTCAGTAATCACCAGAGGCTCTTTACATGAGCTGCCTAGGTTATGGGAGCCTTTTGAATCCAAAACTCCATCAGTATTTAGCCAAGACCACAAACAATGTGGAAGTTCTCTCTTCAGAGAAAAGTACCTCCTTGTTTGATAACCACTTCTTTCTACTGGGGTCTCACCCATCAAAATCCTTCATGTAGGACACTTTTTGCCACAGTGTCCTGGCTTTCCATGCGTGAAATGCTTTCATCGCCTTTTCAGCCAGATCAGAATGCCTTAAGGGCTGATTCTGAGGTCAGAGTGCTATTTAAAGTGATTGTCATTCTATGAATCTGCTGTGTGGACTGTTTTTCATGTTAGTGTATTCACTCCTTTTTAATTCTATTATTATTACCAGATACTTAATCCTATCCATATGATCACTTTAACACTCAAGATGGTATTTTTATCACCCAGCTTAAGGGGATTTGGGGTCTCATATCAAGCTTTTAAACTGCACAGTTTATCTTATTTTTTGAATGCCCAGTATATTCTTTGCATTGTTAACAGTGTTTCTTGTGATATGTATAGATACAGAGCCAAATGCTTTGTTGTGCAAGGAGTTTCAAGGAAATAATGCTCTGATGATCAAGAAAGCACCCAGTCTGGGGCAGTCATTTGGTGCAGTGATTAAGATACCACTTGCTACACACACATCCAGATATCCGAGTACCCGAGTTAGGAACCCATATCCTCTCCCAGTTACCATTTCCCGCTAATGCACACCCCAGGGAGGCAGCAGATGATTGCTCAAGTGCTTGTGTTCTTGCCACCCATGTGGGAGACTTAGAATGAGTTCCTGACTCTTGGCTTTCATCTGGCCCAACCTTGACTTTTGCAGGCATTTGGGAAGTAAATTAACTGATGGGTTCTCTCTTTCTCTGGCTCTCCCTCTCTTTCTTTCCTCTATCTCTCTGCCTTTAAAACACTAAAGCAAAGTTCTTATTCAAAAATGAATCTTAGTAACTCTAATTGCCCTTAGATGAGATTGAGCCTAGGCTTTAGGGTGTTTAAGGCAAAACTAATCCATAAGTATATGACATAAATTCTTTCCTGTGGTTGATGACTAGTAGTAAATGTGACATGATTTGGATCTTTCACATCCTTTGCTTTTTAATTAGGCAAATATGAATTTATTAACTTTAATACTGCGAGGAAAAAAACTATCTTGACAATTTCGCTTATGTCTTAAAAGGAAGGATCTTGGGGCTAATATTGTGGCACAGAGGGTTAAGCTGATTTCTCTGATATCGCCATGGCATATGGATACTGATTTGAGTCTCTGATGCTCCACTTCCAATCCAGCTCCATACCAAAGGGCCTGGGAAAACAGCAGAACATGGCCCACTTTCAGATGCCATAATTGGATCAAACCTCTACTCAAATCCATCAACCATTAACCCATTAACCATTAACATAAGACTTGAGGTTTAACCATCTGCATGGGATCAGGTAGTCAAATCCTATTAAAACCGTAACACTCACCTCCTCTGGCTCTACCACCTCACCACCAACTTGGAGTGAAGTGTGGAAACCTTACTTTTGTTTAGAACCTCTTTCTGCAGCTTTAAATATCATCATTTTGAGTATCAGCTAGTACTATAATTTTGGCTTCAATTATCAGATATGATTTTTGAAACCCATGAGAAGGATCATTGGTTGTATATATCTATCTTATTGCTCTATCATTCTTTTTCCCTCTTATAATTCCTGTTGCTCCAAGATTCATTCTTTGATTTTCTCCTTTCTTTTTGAAAATATTCCTTTTGTTATTCTTTAAAAATAGATCAGTTGGTGACAAATTCTTTGAGAATATCTTTATTTCCATTCATTCCTTAAGAGTAATTTTTTACACATGGGATTTTCAGTTTACTGTTCTGTTCTTCCAGCACTTAAAAAATATGCTACTTCTTTATGGTGTTCCTCTTTTCAGATGAGAAATCCACTGTCACTCAGATGGTTGTTTTTCTATAGATAATATTTCATTTTTATCTGGATATTTTCAATTTTTTCTTTTCACTTTTTAGAAAGATATATTTCTTTATTTGAAAGGCAGAGTGACAGGGAGAAGGGGAGACAGACAGAGACAGAAAGTGAAGAGAGAGACACTGCATCTGCTGGTTCACGGTTCACTCCTCAAATGATGGCAACAGCCAGGGCTGGACTAGACTGATGCTAGGACCCAGGGACTCCACCGGGGTCTCCCATTTGGGGTGGCAGGAAACCAAGTACTTGAACCATCATCTACTGCCTTCCAAGACACATTAACAGTAAGCTGGATCAGAAGCAGAGGAAATGGGAGTCAAACCAGCACTCTGATATGGGATGTGGTCATTTCAAGCAGAGTTTTAATCCATTGCACCATAATGGCTCCCCATGCTTCGCAATTTTAGAAGTTTAAATATTATGATGTATATGCATGTGGATATATTTTGGTTTAATCTATTTTGGATTCATTCAGCTTCTTAAATCTATTCATTTGTATCTATTGTCAAATTTGAAATATTTACTGCCATTTTTTTTCTTTAAATATTCTTAGCCTCGTTCAGTTCCTTTTCTCTTTCTAAGAATTCAGTGATACAAACATTTTTTTGTTATTGTCCTGTTGTTGACTGAGGCTCTATTGATTTTCTCCTTGTTATTCAGATAGAGAAAAATCTCTGGAGTGATCCTTAAATTTACTGATTCCTCTTTTCTATAAGGAATCCTACCCAACTAATTTTTATTATCATTCTCTTTGGATTTTCTGTAATTTCTGTTTATATTTTTTGTTTAGGTTTTTAATTTTTTTTCATTTGTTTCAAATTTGGTGACTCTGATATCAAGGTTTTTTTTTTTTTTTTTTTTTTTTTCCATTGTCCTTTCAAAATATATGGTCTCGGCCGGCGCCGCGGCTCACTAGGCTTCCGCCTAGCGGCGCCGGCACACCAGGTTCTAGTCCCGGTCGGGGCGCCGGATTCTGTCCTGGTTGCCCCTCTTCCAGGCCAGCTCTCTGCTGTGGCCAGGGAGTGCAGTGGAGGATGGCCCAGGTGCTTGGGCCCTGCACCCCATGGGAGACCAGGAAAAGCACCTGGCTCCTGGCTCCTGCCATCGGATCAGCGCGGTGCGCCGGCCGCAGCGCGCCGGCCGTGGCGGCCATTGGAGGGTGAACCAATGGCAAAAGGAAGACCTTTCTCTCTGTCTCTCTCTCTGTCCACTCTGTCAAAAAAAAAAAAAAATATATATATATGGTCTCATTTAATGTGATCGACATTCCCTTTTTCCAGAAACTTTGTAGTGTTAAAGTTTTCAAGTTTCAGATTTTGTCTATGGGATGACATAGGCATAAATGTTGATGTTAAGTATTTTTCTTGACATTAAATACTATAAATTGTATTCAGTACAATTTATTGAAGTCTTTTTCAGGTATTCTAGCTAAAATTCAGAACACAAATTGACTATTCTTTCAAGATGTATTTATTCTTATGTCATTTTCACAATGTCTTGAGCACTATATGTTTTAAGTTAATTTTAATATCTAGTACAATATAGCTACCGACATTTTACCTTTTCTTTAATGTTTTTATTCTAGATTGTTTTCTATGTAAATTTTAGAATTGACAATTTCTACAAAAATGCATATTTTGGTTGGGTTTGTGCTGAATTTCCATGATAATTTTGAGTGAATTGAAATCTTGACTATATTTGAAATTTCCAATTTATGTGTGTGTATATATATGTATGTGTGTGTGTATACATACATATATATATACACACATATATATACATATATATGTATATATATACACACATATATATACATACATATATATACACGTATATATATGTATATATATACACATATATATGTGTATATATATACACACACACATATATATATGTAAGACTTATTGTTTATTTACTTGAAAGGCAGAGTTAGAGACAAGAGGAGGAGAGAGAGAGAAAGACACACACACATATACACACATACACACATATACAGATACAAACCTTCCATCTGCTGATTCATTCCCCATTCCTGTTGTGTGTGCAACAGCCAGGGGTGGGTAGACTGAAGCCAGGAGCCCAGAGCTTTCGCTGGGCCTCCCACACGGGTGCAGGATCCTGAGTAGTTGGGCTCAGCTGCTTTCTCAAGTGCATTAGCAGGGAGATGGATCTGAAGTGGAGCAGCCAGGACTAGAGCCAGCACCCATATTGGATGCAGGCACTGCAGGTGCCAGCTTTACCTGCATGTTACAGTTCCAGCCCTATCATAAATATATTTTTTAAATTCTTCTGTAGTATCTTCTAGCAATGTTTTGTGGTTTGCAATGTGGATTTCTGAGTTCTAGCAGTAGTTCCATAAATTCCTTAGGATTTTTTACATAAAAAATCTGTCATAAAGACAGCTTTATTTTTGTCATTTACTATATTTTTCACTAATTTTTCATTTTTTTCAAGTATTCTTTTAAATAGAAGTAATGAGAATTCCCCTTTGTGTATGATGCTACCTGTAGGCATTCTGTAGATATTTCTATCAAATTGTGAACATTTTTATGTGCATTTGTATAAGTTTTTGGTAAGTCCTCTCCACTTTCCAATTTTGCCCATTTCATCTATAACGTAAAGTTTATCATCATAAAGTTATTTATAAATTCCATTATTGTCCTATTAATATCCATAGGATCTCTAATGATAGAACCTTCTCAATTCTGACATTGGCATGTTGTACTTTATCTTTTGTAATTGATCAGACTTGTTGGGGATTTACAAATTTAATTACATTTTAACAAGGACCAAACTTTGACTTTATTAATTGTATTCAATTTTTTAGTGACTTGTCCTTCTTTATAGAAAGAAATTGAGGGCTTTTCTAAAACGTTTTTATGGTGAGCAAGTAAACCGGAAGTATGGGAATTCTTTCTAACTCTAAAATCTTCTATCCTTTAGTCTGTAAGATCTCTTGCCTCTCAAATCGATTTTGTTTGCAAAAATTGAAGTCCTGAATTTTCTGCTTACAACCTAAAAATTGCGAGACTGGTTTTGAAATAGGTCTAGGATAATTTCATTTTGGTTTACAGAATTAACGTCTTTAGCAACTATCATGGTTGCTCATCATTCAGTGTAAAAACTCAAACAAAATGAGAAAAATATAAAATTATTCTGTAGTAATACCTGCTATGGATTTCCTTATAATTACAAAATAAATTAACAATAGTGCATCGTTGCCTACTTGCCTGCGTGGAATAGTTTAGAATTTCTATCCTCACATGGAGTTAAGGGAGAAAATGGTTTATAGTCTTATAAAGACATCAAGCTCACTTCAGAGGTCTTTAATCTGGTATTTTGTGTTCACTCTGTACCTGCTAAGTCAGAAAATGAAGGAGCAGACCCTTGGAAAGTAAACTTTTAAAGTTACTATGATGACTATAAGGTGACCCTCTGATGAAGAACCTGTACTCATTCAATTATTTAAAAAGTTATGATATGTATGAGAGAAATTATGTGTGGCAGGTTGTTGTAATTCATTAGTAGTCATTATTTCTTTTGAGTGCCTGTAAAGTGCATTAAGTGGGCTAGTCAACCTGTGTTATTTGTATATTTATGGGTATAGCAATGGGGGACCAATTAGGTAAATTCCTTGGCTAATCTATTATTTTGCAAAACTGTCAGAATTGTTGCTATTTTACTACATTATTTTGTGAGGTTTACTCTATGAACATCATATTTCCTATTGGTGAAGAAAAAAAAAATCTCTGAGATAGAAGACAGGATTAAGTTGACGTGATTTGGAATGGATGCAGGAGTTAGTAGTGATATGAAATTGACTGGTCTTGCACAGAGGGCTTACCAAAAACTTATACTAGTACTGTTCTAGGCTGTTGATTCCTGTTCGCCAAGAGACTGCTAAATGAAGCAGGAAACTGAAACCAATCTTAGAGTGGCTCAGAAAGAGCCACAGAATGAACATATACTTTCAGATTCCCCCAAATAGTCGATGTCATAGAATGGCACACCTGAGGCTACCCTTGAGCTGATTTTATTCCAAGATATGGATTTTTGAGATTAGCACTGCAAAGTTTCTTTTATGTTACACTTTGTCCTGAAAATCTTTTGACTGTTATCCTCCAAAAGCTTGCCATTAGAATTATTCTTATAATATAGAAAATAAATATGGTATTTTAATGAGAATACAAGTTTCCATCACAATGAGACTTCTGCTGACTTCATCACAGTTATTGATGTAAATGATTTATTGAATTATCTGTAGAATACATCCAACTGGGTTGCTGAGAAATTTTAAACATTTAATTTCTTATTTTCTATAGTCATATAAATGCCAATTAGTCTTGATGATAAAGATAAAGGAAATTGAGAAATAATGATATAAATAGGGACAGGCATTTGAGCCACGGCTAAAATGCTGCTTGGGATGCCTACATCCCATATTGGAGTGACTGGTTTGAGTTCTGCCTCCATTACTGATTCCAGGTTCCTGCTAGTGTGCACCCTGGGAGGCAGTTGGTGATGGCTTTAGTTGGTGGGTCCTACTTGGGAGATCTGAAGTGGGTTCTGGGTTCCTGGCTCCTGCCTCGCCCAGCCCTAGCTATTATGGGCATTTATGTAGTGAAGCAGCAGAGGAAAGATCTCATTCTGTCTCTTCTTCTGTGTCTCTGCATTTCAAATAAATGAAAATAAAAATACAAATGCAAACAATATATATAATGTTATGATCTTTATAATTAAAATATATATGCCACCAAAATAAAGGGGTTTGTTATTTTTTAACTTCTTGAAAATAGGGTATCAGATAATACAAGTATAAAGGGTACCTAGTTAAATTTGAATTTCAGATAAATGAGTAGTACTTTAGTTACAAGTTCTCAAATTTCTTGGAATTTATTTGTATTAAAAATTGATTCCTTGTTTATCTAATACCTAATTTTTAGCATTGTGATTTCTTTTCTCCCTTTTTCTAAATCTGGCAACTCTAGTTGAACAAGAAAATGTAAATCTTTAAGCATTAATAAGCACATTTCACCAAGTTTGGTTTTAACTGAAGGTTTTCAGGTAATTAATTTGAACTATAGTCTTCCTTAGTAGTATTGTCCTTGTTAAATAGATCACACTTGTGTTAATATGAAATTTACTAAGAGAAAAACTAAAATATTATGACATGTTTTCCCCCAAGATCTAATTCTCATAAAAGCATTTTCAAGTAATTTAGACAGACAGGTAAAAGTGCCAAACACATTCAGAGATTTATCTTGACACAATTTATGGTTTCTGATAAGCTTTTCCTGTGGTTCTTATGCCTTGAGACTTAGTTAAGCCATCATGAGAGGTTAAAAGCCAGAGTTCTCTGGCATTTTGAGTTAGTGAAGAGTATTTTCTTCCTTTTACTCATAAAAAGGCTCTGTTGGTGCAAATCTAAGCCCATTTGAGATAGCTTTGCCGTCATCTGTGGAATTCAAGCAAAAGACCAAAGACCTGCAGTAAAAATGCTGCTTGTACCCAGGGAAATCCTGAGCAGCGGTTAAATTGTGCTCTGTATGTACCATCTCATAGTACATCCTGGATTCTAGATTACTTATCAATAGATGAATGGGAGAGTAAGAGAAAGGTAAACCATGAAACAATAGTTTCCTTGATAAATTTAGGAGCTTTTGTGATTGACACAGTTTCTTTGTGATTTGGCTGCAAAAACAACGCATTTTTCTATTGATCCAAAGAAGACAGCCTCCAGTTCTTTCTCATTCTTCTAACTAAATACTCTCTGAAGAAATGGGATATTAACTGAATCCAAATTATAGTATCAGCTATTAGGGTAATTAAACAGCACAGTTTAATCACTTCCTGTGTACAAACCTGTAATCATTCCTAAAAGTAGGAATATGCCTAAGGTTAATTTTTTTTTAATGTTTGGACATAGTCAAAACCATTATAAAGCACAAACTCATTTGTCCTAAACTGGTAAGTTGAACAACTTGGTTTCAGTACTTATGTTGACAGAAGCTAGAGGTGCTATGTATAAGTTGCATCTCTAAGATAGAATTTTAAAATATTAAACGTAAGAGACTTAATATAGAACAATGTTAACATTAGAAATTGCTAATATAAAATATTGAAAGTTCTATTTATTTTATAATAGACCCAGCATGAATTTTGCTTTATAAAATTCTAGTTATCATATCCAAGGTTACCCCTCTGGGAAACATCTCTTAGATGTCCCTCCTCATCCCTATTCTATAAGCACTATCCACTCACATCTCTCTCATTTATTCTATGTCTTCCTTTGTATTCTAATTTCTGGTATATTTCCTGACTTACTCATCGAATCTTAGCTCACATAAGGAAGTGTCAGTATATTTCATCTATCCTGAAAAATGATAGAAAAACACGTGCTCATGAGATAATTGCAAATGTCAGCTGATTATCACATCAGTGAAAAATTTAGTTGGGTAGGCAAAACAAAAGGAAATAGTACTGGGTATTAAAGCAGAATCTTAAACAGATAATAGATGCATCATGTGAGCATAAACTAATTATGAGATAATACATATAACTATAAAACTGGGGAATAAAAATGATTTTTAAATGACAAAAATTCTTAGTATATCAACTCTTAATTATGTTGTAAAAATTGAGATTTAAATGTTTACACATATTTTTAGATATTAAAGATATACTAAACAATAAACTACTTTCCTTTTGATATACTTTGCACACATATATACAGGTAAAATAGTTTCTCCTGAAAATCTATCTTATCTTTCTATCACTACTTCTATATCTAATGAGTTCTTGGTATTTCTTTATGAATTTATAATATTCTTTATAATTCTAAAAGGTACACATCAATGATATTGCTTTTTATGGTAGAAAATTTGTAAAGTATAGAGAAGCACACAGAATAAATAATTGATAATACCACTGATGAAGTTACATAAACAATTTGGTTTCTATAATTCCAATAGTGTTTCATACACATACACTTATTTTTGATCTTTAGATACTTGAAAGATGGTTGTAATTATTGGTAGCTGGACTGAGTGTTAAAATGACAATTTGGCATATATATTTTAGACAGATTCCTTGATTATATTAATTTTAAAGAACTTGCTGTGGCAAACAGTGGTAATAATTTAACCCAGATCTTTATAAGCACCCTTTTTCCTTCCTCGAAATACTTACTCTAAAGCTATACTACTGTTGTCAATAATCTTTTCTATCAATGAAGTACAAAAAGATGTCTGCTTTGCTATAATGAAAAATATTTTTCCAGTGAAGAGAGACAAATTACCAGCAATGCCTCGGCCCTTTTTTCTTCACTTTTATGTGGATGGGATATCAGGAGGTCTAGATGCTCTCACATTGCTGTGCCTGGTTGGGTAGAAAGAGACACCTGGGTGCATAGTGAAATTAAGCAGCTGGATCAGTTGTTGAAAACCCCTCTCCTCTATTTCTTGTTGAGTAAGTAAAGCATCTAAGGCTTTTCTTGTCAGTTGTTTTATGGGTGTTTTATTGTTTGCAGCTACAAGCAATTTTTACTTAACATGAGCCAGTACTCACACATGGGCTGCCACGAATCCTAGATCCTAAACAATGGCTTTGACTGATTGGTGGTGATAGGAAAGCGATCAGAGCAAACTCATGTATTTGAAGTTCAAGAATGTGTGACCCTTTAAAAGTGTATTGAATAGTACATAGTAAAGTGTATGAATAGTACATCATACTGCCGCTTGCTGAACCTTAGGACTGCATGTCAATATGGACTAGATAGGTAAGAGAAATGGTGGAAGGAAAAAGATGATGGGTGATTCCATAGTCTTCCTTCAGGTATCATATGATGGGTTAACTCTAGGAAAGTTCTCTTGTAATGCAAACTCAAGAAATTGTTGGTAGGTTACACATAATTGATCAATGATAAATGAGAATTTGGTTAAGTACCACACCTTGTGCTTCCTCGTTTAAACTGCTGAGATCTAACTCACTGGTATTGATGAGACAAAGCTTCCCTAGAGAATTGGAACTAGGGCAGTAGCATTGAAGAGGTTAAGTTACCAGATGATAAGGCACTTGGGGAACAGTGTGAGTAGCTAGTCATATAACCGTGAGGACTGCATGACTAGCCAGGGCAAAAGTAACCTTAAAACGGATTGCTTCCTTTAGCTTATATTGTTGCACTCACATGCATCCTTATCTCTGATGGCCACACTTCTCCTGGGGGAGCACTCCCTAGGAAACTGGAAGCTGTGTCTGGGAGTCAGGAGACTTCGGCTCTGCTCATGCTGAGCCTGCTCTCTTACTTCCTGTCCTTTATCCTTTTTAAAAGTCAAGTGAACTTAGTTCTGGTTACAGCTTATTATGCCTCATTAGTTTAATTGTGGAAAAATCCAAAAGATTGACAGGTAATGCTTATCATTTAATTATTTTTAGCTAAGCCTACAAGAAGTGAATAAACTCTGACTAGGGGCAGCCTGCCTGAAAGCGGAAAGGGAAGAAAATGCAGCTTTCTAAAGTTTCCTGAATTTGTAAATTGAAACCTTAAATGTTGAAAAAAAGCAGTTTTCCTATTCTAGGCTGAAATCGATGCTAGCAAAGGCAGCAAAGTCTCTGTTTTAGCAAGATTATTATATTGGAATCTTTACAGCAAAAAAAAAAATGATTAAGATACTCCCTTCCCATTAAACCCAAGGCTTTGAAGTACATCGATTTAATAGACATTATGCAAAAAAAGCAGAATATAGATTCTGTAAGTAAGAGATCTTCAGACATTGTCACTGTGTTTAGACGACATCCAAG
The DNA here is from genome assembly GCF_051225735.1 of Oryctolagus cuniculus. Classification (NCBI taxonomy): domain Eukaryota; kingdom Metazoa; phylum Chordata; class Mammalia; order Lagomorpha; family Leporidae; genus Oryctolagus; species Oryctolagus cuniculus. The sequence continues at coordinate 44,236,761 of NC_142876.1, forward strand.
CTTGTGGTTGCTTTTCAATTAAAAATACAAATAATCGAAGCTCATTGATTATTTTGAGGAGTCTGTTTCACCAAAAACCACCAGGCCAGGCTATCAGTGACCCATGACTTTTAAAAATTAAAGGATTTTATAAAGATGAGTTCAGCTTTGGTTTGGATGAGTTTGGAGACTTTAGGTACATTGTAAATATATGGATGAGATATATTTTCCACTTTCAAGCAAAATCAAACTTTCTTTTTCGTTTTCAAAGATTTTATGCATTTTTTTGAGAGGGAGAGGCAGAGAGAAAGGTCTTTCATTCACTAGTTCACTCCCCAGATGGCTGCAACAACTGGAACTGGGAGGATACAAAGCCAGGATCCAGGAGCTTCTTCCAGGTCTCCCCTGCAGGTGCAGGGGTTCAAGCTCTTGGATCATCTTCTGCTTTGCCAGGCCATAGCAGAGAGCTGAATCAGAAGAGGAGCAGCAGGGACACGAACCAGAGCCTATATGGGATGCCAGTGCCTCAAGTGGAGGTTTAGCCTACTACACCACAGCACTGTCCCCAGCTCAAATATTTTTAAAGACAGAATGAGATATAACTCACTATAATTTAAAGATAGAGTGAGATGCAACTCATGTTTTGCCATCCAATAGATGGTAGTTAAAATGAAGATAATGCATATATTTTCATGGGGGGTCTAGAGTTTGGAAGGAATGGTAATAACAAAACAAAGGACTTACAGAATATAACACTTTAAGAGTCAAGTAAATTTGGCTCTGAAAAGGAAAAACATGAAAAAGAGACCATGCTGTTTTGATAACAACTGCCCTGTAGTATATCCTGAAATCTAGTATTGTGATGCCTCCGACTTTGTTTTTGTTGTACAAGATTGCTTTAGCTATTCGAGGTCTCCTGTGTCTCCATATGAATTTCAGCATCATTTTTTTCCAGATCTGAGAAGAAGGTCTTCGGTATCTTGATTGGTATTGCATTGAATGTATAAATTGCTTTTGGGAGAATGGACATTTTGATGATATTGATTCTTCCAATCCATGAGCATGGAAGATTTTTCCATTTTTTGGTATCCTCTTCTATTTCTTTCTTTTTTTTAACTTTTATTTAATGAATATAAATTTCCAAAGTACAGCTTATAGATTACAATGGCTTCCCCCCATAACATCAAGTCACTGTTTCTCATAGTGTCCATTTCACTTCAACAGGTTTCCCCTTTGGTGCTCGGTTAGTTGCAACTGATCAGGGAGAATATATGATATTTGTCCATTTGGGACTGGCTTATTTCACTCAGCATGATGTTTTCCAGATTCCTCCATCTTGTTGCAAATGACCGGGTTTCATTGTTTTTGACTGCTGTATAGTATTCTATAGAGTACATATCCCATAATTTCTTTATCCAGTCTACTGTTGATAGGCATTTGGGTTGGTTCCAGGTCTTAGCTATTGTGAATTGAGCTGCAATAAACATTAATGTGCAGACAGCTTTTGTGTTTGCCAATTTAATTTCCTTTGGGTAAATTCCAAGGAGTGGGATGGCTGGGTTGAATGGTAGGGTTATATTCAGGTTTCGGAGGAATCTCCAGACTGACTTCCATAGTGGCTTTTCCAGTTTGCATTCCCACCAACAGTGGTTTAGTGTCCCTTTTTCTCCACATCCTCTCCAGCATCTGTTGTTGGTAGATTTCTGAATGTGAGCCATTCTAACCGGGGTGAGGTGAAACCTCATTGTGGTTTTGACTTGCATTTCCCTGATTGCTAGTGATCTTGAACATTTATTCATGTTATCTGTTGGCCATTTGGATTGAAAGAGAATTACAGACCAATATCCCTGATGAACATAGATGCAAAAATCCTCAACAAAATTCTGGCCAATAGAATGCAACAACACATCAGAAAGATCATCCACCCAGACCAAGCGGGATTTATCCCTGGTATGCAGGGATGGTCCAATGTTCGTAAAACAATCAATGCGATACACCACATTAACAGACTGCAGAAGAAAAACCATATGATTATCTCAATAGATGCAGAGAAAGCATTTGATAAAATACAACACCGTTTTTTGATGAAAACTCTAAGCAAACTGGGTTATGGAAGGAACATTCCTCAAAGCAATCAAAGCAATTTATTAAATACCCACGGCCAACATCCTATTGAATCGGGAAAAGTTGGAAGCATTTCCACTGAGATCTGGTATCAGACAGGGATCTCCACTCTCACCACTACTATTAAATACAGTTCTGGACATTTTAGCCAGAGCTATTAGGCAAGAAAAAGAAATTAAAGGGATACAAATTGGGAAGGAAGAACTCAAACTATCCCTCTTTGCAGATGATATGATTGTTTATTTAGGGGATCCAAAGAACTCTACTAAGAGACTATTGGAACTCATAGAAGAGTTTGGCAAAGTAGCAGGATATAAAATCAATGCACAAAAAGCAACAGCCTTTGTATACTCAGGCAATGCCACAGCTGAGGAAGAACTTCTAAGATCAATCCCATTCACAATAGCTACAAAAACAAATACCTTGGAATCAACTTAACCAAGGACGTTAAAGATCTCTACAATGAGAATTACAAAACCTTAAAAAAGGAAATAGACTTGTTGAAGTGAAATGGACACTATGAGAAACAGTGACTTGATCAGCTCTTGTCCTGACGGTTGATGTACAATGTAATACTTTATCCATTTTAGTATTTTTTTTTTTGTTCTAGTACCATTGGTTGAACTCTGTAATTAACACACAATTATTCTTAGGTGTTTAAATTTTAACTGAAAAGTGATCCCTGTTAGGAATTTGGAAAACATTATGCTGAGTGAAATAAGCGAATCCCAAAGGGAAAAATACCATTTGTTCTCCCTGATAGGTGACAACTAATTGAGCACCAATAAGGAAACCTGTTAAAGTGAAATGAACACTATGAGAAACGGTGACTTGATCAGCCCTTGCCCTGACTGTTAATGAGCAACTTAATATGTTATCCCTCTTAGTATTTTTTTTGTATGTTCTACTTAATACTTTTGGTTGAATACTGTAATCAATACACAATTCTTCTTAAGTGCTGAAACTTAACTGAAAAGTGATTGCTGTTAAATATGAGTGGGAATAAGAGAGGGAAGAGATGTGCAATTTGGGACATGCTCAAGTTGACTTACCTCAAACGGTAGAGTTAGAAACATACCAGGGGATTCCAATTCAATCCCATCAAGGTGGCAAGTACCAATGCCATCTCACTAGTCCCAGTGATCAATTTCTGTTCACAATTGATCATAATGATAGGACTAAGAGCCAAAGGGATCACATAAACAATAGTAGTGTCTGCAAATACTAGCTGATAGAATAAAAAAGGGAGAGAACGATCCAACATGGGAAGTGAGATACACAGCAGACCCATAGAATGGCAGATGTCCTAAACAGCACTCTGGCCTCAGAATCAGCTGGTAACGTGGCTCAATAGGCTAATCCTCCGCCTACGGTGCTGGCACACCAGGTTCTAGTCCTGGTCAGGGTGCTGGATTCTGTTCCGGTTGCCCCTCTTCCAGGCCAGCTCTCTGCTGTGGCCAGGGAGTGCAGTGGAGGATGGCCCAAGTGCTTGGGCCCTGCACCCCATGGGAGGCCAGGATAAGTACCTGGCTCCTGCCATCAGATCAGCGCAGTGCACCAGCCGCAGCACGCCGGCCGCGTCGGCCATTGGAGGGTGAACCAATGCAAAAGGAAGACCTTTCTCTCTGTCTCTCTCTCTCTCTGTCCACTCTGCCTGTCAAAAAAAAAAAAAAAAAAAAAAAAAATGAGCCCTTAAGGCATGCGGATCCGGCTGAAAAGCCCATGAGAGTATCTCAGGCTTTGAAAGCCAAGACACTCTGGGGGGAAAAAAAAACCTAAATGAAAGATCTCCATGAGTGAAATCCCAGTGGAAAGAACGGGTCATCAAAGAAGGAGGTACCTTTCTCTGAAGGGAGGAGAGAACTTCCACTTTGACCATGGCCTTGTCTAAATATGATCAGAGTCGGTGAACTCAGGGGGCTTCCATAGCCTTGGCAGCTCATGACAAGAGCCTAGGGTGATAACTGAGGCCATAAACAAGAGTGTCAATTTGTTAAGTCAACAACAGGAGTCACTGTGCACTTACTCCTCTTGTAGGGTCTCTGTCCTTAATGTGCTGTACATTGTGATTTAATGCTATAACTAGTACTCAAACAGTATTTTTCACTTTATGTTTCTATATGGGTGCAAACTGTTGAAATCTTTATTTAATGTATGCTAAACTGATCTTCTGTATATAAAGAGAATTGAAAGTGATTATTGATGTGAATGGGAGGGGAGAGGGAGTGGGAAAGGGGAGGGCTGTGGGTGGGAGGGACGTTATGGGGGGGAAGCCATTGTAATCCATAAGCTGTACTTTGGAAATTTATATTCATTAAATAAAAGTTAAAAAAAGAGCATGAAAATATGGGAAGAATGTACACATTGGATCAAAAGGAACCAAAGGGCAAAAAGTATGCTCTCATTTCTATAAGAAGTTTTTAGATTTCTTTAAGGCTTCTAAGAATTTATTAGGGAAAAAGGGCATGAGAGATCTTATGTAAGAAGATTTATGCTCATTGATGTGATTTTTATGGTTTAGGTTAAAAATGAAACAAAAGCTCAAGTGGAAAAATTTATCTAGAACAGGTAGAATTACAGGGATGATGAAGAAAAGGATGAATGCAGGGATGGTGATTTTCTTGAATAAGAGTGGTAAAATTATGATGATGTTTGTGCTGAAAATCTCTTAGTTTTTCATTGACTTGGAAAGACAATTAAGGAATTTTAAGATTATATATAGCTTTAGGTGGGTAGTTTAAAATGAGAAAGAGTTAACATTAACAAGGTGTATATAAAATGATCATTGAGTGACATGGAGTACTCAGATAACAATGAACACTACTACTTGAATCAGTACCAATCCAAATAAGATTTACCCTTAAAGAAGTTTCTATTACTATTATTCCAAAGATTAACTGAAAGTATAGCTTCTTTTCCTGTATCTCACTTTCCTCTCCCTCTTTTTATTTAACATGGAGTACTAACTAATGCAGGATGACTGTACAACTGTAATAATATATACTATATTTGTAGTGAATTTAATATTCTTATTATATATAGAACAGCTCTTTTATCCCAAATAGATTTGTCTGATGATATATGCTTTGCCCCATTAAAGTATTTCTGTCAGTGGGCATTGCTGTGAGTAGAACAGACTAATAAACATAAACTGTGTTATGTCTATCAGTATCTTTCCCCACCCCCCACACACCTGTGGTTTGGAAATATCTTTACTGTGTTTGAGAATTGCCATATAAAAAAAATGCTTTGTGAGGTGAATATTCACTATTTACATATTAAACAGGCTGCCATTATTTATACCACTGCCATTTCATGTTGTATCTGAATTTATCTACTGTACTTCATTAGTGGCAAAATAGTATACAATGCTTTTCTTAACCTTCAGAGCTGTGATGATTCAGGGTTCTTTCATCATTACTGCCCTTACTATATTTAGGATTATAAATTTAGTATATGAGACTATTTTTCATAGCTCTGCTTCAATTATAGTAATGTGTAATAGATGAAGAGTGGTTTGGTAGCAGGAAAATGATGTGCTTAGAGCTATGCTTTAGGAACATTAATCAGGAAGGATTGTGGAGTACGGAATGACATCTACATGATTTGGCTGCTGATTGTATGGTGAGCAGGGTCGGGTGGTGGATGATAAAGCAAAAAGTTTTCAAATGTTTTAGGCTGTCTTGTTAACATATTCAACTGTGACCTCAGAAAGGAGCAGGAACAAGAAAGCAGCTGAGAAGATGCTCTGACGTCACAGACACCAGTTTGAACGGCTATTTATGTGCCAAGTCATCTTCAAAAGAGCTACAGAAGCTAGGTGAGGCTATGCTGCCTGGTTTTGGCATAATAAGAAAAATGACAATGAAGAAAACAGGAATGAAAGACTGACTTTATCACTGCTCCATGTAGTACAATGTGGAGAGAAACCCTTTACATCCTGCTTGCAAGAGGGAGAGAAAACTGAATCCAGTCCTTAGACTGGAATCCCAGAATCTCAGCAGACAACTCTGAAAGGAAGACACACAAATGGCCAACAGGTACATGAAAAGATGGTGGACATCACTGTTCCTCAGGGAAATGCAAATCAAAACCACAATGAAATATCACCTCACTCCTGTTAGATTGACCACTATCAAAAGACAAAAATGATCCAGAAATCCCATCACTTGTTGTATATTTAAGGGAGATGAAATCAGTCTGTCAAAGAGACATCTGCAAGCCATAGTTGTTGCAGCACTATTTGCAATAGCTAAGAAATGGAAACAATCTATGTATCTGTCCACTGTTGAATGGTTCAAGAAAATGTGATATGTATACAGAATGAAATACTACTCAGCCATACAAAAGGGTGGGATCTTGTGTAAAATAACATGGATGGAATTAGAAGACATTATGTTAAAGTGAGGTAACAAGCACAAGAAGACAAAATGCTATATGGATCTCACATGTGGAAATTTTTTTAAAAGATTATTTATTTGAAAGGCAGAGTGACAGAGACAAAAAGATGAAGAGAGAGGGAGAGAGAAAGATCCTCCATCTGCTGGTTTACTACCCAAATGTCCACAACAGCCTTGTGTGGGCCAGGCTGAAGCAAGGATCCAGGAGTTCCATCTGGGTCTCCTACATAGTTGGAAGGGGCCCAACTACTTGGGACATCTTCCAGTGCTTTTCCAGACTCCATAGCATGGAGCTGGATCAGAGGTAGAGCAGCTGGGATTTGATCCCACACTCTGATAAGTGATACTGGCATAGCAATTGTGGTTTAACTTGCTGTGTCACGTATGTAGAACCTTAAAAAAAAGGTGATCTCATAGAATTTTCAAGTATAATGGAAGTTACCAGAGTGTGGGTTGGAAGTAGGGTGGGAAAAATAGAGAAGGTTGATTAATGAGTATTGAGTTGTAGTAGAAGTCAGAGGTTCTGGAGATCTATTGCAGAGTAGGGTGATTCTAGAAAATGTTAATGTACTGTATATTTTCCTATAAAACTAAAACTCTAGAAGATAAGATTTTGAATGCTTTTGCAATAAAGAAATGTTTGAGGAAGGATATAATTACCCTGATTGGGCATAATATAATGTATGCATGCATAAAAATTTCAATACTATTTCATAAATATTTACAATTTTAATGTGTCCAAAAATTTACAGTATATATTACTCTAAAGGCTTGAACTGTAGGTTCTGTAGATATTCATTTGTATTAATCACAAAAAGAAGCAGATGTACATCAGGTTTATGAAAGATAGTAGGTATTTTGAATATTTCCAGTTTCAGGAGTATGGGAAATAGTTCCAAATAAACATTTTGGATTTGTATTCAGAAGGGAGGCTGAGGATGGATTAGGAAGAGAGTTTCTTTACTGAATTTCATAAACTGGTACATTCTCACCAAATTTTATTTACTTTGTTTTAAACAAAGGCAATAAAGGAAATATTGTAAAATTAAGATATGAACATAAATATTATAAAAATAAGATATAAACATAAATAAGATATAAATAGAAACAGTAGTGTCAGGCAATGAAGTCATGAAGAAAATTAATCTAAGAATGGAACCTTTCTGTGTATTAGCTTATCCACTGATCAGCTGTGGTAATTCTTCCATGCTGGTTGCCACTACTTGGGATGCCTGCATCTCATATGGAGTGCTGGTTCCGGTCTTGGCTCCACTTCCTATCCTGCTTCCTGCTAGTATGTACCTTGGGAGGCAGTAAATGATGGTCCCTTAGTTGGGTTTCAGCCACCCATGTGGGAAACAGGGATGGGATTTGTAGTTCCTGGCTTCAGTCTCAAGCAGCCCTAACTGTTGTGAGCATTTGTGGAGTCAGTTGGTAAGTGGAAGAAATCAATCTCTCTCCCTCTCTCCTATCCCTCTCTCCCTCTCTCCCTCTGCCTTTCAAACAAACTAGCTTTAAAAGGCAGGGTTCAGTATCTAGGACTGTCAGATTCTATCAGGATCTATCAGTTTCCCCTTAACTCCCTCAATTTCACTTTATTTTTTTCTAGTTCTTTCCTGCCAAATCCATACTTCTTAGGAACCACAATCATGAAGTCTGAGTAGTGACAATTTTGTTTGACACTAGGTCTTAATGGCCTATTTACCCTGGGGAACGACCTCTTTTTCTGGATTTTTTCCAGTACCTCCAACCCTGATCATAGTGTTCATCAAAGTAGAGTTCTGTTTACTGCATGTAGCTCACTGTTTTCTACTATCTTGATCATCAGGTTTAATTGCTTAAACAGCCTTGCACAGAAGTTCTCACTTCTTAGCTCAGTGAGATACCACTACACTAGAGCCTAGCTGAGAATTGGGCCCCTTATGTTTTCCCCTTCCATGGATTAAGACCCCATTTTTCCTGTTTCTGATGTCCAGGTTATAGCTGTTTGTGATAGGAAGAGAAGTCCCTTAGCAGATGTACCATTATGCCTACAAGTGATGTGGGCAAGGAGGTAATGAGAGCAAGAGGGGCTGAAATTTGACACTGCTTTGCCTGGCCTGTGGCAGCCTTGCTTGGCTCATTGTGTGGCAGCATGGTCCATGGTTTGACAACAGCATCTGGCCAACATGACAACTCTGGCTGAAGCCAGCCCTGCCCACGTGACATACCACTCTGCATCATCCAGATCTTTTTCTGCACTGCCCAAACCTCCCCTGCATATACCTCCATCTTCCTCTGTATAGCACAAACCATAAGTTTTGCTATGTTGCAAATTCAGAACCAGTGCCAGCTGGAACTATCCAATGTGGGTGCAGTCTCCATAATCTGTACTCCTGCCGTCATCATCTACCTGATGCCATGACGATTCAGAGATTTAAAAAAAATGGACACAGAAGTGGGTGATGCTTAATTCCCACCCTAAACTCCATCCTCTGAATATTTAATTAAGCTCCCCCTCCTGCTGACAATATCCCTTATGCCTCCAAATAGTATAAAAACACTCCTCATGTAGGATCTTTGTCCTTAGTGTGCTGTACATTGAGATTTAATGCTATAACTAGTACTCAAACAGTATTTTTCACTTGATGTTTCTGTGTGGGAGCAAACTGTTGAAATCTTTACTTAATGTATGCTAAACTGATCTTCTGTATATAAAGAGAAACGAAAATAAATCTTGATGTGAATGGAAGGGGAGAGGGAGTGGGAAAGGGGAGGGTTGTGGGTGGGAGGGACGTTATGGGGGGAAGCCATTGTAGTCCATAAGCTGTACTTTGGAAATTTATATTCATTAAATAAAAGTTTAAAAAAAAAATGGCCAAACCTTGTTGATTGCTGCTTGCTCTCATAAGTTTGCCTGTACGATTTCCTGAATGTATACTTTCACTTTAAATGAATATTACTTTTCCTGCTCATCTTTAAATCTCTTCCTTGGATTATTTTTAAAGGGGAGACAAGAACCTGGAGCTAGCCTTAGCTAGGGGCCTCCCCACAGCAGATGCAGCATTCCTTAAGGCAGTAAAATTTTAACAAATAATTGTTTATGTTTAAAAAAATTGTTTTTTAAAAAATATTTATTTATTTTAGAGGTAGAGTTACAGAGAGAGAGAGAGGGAGAGGCAGAGAGAAAGGTCTTCCGTCTGTTAGTTCACTCCACTAATGGCTGCAGAGCTGGAGCTGAGCTTATCCAAAGCCAGGAGCAGGAGGTTCTTCCAGGTCTCTCATGCGGGTGCAAGGGCCCGAGTAATTGGGCCATCTCCACTGCTTTCCCAGGCCATAAGCAGAGAGTTGAATCAAAAGAGGAGCAGCCAGGACATAAACCAACACCCATTTGGGATGCCAGCATGGCAGGTAGAGGCTTAGCTTACTATACCACTGTGCCAGCCCCTTAAAAATTGTTTTTAATAAAAAGCATGTACAGTTAGGGTATACAAAATGATGCTTTGATATAACTAGTTGTGTACATGGTCAGATGATTGCTACAGTCAAGCAAATTAACAGTTCCACCTCTGTAGTTACCAGTGTGTGTGTATATGTGTGTCGGTATGCAGGCGCACACACCTGAAATATTGCTAAGGATATAATAGAGCATTATTAACTATACCCATCAAGCTGTATGTTAAATTTCTGAACTTATTTATACTATATAACTGCAAGCTTTGTACCCATTAACCTGCATCTCCCAATTTCCCCCAGCTCCCTGCCCCAGTAGCTACCATTCTACTCTGTTTTTAAGTGGTCAACACTTTTAGGTTCCATAGATAAATGAGAATATGTATTATTATTTTTTTCTTTCTGTATCTGGCTGATTTCATTTAGCATAATGTCCTCTCAGATAATCTGTGTTGTCACACATAGCAGTATCTCCTTTTTTAAAAGACTGAATAAAATATCCAGATTAATTTATGTGTGGTGGTTTCCAAGACCATTCTGGGTTCAGCCATTCACCAGGAAAACTTACAGAACTCAAGCATAGGGTAATACTTAAAACTTTGATGTATTGATTTATTTTAGAAAAAGGGTACAAAGCAAAAATCGGCCACAGGGAAAAGGCACATGGTGGGAAATCTGGCACAAGTTTCCAAGAATTCATTCCCAGTGGATCACTTAATCCCTCCAGCAATGAGTTGTGCCAACATGAGTGAGATGTTGTCTACCAAGAAGGCTCATTAGAAACTCAATGCCCAAAGCATTTGGATTCAAGGTCCTCTGCTTAGCATGTATCAAAATCCCAGTCCACAAGAAGGAAAGCAGGTGTTTGGCATAAACCACATTGTTTGCACAAATCCTTTAGGTCCTCAAAATCGCCTTTATCATTTAGAGAATGGTGGGAACCCTCCTGAGTTGCTAGTTCCCAGATGCCAGCCAAGAGCTAAACTTACAAATATCTAAGGATAGCAGTGTCAGGCCTATTATATTAACTCTTTTCTGTAAACTTGATATCTAATTTATTCCCTAGGGAGAAATAAATAGTATTTAACCTGAGCTACTAATTTCATGAATAGTGTCCTGTTATCTTATTTTTCCTGCCTGGAAATGTATGTTTTTAAAGAACAAAATGCATAGCACATTATTTTTCAAGTAATCTTAGAAAATACTGATAACATTGACTGTAGTCAGGTATTCTGTTGATCTTCATTGTTATAGGATTCCATATTTATAAATTTGCCTATTCATTAAAATTTCTTTGCAACCTAAAAATTAATACTTGTAGCCTTCATGTTCATTTCTGGACAAGCATAGCCTGGTGAGAAATTTGAGTCAACCAACACACACACTCACAGCTGAGGCCAAATAAGGCTATGCTCTGCATTGTCTTTCATCTCTCATGCAGAGAGAACCAGAGACTGGAGATGGTGCAGCAAGAAGTTGCATCTCTGGGACCAGTTGGGCTGAGTTTGATTCCTAAATCTGGCATATGTTCATTGGGTGACAAGTTGCTAAACACTTCTCAACTTCATTTTCTCTTTTGTAAGATAAAGAAGACAATATATCAGGATAAGATATGTTTTAGAGTTTAAGATTATCATTTATATGGTATTTATAGCCATAGATATAGACCTGTAGATTTATTTCCACTAGGTTCAGTTTTGATGAATTCAGTGTTCTTTGCAATATAATAGAACATAATTACTGTGAATGAAGAAAATCAACTATGTATTGTTCATTCTATTCTTTCATTCTGTATTGTATTTTCTTATTGCTGAATTCATGCTTTATAGATTTTGGTGTGTATATGGTGGCAAACTGTTTTAATGTTTTCATTATATAGGCATTTAATTTGGCCTTCTAAAATAATAATTAGTAAGGTATCAAGTTTAGATTTAGGTTAATAATTTGCATATATTATTCCATTTTCTTCTGGCATGATTGAGCCGCTCCAACATCTGCTGTAGGTAGAATTATTGTTCCTTTGCAAGTCAGCAGTTCTTTTCCTCAGGTGGCTTTTTTTTAAGATTTATTTATTTTACTTGAGAGTCGCAGTTACACATAGAGGAGAGGCAGAGAAAGAGAGGGAGAGAGAGAGAGAGAGAGGTTTTTCATCTGCTTGTTCCCTCCCCAGATGGCTGCAATGGCTGGAGCTGCAGTGATCTGAAGCCAGGAGCTTCTTCTGGGTCTCCTACGTGGGTGCAGGTGCCCGAGGACTTGGGCCATCTTGTACTGCTTTCCCAGGCCATAGCAGAGAGCTGGATCGGAAGTGGAGCAGCCAGGTCTCGAACTGGCGCCCATATGGGATGCTGGCACTGCAGGCAGCAGCTTTACCTGCTACGCCACAGCGCCAGTCCCTCCTGAGGTGGCTTTTAAGTATCTTCTCTCTTTGATATTTTGCAGATATATTATAACGTACATGTTGATTTATTTTGTGAATATCATCTTAGATTCTAAATATAATTATTTGAAGTATTTTGCATAGATCATTGTGATTTTTAATATCACCTGCAAAATTATTGATTTGTTGTGTCTCTTATGTATTTCCTTATGTGTTTTTAAATTTTGATTTGCAGATTGTTTAAGTAAAATGCTCATACACTCCTTTCTCTCCTAGAAGTTTAGCAGAGATCCTCTTGTATAACTTATGTTTTCCTGTGCCAATTCAGGCCTCTTTCTCCACAGTGACATTGAAGATATCCCCAAGAGTCACTAAGTCAGAGGGTAACTAACTGGTCTCTATTTTTAGACAAATGGCCACATGTGCCTGTGGCATCATTTTTTTCACCAAGGAAGAAATTTATATAAACTGTAAATGCAATTGATGGTCAGCAACTCTAATACTTATTCAAAAATAGGACAGGGTTTGGCTAAAGGGATTCCAGAAGTAAATTTTGCTCTGGTGAGACACTTACGGATCACTTTCAACCCTTTTTAGTCAATATAACTTATCTTACTGGTGCCCCTGTTAATTTCTGAACCCAGTAAGCTCTCAACCTTTACTCCTGGCACTGTTTTGTATCTGCTTCATTTTCTAGGAATATTTGATTTGTTTGTAAGGTCAGCTGTGTTTTTCAAAAACCTTCTCTTATTTACTGTCAATTGGAGTCCTATAGTTTCCTGGATATGTACACATATCATGCATTTTACCCTCATTCTTTTTTTCTTTTTTTTTAAACTTCGATTTAATATAAATTTTGAAAGTACAACTTTTGGATTATAGAGGCTTTTCCTTCCATAACCTCTCTCCCACCCACAACCATCCCATCTCCCACTCCCTCTCCCAGCCCATTCTTCACCAAGATTCTGTCACTCCCCGTCTTCGTGGGGGAACGACACTAAACCCTGCCTAGGCTTCATATCCGAGTCACGGCACCATTATGTCGCTCCCCGTCTTCGTGGAGGAACGACACAGGACCCTGTGCTGTTCTTTTGTCTGCTCGGCCCTCCCCGGGTTGGCTGCTGGTTCTTCCCGGGTTGGCTGCTGGTCCTTCCCGGGTTGGCTACCATCCCTTCCACCTCCGTGGAAGGGCGGTTCCCCCTGCCACATTCCCCACTTCCGCGGGGGAGTGGCACACCGCCGGCCGGCTCTCTCAGGGGCTGCACAGGTGTTCCTTCAGATGTTCCCCTTAGATGTTCCTGGTGCATGTTGTCTCTCTCCTCCTTTATAGTCCTCTTCCACCAATCCCAACTCGGCTGCCCACACGCTGAGTACGCTGCTCTCCTCCAATCAGGAGCAGGTCCTACAGTTTATTGGTTGAACTGGAGGCAGCTGTGTAGAAGCTGTTTTTCTCCTCTCCCAGCGCCATATTGTGGGAGAGCAGATGCATAGAATAAGTCTTAATTCCAGTAACTCAGTCCAGTCCGGGTTGCTCCCCACAGATTCATTTTCAATTATCTTTATATACAGAAGATCTACTTAGTATATACTAAGTAAAGATTTCAACAGATTGCACCCACACAGATACACACAGTATAAAGTACTGTTTGAGTAGTAGTTTTACTGTTAATTCACATAGTACAACACATTAAGGACAGAGATCTTATATGCGGAATAGGTGCACAGTGACTCCCGTTGTTGATTTAACAATTGAAACACTTATTTATGATGTTAGTAATCACCAGAGGCTTTTGTCATGAGCTGCCAAGGCTATGGAAGTCTCTTGAATTCACAAACTCCCACATTATTTAGACAAGGCCATAATCAAAATGGAAGTTCTCATTTCAGAGAAATTACCCTCATTCTTTACGTTTGTTTTACATCCTCATTTATCTATTGCCTCTCTTGCATCACTTGGCCCTTGTTACTAGATCATTTCCATTGCTTCATAAGCCTACTGTCATATTTCCCATCTAGGCATTGAGAATAGAAGGGGAGGAGATGAGATGGAGATGGCAAGTATAGACAACTATTGTGAGGTAGAATAAAAGTGTGGGCTATATCTAGAAGCAAATGTGAGATACGTGAGGGATTCAGTAATGCCTTCCTGGGATCATGCAATTCTGACCCAACAACCTATACATCGGAAAAGCACTCACTGGTTGTCAGTCCTCACCTTATATAGCTTATTGACAATATTTAGTCATTCTTCTCACATCTCAAAACAATTCATTTTCTTCAATTTGGTGATATCCCACTCTAGTGAGTGTCCCTTGTCTCACTTTTCAGCTCCTTCTCAGGCTTATGTTGTCTTTTGTCATTTGTTGATTAAAAAATAATCCTTTAACATCTTCTGTATTTATACTTACTCCTTAGGTGATTTCCTCCAGTTCTATATTTTCAAATGTTGTTCTTATGCTTTTATAGTTCTGGCCCAGCCAGTCTCCTTCATTTAATACTTTACATCCCGCCTTGGACTTACATTAGGTATTTTAATCTAAGTAAGTTCAACACTGGGACTGAAGATTTCTTCCTGAATCTCCATTAAAATTACTCTTCCCCCCTGTGTATCCCATTTTAGTAAATTATATGCATATTGAATTTGATCAAGAAAAAGAAAGATTGCTTAGTCATATTTGATTTCTCTTTATTTCATATAGCCCACATATAATCAGAAAATCCTATTACTCTATCTTTAAAAATATATTCGCCATCTGACCATTCATTACCGTGACTGAAGGTTAATGATGTTTAATCCATGAATCCATGATAGTCTGTTATCAGGAGAGTTACTTAACTCATTCTGTTTTTCTTTCTTGAATGCAGGATCCCATTCTCCACACAATTTCCAGAGTGTTTCTTCTAAAATGAAAGATTATTTTATTCTTCTGCTTATAACCTTCAATTGCTTCTTATCACATTTACTATAAAATCCAGAGTGCTAAGGTCTGTAGGACTTGGCCTTGGCCAAGCATTGTAGCATTTCATCCTGGCTTCTTAGCTACTTATTTGACATTCTTTTCTAGCACTTGTACTCACTCACTGGGCACACCATCCTATTTTTTCTTCCATGAACACACCAATTTGTTTTTCTTTTCTCTCTGATATATGTGTCAGCAATGCAGATTAGCTTCTGTTTAATTGATGGAGTAATGATGTTAGCATAAGGCAAATTTGTACGAGAGCTGTATGAGATAATATTTATTTTTTCTTAGGCAAGAAGATCCAAAATGTTTGGAGAAGAGTTATAAGTACTTCAGTAGAAAAGAAAGAAACCATGACTCCTGGGAATAAGAACCCGTTTTAATAAAACATAGGAACTCTGTACCCGAATCTCACACTGAGGTGTAGCCCAGCCTTGTGTAGATCTAAGCTGTGTGGGTTACACTGTCTCCTTTGCCTATTTAATGGCTGCCTCTGGGTCTTGGCATTTGAGTTCCCTCAGTCAATGACACTCTTCCCCAAATAGCCTCATGGCTTGCTGCCTCATTTCATTCCAGTCTGTCTTCAGATGACATCTTCCCCAAAGAGTCTTTTTAAACAACACATCTAAAATAACACTCACCCTTATTACTCAATGCTCTGAAGCTCTCTTAGCACCTGAAATTATATATTCATTCTTGCATGAATTAATCTTCCTCGACAAAAATGCATGTTCCATCAGGGCAGGAACCATGTTTTGTTCACTGCAATAAAAACATTAACAAATAGCCAAGTGGTTAATAAACATTTGTTGAATGAATAAACAAATGACTCAATGTGTATATAATTTCCCCTTATAATAAACACCTTTTCAACAAATAGTTTTGGTTCACATTTTCAACTACACATTAAATAAAATAAATTGTTTTAAACCTGAGTGTTAAAGCAATAACATGAGTTAATACATTTAGCAATAAAACAATGCTAATAACTTAAATAAAATTGCTGAACTCCTTTTAACTAAAAAGCCTTAGGATGGTTAATGTTGTCATTAACAATTTTAAGAAAGTAATTTAAAGCTCTGTGGCATAGAGGAATATTAGATCTTTAAGTCAGAAAAATTAAGTCTTAGCTGAGTACAATAATATGCATGCATTTGCTTAGTTACATTAATTTTCCAGTGAGATTTAAAGGATCAATACTAGGGGATAAAAACATTTAATCTGTTAATGTTCTTGTTCCTTTCAAGACTGTGTTTGACACAGAATATCTTATTTAACCCTTTGCACATCTTTATTTTTCAGGTGTTTGTCATGTAAATAATGGGCTCTCATTTCCCACTGGTGAGAACTCTGCAGGCTAACAAGCATTGACTCTCACCAAGCAGAATTTGAAGTATCCTGGAATTTACTATCCTGTTTACATATTCCTTGAGATAGGTAGACTTCTATGGGGTCTGGATAGGAATGCAGGTACATGCAGGTTTGGGGTGAGTAGAAAGCAGATAGGTGAGGGAAAACATAGAAACTGAAACCAGGGGATTTTTGTGTACAGAACATTTTTGGCTCACACATTCACAGGTGTAACATTTCCTGTACAATGAGTTGACTTGATGAATACTTATCTTGAGGGACTAGTAGACACAGAGGTGTTGACTACAGAGAAACTCTAGTATTATTATTACACGAAAATGAAATCAATTTTAATTCAGAGGTAGATTTGATATATTTAGAAATATTCCCTTAAGCATAGAAACTATACTAATTATTCAAATGACTTCATATATGTGGTTCACCTTTTGGAATTGTGCACTCTTAGGGGATCATTTCCTCAGTCATCAGGACTGTCACACAACCTAGGTCTGAGAGATTTGAGAAATGTGTCCTTCAGGAAAATCCAACTGTTTTTGATTGTAAATTTCCTTCTTGGTAGTTTTTCAAACAACATAGTATAACTACTCCTGTTCTTCAAAAAAATCACTTAAGTCTAAAAAAATAAAAAACAACCTTGAGTAAGTATATAATTAAAATTTGATTAATTTTACTTTTAAAAAAGTAGGCAATATAACACTAGAGTAAACAGTCTGTATTTTACCACATATGCAGAAGCATAGTGCAGGGCCTAAGGGTGACTTTGACAACTTCCTCCACCACCTATAGATTGTGATACTTTATGCAAATATTGTACTTTTGATTATCCATTTATTAAAATAGCAGAGTGACAGTTACTCTCTAGAAAATTATTATGATGGCTAAATAAATAAACAAATGTAAAGCATTAACAGCATCTGGTATATAATAAATATTTAGTAAGTGTAGTAAATGTTTGCCATACTTCATTTTTCCTCTTAAATAAGGTTGCATATTAATGATAATAAGCAGCAAAAAATTTAAGAATCCCAAACAGAGCCATGGCTAAATAAAAGCTAATTACTATGCAAATAAAGAAATACATACTTTTAAAAATAATTTAAGAATAATAATTTTCCAAGGTAATTATTGCCTAAAGGATACTGTTAGGCCATGAAATCTCAAAAGCATTGTGTGTTTCTAACTAGTACATAAATCTTATAATGAAAAATAGAACTTGAAGCAGAAAAATTTAATAAGAGGTGATATAAAAGAAAATTTTAGAGGCCAGTGCTGTGGTGTGACAGGTAAAGCTACCATCTGCAGCACTAGCATCCCATGTGGGCACTAGTTTGAGTCCCAGCTGCTCCACTTCTGATTTGGCTCCTTGCTAATGCACCTGGAAAAGCAGTGGAAGATGGTCCAAGTGATTGGGCCCCAGTGACTCCAAGGGAGACCCAGAAGAGGCTCCTGGCTCAGACTGGCCCAGCTCTGGCTGTTCCAGCCACTTGAAACAGTGGATGGAACTTCCTCCCTCCCTCCTTTCCTTTCAAATAAATGAGTAATCTTTAAATGACAAAACATATTAACAGATATTGTGACATTAAGAATCTAGAGTCATTTTTGAGCCTTCAAATTATTAACAGAAATAAATATTGTGACAAAGGCCTTTAATCCATTCTATGTGCATTGAAATAGTGACAGTTTCTACCATAAAAACTTCTTTTGGGGTCAGCATCAATTCCTGTCCTGGCTGCTCCACTTCTGATCCAGCTCCTTGCTAATGGTTGGAAAAAGCAGTGGAAGATGGTCCAAGTACTCAGGCCCCTGATACCCTTGTGGGAGACCTGGGAGAAGCTTCTGGCTTGGCCTAGTGCTGGTGAGTGCGACTATCTGAGGGGTGAACCAGTCAATGATGGAAGATCTCTCTCTCTCTCTCTGATTTTAAGATAAATAAATCTCTAAAAAACTTCCTTTGAGGATCTGATGACTTGGTCATAAAAACTGTCTTGGGGATGATGTTGGGTCATAGATTTAAGTCTTTAATCCATGTTGAGTGGATTTTTGTGTAAGGTGAAAGGTACGGGTCTTGCTTCATGATTCTGCATGTGGAAATCCAATTTTCCCAGCACCATTTATTGAATAGACTGTCCTTATTCCAGGGATTGGTTTTGGATCCTTGATCAAATATAAGTTGGCTATAGATGTTTGGATTGATTTCTGGTGTTTCTATTCTGTTCCATTGGTCTATCGATCTGTTTCTATACCAGTACCATGCTGTTTTGATAACAACTGCCCTGTAGTATGTCCTGAAATCTGGTATTGTGATGCCTCCTGCTTTGTTTTTGTTGTACAAGATTGCTTCAGGTATTCGAGGTCTCCTGTGCCTCCATATGAATTTCAGCATCATTTTTTCCAGATCTGAGAAGAAGGTCTTTGGTATCTTGATTGGTATTGCATTGAATCTATAAATTGCTTTTGGGAGAATGGACATTTTGATGATATTGATTCTTCCAATCCATGAGCATGGAAGATTTTTCCATTTTTTGGTATCCTCTTCTATTTCTTTAAGATTTTGTAATTCTCATCGTAGAGATCTTTAACGTCCTTGGTTAAGTTGATTCCAAGGTATTTGATTGTTTTTGTAGCTATTGTGAATGGGATTGATCTTAGAAGTTCTTCCTCAGCTGTGACATTGTCTCTGTATACAAAGGCTATTGATTTTTGTGCATTGATTTTATATCCTGCTACTTTGCCAAACTCTTCTATGAGTTCCAATAGTCTCTTAGTAGAGTTCTTTGGCTCCCCTAAATAAGAATCATTTCATCTGCAAAGAGGGATAGTTTGAGTTCTTCCTTCCCAATTTGTATCCCTTTAATTTCTTTTTCTTGCCTAATAGCTCCGGCTAAAACTTCCAGAACTATATTGAATAGCAGTGGTGAGAGTGGGCATCCCTGTCTGATACCAGATCTCAGTGGAAATGCTTCCAACTTTTCCCCATTCAATAGGATACTGGCCGTGGGTTTTTCATAAATTGCTTTGATTGTATTGAGGAATGTTCCTTCTATACCCAGTTTGCTTAGAGTTTTCATCATGAAATGGTGTTGTATTTTATCAAATGATTTCTCTGCATCTATTGAGATAATCATATGGTTTTTCTTCTGCAGTCTGTTAACGTGGTGTATCACATTGATTATTGTGCGAACACTGGACCATCCCTGCATACCAGGGATAAATCCCACTTGGTCTGGGTGGATGATCTTTCTGATGTGTTGTTGCATTCCATTGGCCAGAATTTTATTCAGGATTTTTGCATCTATGTTCATCAGGGATATTGGTCTGTAATTCTCTTTCAGTGCTGCATCTTTTTCCGACTTAGGAATTAAGGTGATGCTGGCTTCATAGAAAGAATTTGGGAGGATTCCCTCTCTTTCAATTGTTCTAAATAGTTTGAGAAGAATTGGAGTTAGTTCTTCTTTAAATGTCGGGCATTTCTTTGTTGGGAGGGCCTTTATTACTGTTTCAATTTCTGTCTCAGTTATGAGACTGTTTAGGTTTTTGATGTCTTCCTGGTTCAATTTAGGTAGGTTGCAAGTGTCCAGGAATCTATCCATTTCTGATAGATTTCCCTGTTTGCTGGCATACAATTCCTTGTAGTAGTTTCTGATGATTCTTTTTATTTCTGTGGTGTCTGTTGTTACGTTTCCTTTTTCATCTCTGATTTTATTCATTTGGGTCTTTTCTTTTTTTAGTTAGTTAGGCCAGTGGGGTGTCAATTTTGTTTATTCTTTCAAAAAACCAACTCCTCGTTTGGCTGATTTTTTGTAATTTTTTTGGATTCAATCCTATTGATTTCTTCTCTGATTTTAATTATTTCTCTTCTCCTACTAGATTTGAGTCTGGTTTGCTGCAGTTTTTCTAGACCCTTGAGATGAATTGAAAGCTCATTTATTTGGTGCCTTTCCAGCTTCTTGATGTAGGACCTATTGCTATAAACTTTCCTCTTAACACTGCTTTTGCTGTATCTCATTAAGTTTTGGTATGTTGTGCTGTTATCCTCATTTACTTCCAGAAAGTTTTTGATTTCTCTTTTGATTTCTTCTATGAGCCAGTGTTCATTCAGGAGCATGTTGTTCAATCTCTGTGTGTTTGCATATGCTCTAGGGATTCCTGAGTTGCTAATTTCCAACTTCATTCCCCTGTGGTCTGAGAAGCTGCATGGTATGATTCTAATTCTTTTGAGTTTGCTGAGACTTGCTTTATGGCCTAGTATGTGGTCAACCCTAGAGAAGGTTTATGTACTGCTGAGAAGAATGTAAATTCTTTATGTGTAGTATGAAAAGTTCTGTAGATATCTGTTAGATCCATTTGTGATATAGTGTCGTTTAAATCTACTGTCTCTTTGTTGATCTTCTTTCTTGTTGATCTGTCTGTTTCTGAGAGTGGAGTATTGAAGTCCTCCAATACTATTGTATTGGAATCTAAGTCTCCCTTTAAGTCCCTTAACAAATCTCTTAAATAAACTGGTGCCCTGTAATTAGGTGCGTATACATTGATAATCGTTATATCTTCCTGTTGAGTTGATCCCTTAATCATTATATAGTGCCCCTCTTTTTCTCTCCTAATATTTTTTGTGTTAAATTTTATTTTGTCTGATATTAATATGGCTACGCCTGCTCTTTTTTCATTTCTGTTGGCATGGTATATCTTTTTCCAGCCTTTCACTTTCAGTCTGTATGCATCTTTGTTGGAAAGATGTGTTTCTTGTAAGCAGCAAATAGATGAGTTTTGTTCCTTAACCCAATCATCCAATCTGTGTCTTTTAACTGGAGAGCTGAGGCCATTAATGTTCAATGTGACTATTGATAAGTAGTAACTTTGCCCTGCCATTTGCCAAAGATATTTTCTAATATATGCTTTGAAATTCCTGTGATCTTTTGCTGTGAGGTTTCCTTCCTTTACCTTCTTTCATATTGATGACTATGTTTCTGTGATTCTGTGTGTAACACATGTTTAAGCATCTTTTGCAGGGCTGGACGAGTGGCGACAAATTCTTTCAATTTCTGTTTTCTATGAAAGGTCTTTATTTCACCTTCATTCACAAATGATAGCTTTGCAGGATATAATATTCTGGGCTGGCAGTTTTTTTCTCTTAGTACCTGGGCTGTGTCTTGCCATTCCCTTCTAGCCTGTAGGGTTTCTGATGAGAAGTCTGCTATGAGTCTAATTGGAGATCCTCTGAGAGTAATCTGATGTTTCTCTCTTGCACATTTTAGAATCTTTTCTTTATGTTTCACTGTGGTGAGTTTGATTGCAACCTTTCGTGGTGAGGATCTCTGTTGGTCATGTTTATTAGGGGTTCTATGAGCTTCCTGTACTAGGATGTTTCTGTCCTGCTCCACCCCGGGAAGTTCTCTGTTAGTATCTCACTAAAAAGGCCTTCTAATCCTTTCTCTCTCTCTCTCCATGCCTTCAGGAACTCCTAGAACCTGAATGCTGGGTTTTTTAATAGTATCCTGTAGATTCCCAACAATATTTTTTAGATTTCTAATTTCCTCTTCTTTCCTTTGGTTTGACTGTACACTTTCCTGTGCTCTGTCTTCTAAGTCCGATATTCTCTCTTCTGCTTCACCCATTCTGTTTTTAAGGCTCTCTAATGTGTTTGTCATTTAATCTATTGAGTTCGTCATTTCATTTTGATTTCTCTTCACTATCACACTTTCCTGTTCTACTAGTTTCTGTGTTTCATTTTGATTCCTCCTTAAGATTTCCTTTTCACGAGAGAGATTTTCTATCTTGTCCAGTAAGGATTTCTGTAGCTTAAGCATTTGTTTTTGAAAACTTCTAAATGTTCGTATAATTTTTTTTGAAATCTGTATCTTGCATTTCTTCCATCTCATCATCTTCATAATCTTGGCTTGGGGTGTTGTTCATTTGGGGGCATCATAATGTCTTCCTTGTTCTTGTTTCCTCAGTTTCTGTGTTTGTTGCTTGGCATTGTAGAGATATTCTTTGGATTCTTCTTCCCTCGCTATGGTTCTTTTTTTCTTGTTATACTATGACTGTATTAAGTGGACTGTCTGCTTTGATGGAGCCTTAGAGGCTTGAGATGGGTGTGGCTACAGAGCTCTGTTTGGTTCCTCAGGGTTAAGGGTGTGCCAAAGGTGACACTCCCAGGTTAGGCATGGTAAAATCAATCTCTCTTTCTTTTCTTTTCTTTTCTTTCTTTCCTTTTTTTTTTTTTTTTGATTCAGAAAGGAAGTAATTCTGACTTGGTAGATGCTATGTACATTTGAGGCAAAAATGGTTTTTTATTATTTAGAAATTTTCATTGTTACACTTTGAAAAGCAGGAATCATTAGTTTTATATTTATAATTTATTAAAGTCTAATGGAAAGTAAGATTTTATTACAGTGGATTTTTTTAAAGCTATGATTAAATATTGAAGACTGCAAGGCAAAATATGCACATAAAGTTAATGGGAATTCTAGATTATAATTAACTTAGCAGTAGTAAGTTGTGACAGAAGCAAAATTTGAAGACCAAATAAGACAAGTGGTAGTAGTCACTGCTTGGGCTCACACCCCACAGAGGCTTCATTAGGGATAATAGCTGTGCTATTCCTTTTGTAATTTTTATAAATCTTAAGTATAATCAATTAGAATTAGTTTCAGATTCAAGTAAAAGAAAATAACTGCAAATGTATTTGCTGCTGTAGAAACACAATTTTTGATGACTGAGCCATAGAAACATGTATGCTGAAGAGAAAGCTTGAACATTACTGAATAGTGCTGATTAACTGAGTAGGCCATTTGGGTAAAATATGTTGTTGAAATTAAGAGTTGAAATGCTTGATAGTACTCACAACAGAACTGTGAATGCTAAAAATTATGCCTGTGCGCCCTGAACTAAACTTTTGCTTAAATATTTTTAGCTTAGAACATTGTTTGTGTGCATATATATTCATATGCGTATGATGTGTATATAGATATAGATGACTGTTTTGAGTCATGTCTTATCTCTTACCCTAAGTCTAGTCCACTTTGAGTTAGGTGGGTTCAGGGCATCCTCTTAGACATCCTGCTGGATAGTTTTTGTTGACTCTCAGATTGATAACTTGGTGTTTGACTCTGGTCAGTTTCAGTCAGGCTGACATTTGAATATTTTCCCCATTTTCCACCCAGAGTGTACACAAGATTCTGCTTCTTATGGTACTTTATGGAGTCACTGATGGATGTGATATGTCTTCCATTCTACATCGTGGAACTGAGAAGGAGCTCACCCTAATGGCTTTGGGTGTTTGCATGTAGGCCCATGGGCATCTGAGGCCATGCTTAAGGTCCATCTGTAGCTTTTATTTGTTTTGTGGATCTGTAACCACTTAGGTGGCTTTGTAGGTTTCTTCTGCCTTGCCAGATGCCCTAAAGTCCTCTCGCAGACAGCAAGGGCCATGGGAAAGTTTCATTTGCCCTTTCTCTTTTTTGCTATGCCTGTGAGAGATTTGAACATGGGAGAAGGTTTTTTCAGATCACCTTTGTATGGAATTTCTCTTTCAAAACTTCTAGTCTACTTTTGGTACCTTGTTGGTTTTAGATACTTTCTCTGAGGATTGACATCTCTCTGGATTTTAACCAAAAAGTGATGGTCATGTATCTTTCTGCTTTTGTATACTTAATAAAATATCTGGAATTTCTGCTATCTCTTATTATTGCTTTTCCTAAAGGGTAGGAGTGCTACTACTTAATGCAATTGTCATTCTGTGAGTCTGCTGTGTGGACTGCTTCCCATGTTGGAGCATTCACTCCTTTTTAATTCTATTATTATTACCAGACCCATAATCCTATCCATATGATAGGAACTTTAACCACCCAGCTCAAGGGGATTTGAGGTCCATGGCAAGTTTTTAAACTGTACCCTTAGAAGTAAGTCCATAGGAATGTATGCAGACCTATGCAGCTTTACAGATACAAACTTCATACACTTCATAATGACAACTTTAGGAACATGGTAATTAATCACCATAATCATAATCTTAACTAATAGTCTTTTTAAAAAATCTACCAGCAAATATAATCAGAAGCAAGGTAGACTCACTTGAAAAGACAACAGTATGCCTTCATTTTCCTGCCATAAGAATATGTGAAGTCTTTACCTCTTCACCTTAGAGTCTACAGGACCCATTTCATTTGATATCATAGTGCTTAAAATATGTGTTCATTATGTAGATGCAATAAGGTTAATTTTACTAGTGTTTACAAAGATTTTTTTTTTTGAGTTTACATTCTTTTTTTTTACTTTTATTTAGTAAATGTAAATTTCCAAAGTACAGTTTATGGATTACATTGGATTCCCCCCCCCCATAACTTCCTTCCCACCCGAAACCCTCCCATCTCCTGCTCCCTCTCCTATTCCATTCACATCAAGATTCATTTTCCATTATCTTTATGTACAGAAGATCAATTTAGTATATAAT
Source organism: Oryctolagus cuniculus (assembly GCF_051225735.1). Lineage (NCBI taxonomy): Eukaryota > Metazoa > Chordata > Mammalia > Lagomorpha > Leporidae > Oryctolagus > Oryctolagus cuniculus. Next base: position 44,261,856 of record NC_142876.1, read on the forward strand.
AAAGATTTCATCAGTTTGCACCCACACAGAATATAAAGTGTAAAATACTGTTTGAGTACTAGATAGCATTATTTCACGTTGAACAACACATTAAGGACAGAGATCCTACATGAGGAGTAAGTTTTCCATGGACTCCTTAATTAAATACACGAATTCCAAAGGATGGCAGATACCTTGCAAATGTTCTTTTGTCTTACTCGTGAAGCTTTTAGATGTCAGTGGTCTTAGATGTACTTAGATATATTTTCTACAGAGAGATACAAAGGATATCTTGTCTCAAATAAAAGAAACCTATCAGTTAGGAGACTTCTTTGGATATTCAGAACTACTGTTCTGAACCATTTATGAAGTAACTCTTATGTCATCAGTTTTGAGGTTTCAAACTTTGTGTACTATATTCAGGGTATTGGGTAAACTATTCTGCCTCTTGCTTTGTGGCTTAGCCAATACAATAGTATTAGGGGAATCCGTCACAAATTGAGATGTTATATAGAGCCTCTCGTAACCTGTACTAGATCCCAAATTGCATTTTCTCAGAGGTCGTGTTCAGCCCTGAAACCTATTATTTGTATAGTTCTTGGTTTGATACTGGACTTCTTTGGGGATGTACATTTGCACTAGGATACTGCGTGGTTACATGAAACAAACTGCCTGGAAATCCATGGGAGTGTGCCTCTCAGAGCTCCCTGAGATAAACGACATGAAGTGAAGCTGTCTAAAGCAGTGAGTTGATAACCTCCAGCTGATTCAATTTCGGGACTGCCTCATAGGAGCTACGCTGAGGCCAGGCTCTCCCTATGCTGCTTCCAGTCAATGACTGAGCAAGGCAGACATAGTAGAGGCAGGTAATTTCTACCCAACATGGGGCTCCCACAGTGAACAATTTTGACCCAGGGACTCCCTATTTGCTCTGCTGACACATTCTCAGAACTGCACTGCAGCCTGGGACTTGTGACACATTTTCCTTTGGTAGGCATCAGACCTGCATCATAAAGTATCTTTTTAGATCCTTTGGCCATTTTTTTTTTAAGTTGAATTGCTTTTACTATGTTTTTTTTTTTTTTTGAGTTCTTTGTATATTTGGAAAGTCCTTTATGAGATGTATATTGTGAAAATGTTTTCTCCCAGCCTTTAGCTTGTCTTTTCATTCTCTTGACACTGTCTTTAGAGTGATAAAGTTTTGAATTTTAATAAGTTTACTTTATCAGGTTTTTCTTCTAAAGATCATGCTTTTGGTGTATCTAAACAGACATCAGCAAACCCAGGTCACCTAGATTTTCTTTTTGTGTCTTTTAGAAATTGTGTTAAGTTTGCATTTTATATTTAAATTATGAAATTTTGTGAAAGGTATAAGGTCTATATTAACTTATTTTTTAAAACCAAGAAACCTTTTATTTAAGGTATACAAACTTCATGCATTTTATATATACAAATTTAGGAATACAGTGATTCTTCCTACCATACCCACCCTCCTACCTGCACTCCCACTCTTCTTTCTCCTTGCTCTGCTGTTACCATTCTTATTTGTTTTACTAAGACCTATTTTCAGTTAACTTTATACTCATAAGATTAACCCTACAATAAGTAAAGATATCAACAAATAGTATGGAAAAAAGAAAAAAAAAGAAAAATACTGTTCTCAATAGTTGAGACAAGGGCTGTACAAAATCATTGCATTTCAAAGGGTCAGTTTCACTTCTATAGATTATTTTTACTCACTATTAGTTACCACAGATCAAGGAAAATATATGGTATTTGTCTTTTTGGAACTAGCTTATTTCACTAACTATAATATTATCCAGTTGTATTCATTTTGTTGCAAGTGACAGGATTAATTTTATTTTTGCCAATGTGTACTATTCCAAAGTGTACATATACCATAATTTATTCAGATTTCAGTTGATGGGCATCTGGGTTGATTCCATATATTGGCTATTGTGAATTAAATTGCAATAAAGATGGGAATACAGATAACTCTTTCATATGCTTATTTCATTTCCTTAGGGTAAATTCCCAGGAGTGGGATTGTTGGGTCAAATGGAAGATAAATATTCAAATTTTTTAGTATTTCTATATTGACTTCTACAGTGCTGTACCAGTTTACATTCCCACCCACAGTGGATTAGAGTACCTTTTCCCCCAGATCCTCACCAGCATTTGTTGTTTGTTGATTCATGTAAGAAAGTCATTCTAACTAGGGTGAGGTGAAACTTCACTGTGGTTTTGATTTGCATCTCTCTGATGGCTAGTAATTTTGAGCATTTTTTATGTTTCTTCTTTTGAAAAACACCTGTTTACATCCTATGCCCATTTCCTAACTAGATTTTTTGTTTTATTGCTGTTGAGTTTCTTGAGTCCTTTATAGATTTTTGGATAGTAATCCTTTGTCAGCTTAATAGTTTGCAAATATTTTCTCCCATTCTGTTGGTTGCCTCTTCACTCTCCTGAGTTTTTCTTTTGCAGAAGCATCTCAATTTGATGTAATCCCATTTGTCAATTTTGGTTTTCATTGTCTGTGATTCTGGGGTATTTTCTAAGAAGTCTTTGCCTATGCCAACAACTTGTATGGTTTCCCTAATATTCTCCAGTAATTTGATGGTATCGGGTCATACATTCAGGTTTTTGACCCATTTTGAATGGATTTTTGTGTAACATGTAAGGCTGAGGTTTTGCTTCATAGTTCTATATGCAGAGATCCAGTTTTCCCAGCACCATCTTTAGAAGAGACTGTCCTTGTTCCATGGATTGATTTTAGCTTCGTTGTCAAAGATAAGTTGGTTGTAGAGGCTTAGATTGATTTTTGGAGCTTCTATTCTGTTCATTGATCTACCCATCTGTTTTGTTGCCAGTACCCGGCTGCCTTGTAGTATGTCTTGGAATTGTGATGCCTCCAACTTTTTTTTTTTTTTTTATATAGGATTGCTTTAGCTATTGAGTCTCTTTTGTTTCCTTATGAATTTTAGCATCATTTATTCTAGATCTGAGAAGAATGTACTTGGTATTTTGATTGAAATTGCATTGAATCTGTAAATTGCTTTTAGTAGTATGGACATTTTGCTATTGATTCTTCTGAACCATGAACATGGAAGTTTCTTTCCCATTTTTTATGTCTTGTTTTTCTTTTTTTGATGTTTTGTAATTTTAATCATGGAGATCGTTGACATCCTTTGTTAAATTTATTCCAAGGTACTTAATTTTTTGTAGCTATTGTGAATGGAATTGATCTTAGAAGTTCTTTCTCAGCCATGGCATTGTCTATTTATACAAAGGTTATTGATTTTGTGTGTTAATTGTATATCCTGCCACACTAGTCTGATAGTCTCTCAGTGGAGTTTTTTGGATCCCCTATATATTGAATCATGTCATCTGCAAATAGGGATAGTTTTAATTCCTCCTTCCCAATTTATACCCTTTGGCTTATGTTTCTTTCCTATTGGTTCTGAGTAAAACTTCCAGGATTGTGTTGACTAATAATGGTGAGACCCTTGTCTGGTTTCAGATCTTAGTGGGAAAGCTTCCAATTTTTCCTGATTAAATAAGATGCTGGCTATAGGTTTGTCATGGATTGCCTTGATAGTGTTGAGAAATGTTTCTTCTATACCCAGTTTGCTTAAGGTTTTCATCATGAAAGGATGTTATATTTTATCAAATGCTTTCTCTGCATCTACTGAGGTAATCATATGGTTTTTGGTCTTCAGTTTGTTAATGTGATGTGTCACATTGATGGATTTGCAAATGTTAAGCCATCTCTGCATACCAGGGATAAATCCTACTTGGTTCCCGTGGATGATCTTTCTGATGTGTTGTTGGATTGATTGGCTATTATTTTGTTGAGGATTTTTGCATCTCTGTTTTTTTTTTAAAAAAAACTTTTATTTAATAAATATAAATTTTGAAAGTGCAACTTTTGGATTATAGTGGTTTCTGCCCCCATGACCACCTGCCCACCTACAAACCATCTCATTTCCTACTCCCTCTCCCATCCCATTCTTCATTAAGATTCATTTATATACAGAAGATCAACTTAGTATATACTAAGTAAAGATTGCAATAGATTGCACCCACACAGACACATAAAGTATAAAGTTCTGTTTGATGACTAGTTTTACTGTTAATTTGCATAGTACAACACATTAAGGACAGAGATCCTACATGGGGAGCAAGTGCACAGTGAATCCTGTTGTAGATTTAACAATTGACACTCTTATGTATGACATCAGTAATCACCCAAGGCTCTTGTCATCAGCTGCCAAGGCTATGGAAGCCTCGTGAGTTCACAAACTCTGATCTTATTTAGACAAGGCCATATTCAAAGTGGAAGTTCTCTCCTCCCTCAAAGAAAAGTATTGCCTATTTGATGGCCTGTTCTTTCCGCTGGGATCTCACTCACAGAGATCTTTCATTTAGGTCTTTTTTTGCCACAATGTCTTGGCTTTCCATGCCTACGAAACTCTCATGGGCTGTTTAGCCAGTTCTGAATTTCTTAAGGGCTGATTCTGTGGTCAGTGCATCTCTGTTTATCCTGGAAATTAGTTTACAGATCTCATTCTCTGTTGTACCTTTTTCTGATTTATGAATTAAGGTGATACCATCTTTATAGAAGGAGTTTGGGAGGATTTCCTCCATTTCAATTATTTTGAGTAGCTTGGTAAGAATTGATGTTAATTATTTTTAAATATCTAGTAGAATTCAACAGTGGAGCTCTGTGGGCATGGTTTTTTCTTTGTTGGGAGGGTCTTTATTAATAATTCAATCTCTGTCTTGGTTATTGGTTTGTTTAGGTTTCCTATGTCTTCATAGCTCAATTTTGATAGGTGTGTGTCCAATAATTTAGCCATTTCTTCTAGGTTTCTGGGTTTGTTTCCTTACAGCTCTTTAGTAATTCCTGATGATTCTTTGTATTTTTGCAATATCTGTTGTTACATTTCCTTTTTCATCTCTGATTTCATTGGTTTGGGTCTTCTTCTTCCTTTTTTTTTGGTTAGTTTGGCCAATGGTGTATCAATTTTGTTTATTTTTTCAGAAAACCAGCTCTTCATTTCACTAATCTTTTGTCTTTTTTGTTTCAATTTTGTTTATTATCTAATTTTAATTGTTTCTTATCTCCTACTTATTTTGCATTTGGTTTGTTGTTTTTCTAGGACCCTGAGATGTATTGATAGCTCTTTTATTTGGTGCCTTTCTAGTTTCTTGATGTAGGCTATAAAATTGCTATAAAATTCCCTTTTAACACGACTTTTGCTGTATCCCATAAGATTTGATATGTTGTACTGTCATCTACATTAATTTCCAAAAAATTTTTTATTTCTTTTTGTTTCTTCTATGATCCACTGTTCATTCAGTAACATATTGTTCAGTCTCCATATACTTGTATATGTTTTAGAGATTCTTGAGTTGTTGATTTCCAGCTTCATTCCACTGTGGTCTGAGAAGATGCATGGTATGATTTTTTTTTTTTAAATTTGTTGACTTGCTTTATGGTCTGTCATGTAGTCAATCCTAGAGAAAGTTCCATGCACTGGTGAGAAGAATGTGTATTCTGCAACTCTGGGATGAATACTTCTGATAGTTAGATCCATTTGGTACATAGTGTTGATTAGCTCTGTTGTTTCTTTATTGATATTCTGTCTGGATGATCTGTCCATTGCTTAAAGTGGGGTGTTGAAGTACTCAATTACTATTATATTGGAATTTATGTATCCCTTTAGATCCACTCACATTTCTTTTAAATGCACCCTGTAACTGGGTGCATATACATTTATTATAGTCACATCTTCCTGTTGAATTGATCTCTTAATCATTACATAGTATCCTTTGTAGTCCCTTTTAACAGTTTTTGTGTTAAAAACTCTATTTTGCTTGATATTTTGATAGCTGCACCTGCTAGATTTTACCTTCCATTGGCATGGCATGGAATATCTTTTTCTATCCTTTCACTTTCAGTCTGCAGGTAACTTTGTTGTTGAGGTGTATTTCTTGTAGGCAGCAAAATATGGGTCTTATTCTTAATCCATTCAGTCTGTATCTTTTAACTGGAGAGTTGAGGCCATTTACACTCAAGGTTACTATTTGATAAATTATGATTTGTCCCTGCCATTTTCCCATAAATATTCCTATTGTTTACTTTGGATTTCCTTTGTACCTTTACTGGGAGATTTTCTGCCTTCAGTGTCTTTCATAGTGATGACTGTGTTTCTGTATTTCTGTGTGTAGCACATCCTTAAGCATCTTTTGTAAGGCTTATCTTTTGTAAGGATGAGTTGTGACACATTCTTTCAATTTCTGTTATGGAAGGTCTTCATTTCACCTTCTTTGATAAAGAGAGCTTTGCATGGCACATTATTCTGGGTTGATGGTTTTTTAAATTTTCTTCTTAAGACTTGGACAATGTCTCTCCATTGTCTCCTAATATGTAGAGTTTCTGATGAAAAGTCAGCTGTGATCTAATTGGAGATCCTCTGAAAGTAATCTGGCTTTTCTCTTGTGTACATTTTAGAATCTTTTCTTTATGTTTTACCATGGAAAGTTTGACTACAATGTGTCAGGCTCTTCCTGCAGCTATACTGACAGTGGCACAGGCTACTATGTTCTGATCTCGTCTCACTCGCCAGAGCTGGTGCTCAGACTCTTGGCTGCTGGGATACTGTGTTGTGTCCGTACTTCTGGTGTGTGTCCACACCCTCCGCATAGATCACAGTTTTTATGTTCCCTCTGTGGAATTTCTACTGCCATTTTATCCCTAACTCTTCCCTGAGATTGCACTCTCTCCATGTTTTTCTTTTTTTTTTTTAAACTATCTTCCCCTAGCCTAGAGCAGTAAGCTCCCTCCCTATTCCATCATCTTGGACAACCCTAGATTCACTTTTATACAGGTAGATACCTCATTGTTTCAGAACCATTTTTTGAAAAGGATATCCATTCCCCATTTAATTTTCTTTGCTGTTTTGTTGAAGACCCATTGACTCTATTTTGTTGGGCCTATTTTGTGGATGTCATTTCCATTTTCCATTCATCTATTTGTTCGTTCACTGAATCTGCACTGTCTTGATTATTGCAGCTTTTTTATAAATGTTGAAATTTGGTAGTGTGAGTCTTCTGAATACTACTTTTTTGTTGGCTATTCTGTTTTTTTTTTAATTTTTCCATATAAACATTAAAATCTATTTGTTGATCTACACTGTGGTGGAATGAGAAGGCCATGCCAAGATGGCTGCTGGCAATGGAAACTGCCTGGCAACAGGCTGTGATTGGTTAGGGCATAGACTACCCCTTGACCAGATTGGCTGCCTTGGCTATTTAAACTACTGAAATAAACGAGTCTGCTGGCTGCTTGCCTCAGGCCTGCTTTCAACCCAGCTCCCGGGTTCTGTGTGGTAACTCTGTGCCTCTTGCCCCCACCACACTACTCCTCTCAGAACAAATCCACCTCAACAATATACAAAAAGATCAAGCTGTCAAGAACTGATATCTTTATGAATTGAATCTTTTCATATGTAAATAGGGAATATTTCTCCACTTATTTAGATCCTGAGTTTCTTTGGTCAGTATTACTTAAGTGGATATTTTGTTAGATTTATCTAAGTATTTTAATATTTTCTAGGTTAATACAAATGAAATCGTGTTTTTAACTTCAAATTCTAATTATTCATTGCTGATTTATCAGAAAGTAATTAGTTTCCATATATTCACCTTATTTCCTGCAACCTTGCTGTAGTAACTTATTAGTTCCAAGAGTATTTGGATAGCCTTTTTTTTAAACATAGATGATCATTTTAGCTACAGAGAAGTACAATTTTATTTCTTCCTTCTCAATGTAGCTCTATATCCATTTATTGTCTTACTGCACTGGCTAGGATTTCCAGTATGATACAGAACATGAATGGTGGGGGTGAGGATTTTCCTGTTGTTCCTAATGTCAGGAGGAAAGCCACTTGCCTCTTGTGGATAAGCACGATATTATCAGTAGGTTTTTGTAGGTGTTCTTTATCAAGATGAGGATCAATGTCTTTGATCCCTAGCATTTCTTTGTGATTCTTTCTCAGAGTTTACATCTTTTTACTTAGACTGTCCACATGTCTTTCATGCCATTTACCCTTTTATTAGAGCCCTTAGGATATGGAACATAATTATTTAAAATTTACAGTTTGATCATTTCAACATTCCTGCCACATCTGGGTCTGGTTCTGGTTTTGATGCTTGCTTTGTCTCTTCACACTGTGCTTTTTGCATTTTAGCATGCCTTGTAATTTTTTTATACAAAAGTGGACAAATTGGGTAAAAAGGAGCTGTGATAAACAGACCTTTGGTACTATGTTGGTAAGTTGGAGGCAGGGAGGGGAAGCATCCTAAAATCCTTTAACTACTTCTCAGTCCTTTAGTGAGCATGTGTCCCTGGATTGTGAACTTGACCTGTGCTTATCTATGTTTTTTGACCACCTTAGGCTGAAAAAAAGTCTATGGTTGGACACAGTAAACTGGACTTGATAGTTTGCTTCTCCCACATGGAAAGTTAGAGGGCATGAGAGGTAGGTATTCCCTTTCCTCCAGGTTGAATAGGCTCTGATAAAATCCCAATAGGTAGAGAGAGGGTCACCTCCTTAAGAATAGAACCCTCTGAAGTGTTTCAAAATGCTTGCTCTCTCCCCACCCTCCCCACACAGAAGCCTAAAAGAATTTTTCTCTGATCTCAGTGAGGACCTGGCAGAACTGCAACAGGTAAAAGCCGAAGTCAGACACCTTACCCATGACTGAATGCCTCCGGCAGTTTTTAACGCTCACACTGGTCCACATTGATTTTCCAGCAATTTGTCAATCAGAGTTCTGGGGTTTCTCTCCTGGCATTAGTTCTCCTGGAGGCTCCCACTTGTGGGTTTCTGCTCTAGTGCTCTAGAGAAACTGCTCTGTGGTTCTCTGTGTTTGCCCATCGATCTGTCCCACTGAGGGAGGGGAAGGTGATTTACACTGTGACCTTATTTCTTCCATGGATGTATAATGAAGCTTGAATTTTTCTGGATGTAGTGATGACCTGTAAGCTCCCTACATGCTGGATTCCTTTGCTTTTTCAATCCTAGAGATGTTGATAGCAGCCTTAAGGTCTGATTCATCCCTGATGATTTCCCTTAAGCTTGCTCACTAATAAAGACGCTATATTAGATTTTACTCAGGGACCTCATGGAAACACTTCACCTATTTCCTGATGGGACCCCAAGTAATGAAAACACTGATCCTCTGACTGTTATCTGCAACCACCCTTCTATCATGATCACTTTGCTTAGATCCTATTTCATGGAAAACGTGGAGTAAACAATAATTAGTTAGCTATTTGAGGATGATCTTTTGTACATCCCGATAAAGCAGGCTGAGTAATGTATAGTGAAGTGCACTGATTTGAGTCACAGTTGAGTTTGAATATTATTTTTATTACTGTGTGCCTCTGAGCAAGTTATTTAACCTGTTCCAAATCATAGTTGCTATGAAAAAAAAGAGGTAGTATTGATAAAGTATGCAGACATGTGATAATATTCAATAAGCAAATTATAATACTTTTGTAATTATAATAAACTCTCTTTACAAATTTCATATTCAGTTAGTCAGTCAGTCGTCTGCTCCGGCCGGCCTGCAGCTGCCCACTGCCCTCTTGCGGCCCACCATGGCCCTGCTGCACTCTGCCCACGTCCTCTCCGGGGTAGCCTCCACCTTCTACCCAGGCCTCGCCACCGCAGCCTCTGCCAGAGCCAGCTCCTGGTGGGCCCATGTGGAGATGGGACCCCCAGATCCTATCGTGGGAGTTACAGAAGCCTACAAGAGATACACAAACAGCAAAAAGATGAATCTGGGAGTTGGCACCTACCGGGATGATAACGGGAGGCCTTACATACTCCCTAAGTCGGGAAGGCAGAGGCTCAGATCGCTGCAAAAGGTCTCGACAAGGAACACCTGCCCATGGGGGGACTGCTGAGTCCTGTAGGGCATCAGCAGAACTAGCCCTGGGCGAGAACAGCGAAGTGGTGAAAAGCGGCCGTTTTGTCACCGTGCAAACCATCTCTGGAACGGGGGCCCTAAGGATAGGAGCCAGTTTTCTGCAAAGGTTTTTCAAGTTCAGCCAAGATGTCTTTCTGCCCAAACCATCCTGGGGAAATCACACACCCATCTTCAGGGATGCTGGCATGCAGCTACAAAGCTATCGGTACTATGACCCCAAGACTTGCGGTTTTGACTTCACAGGCGCCCTGGAGGACATCTCAAAAATTCCAGAGCAAAGTGTTCTCCTGTTGCATGCCTGTACCCACAATCCCACAAGAGTGGATCCTCAGCCTGAGCAGTGGAAGGAAATAGCAACAGTGGCGAAGAAAAGGAATCTGTTCGCGTTCTTTGACCTGGCCTACCAAGGCTTTGCCAGTGGTGACGGTGACAAGGACGCCTGGGCTGTGCGCCACTTCATTGAACAGGGCATTAATGTGTGTCTCTGCCAGTCATATGCCAAGAACATGGGCTTATATGGTGAACGTGTTGGAGCCTTCACTGTGATCTGCGAAGATGCAGATGAAGCCAAAAGGGTGGAGTCGCAGTTGAAGATCTTGATCCGTCCGATGTATTCCAACCCTCCTATCAATGGGGCCCGGATTGCCTCCACAATTCTGACTTCCCCCGATGTGCGAAAGCAATGGTTGCAGGAAGTGAAAGGCATGGCAGACCACATCATTGGCATGCGGACCCAGCTGGTCTCCAACCTCAAGAAGGAAGGCTCCACCCACAACTGGCAGCACATCACCAACCAGATTGGCATGTTTTGTTTCACAGGACTAAAGCCTGAACAGGTGGAGCGGCTGACCAAGGAGTTCTCCATCTACATGACAAAGACGATCACATCTCTGTGGCTGGCATCACTTCTGTCAATGTGGGCTACCTTGCCCATGCCATTCACCAGGTCACCAAGTAATTTCTCTGGTGCCAGGAAACAGAGACAACCTTTCTGTCTTCAGCCTCTGCTGTTGTGAGATTCACACGAAGGGAGGGTGGATGGTGGTACATGGATCATTTCAACCACAGAGCATAGCACTCAGCGATTAATTAATTAATTAATTGTGTTTCTCAGAAAAGAACATGTAGTGAAATAGGGCAGAGGCATCCGTGGCTGCTGTCTGGAACTTTGTGGCTCTAAACCAAACTTTTCCCTCTATCCTTTTACCTCCAGCATTTCCAAAAGAGTTTACATGCGCAGGAAAGTCATCACACCCAAAAGACCTGTCAGTCATGCCATTGCAAGGTTTCAGAAGCTTTAACTGCAGCATCTGACAGTGTTAGGGGCTCCTCTGTGGATCCAGCATCAGAATGGCACATGTTAGAGGCTCTGAGAGGAGGCCTACCTTTGTCGTTAACAGTCAGGTGGCCTCATGATTGTCCTCCTGTGACGGAGCCAACCATCAACAGGCCACACTGCAAAAATGGTGTTTTGTGAAAACCAATGAGTCTGTTGCCACTGCAGCAAGAAAAATAAAATGTGTTTCTTGTCTTTTTAAGAAAAGATACTCTTTTCCCTTATCACTGCTATTCTTTTCTTTAAGCACAAAGACCTATAACTAGTCTAGATTTTCATCCCATTCTACTGACTAACTGACCATCAATCCCTCCTATAGGGATTTATTTAAGAATGAACAACATTTTCTGCTCATGCCTAGCCTCACTTTTCTCCGCAAAGAGTAATGGAGAGTTCGGTAACTGCACTTGATTTCTGCATCCTCGTCAATGATTGTTAAATCGCCTCCCCCCGGGATGCTGCCTCTGCGAACTGGACCTCCTGCCTTCATTCGTTGTGGCTGCGCCGGCACTCTCCTCACATCACGAGTCAGGCAATGCCTGATAGTGCCAGGAAAGAGATGTTCTGGCCTTTGTGTGCTGCCAGGTGGACATGGGCCTCACGCTTCAGAAAGATAACCACCATCTTCTCTTCTCATGTAGACGTACTGCAGCCTGGTTTCTCTGTTACAATAAAATTACTGTAGATCCAAAAAAAAAAAAAAAATTCATCTTCATGGATTTAACTAATTGACCAAAAATATTAGAAAAAAATTCTTTTTTAAATATTTATGTATTTTAAAGGCAAAGACACAGAAGGAAAGGGTGACAGAGTCAGAGGATGAGATCTTCCATCCACTGGTTCACTCCCTAAAAGGCTGCAGCAGCGGAGGCCAAAGCCAGGAGCCAGGAGCTTCTTCTGGGTCTCCCATATGGGTGCAGGGGCCCAAGCACTTGAGTCATCTTCTACTGTTTTTTTCAGGCCACAGCAGGGAGCTGGATCAGAAGAGGAGCAGCTGGGACATGAACCAGAGCCCATATGGGATGCCGGCACCACAAGCATAGGCTTAGCCCACATTGCCACAGCACCAGCCCCAAGAATAGCAATTTAATTTCACCAAAACAGTAATAACTTAAATGATAGGAATTTCTGGTTTATTTTCATTTTTCTATAACTCCTTTCTCACAGCAAATTTAAACTCTTTACAACAACTAAAATATATAATGAAATACTAATATAATGTAAGGAGTTCTAGAAAATAAGGATAAAAAGCTAACAAAATTGCTAAAATTAAGCTTAACGTTTGGAAAAGAAACATAGGAGATGATATGCTATATAAATTCCATAATGTATACCAACAGCTGCTGTCTGATCTCCCCTAATGTTGAACCTCCCACCCTCCCTCTCTTGCCCTACTCTTACCCTCACCACGTAGCAGTTTCTTACATAGAACTCTGTAAGAATATTGACAGATATGATGTATGATACCATCAATAGCTTTTTAAAAATATAATAATATACGTTACATGTTTTAAAATATAACATCCTTTAATAACTTTGAAAGAGTAATGACGGGCATGAGGGTGGTGATGCTGATGTTGTAGTCTGTAGCAGGTTAAGCATTGCTTTCAAGGCTGGCATCCCATGTTTGAGAGCTGACTGAGTCTCAGCTGTTCTGCTCTGGTCCAGCTTCTGGCTGATATGTCTGGTAAGGCAGCAAACGATGGTCCAAGTATTTGAGCTCCTGACACCCACATGGGAGACCAGGATGGATTTCAGGGCTTCTGGCTTTGGCTTGGCCTGGCCTGGCCCTGAGCATTGTGACCATTTAGGAAGTGAACTAATAGATGAAAGATTTCTCTCTTTGTCTCTGGTTCTTCCTCTCTCTCACTCTTTCAAGTAAATAAATAAATAATCCAATCTTTAAATTAAAAAAAAAAATGGAGCATGGTAAAAATTATCCTGTAACACAGCAAGGTGATATTACCCAAATAGGTAATGTGGTCTTGAGTTCAAGGAAAGAACTGAAAGCACATTAAAAAGTCATAACGGTTCTTTCTCTCCCCTGAGCTTGCCCTCACTCGTTCCTGAGTGTGTACTCTCACTTTAAGTAAAACTTCTCTGCTTAGCTTCTCCTTACATCTTGTACTGGAATTCCTTTTCCGGTTAACATCTACTTACTTATTTAAAAGTAAGAAGGAAAAAATGATCCTACATGGGAAGCAGGATACACAGCAGACTCAGAATGGCAAAAGCCCTAAACAGAACTCTGGCCTCAGAATCAGTCCTTAAGGCATTTGGATCTGGCTAAAAAGCCCATGAAAGTTTTACAGGCATGGAAAGCCAAGACACTGTAGCAAAAAAATGACCTAAATGAAAGATCTCTGTGAGTGAGATCCCAGCGGAAAGAACAGGCCATCAAAGAAGGCAATACCTTTCTTTGAGGGAGGAGAGAACTTCCACTTTGAATATGGCCTTGTCTAAATAAGATCAGAGTTTGTGAACTCAAGAGGCTTCCATAGCCTTGGCAGCTCATGACAAGAGCCTAGGGTGATTACTGACGTCATAAACAAGAGTGTCAATTGTTAAATAAACAACGGGAGTCACTGTGCACCTACTCCCCATATAGGACCTCTGTCCTTAATATGTTGTACTATGTGAATTAACGGTATAACTAGTACTCAAACAGTACTCTCTACTTTGTGGGTCTGTGTGGGTGCAGTCTGTTGAAATCTTTACTTAGTATATACTAAATTGATCTTCTGTATATAAAGATAATTGAAAATGAATCATGATGAAGAATGGGATGGGAGAGAGAGTGGAAAATGGGATGGTTGCAGGCGGGTGGGAGGGAGGTTATGGGGGGAAAAGCTGCTATAATTAAAAAGTTGTACTCTGGAAATTTGTATTTATAAATAAAAGTTGAAAAGAAGAAAAAAAAGATAAAGCAGTAGAAGGAGCAAGGTGAGGGGATGGTGGAGAGAAAGAAGGATGTCAATATATTGTTTTATTCCCCCCAAACCCCTAACATCAGTCAGAATTAGGCCAGGCCAAATCCAGGAATCAAAAACACCATCCTGTGTTTCCACACGGGTGGCAGGGGCCCAAGTGCTTAGACCATATTTTACTTTCCCAAGCACATCGGTGGGAAGTTGGTTTTGGAAGCAGCGCAATTGGGACTCAAAGAGGCTGGTGATGCCAGTGTTAGCTTAATCTGCTATGCTAAAACACTGGCCTTGAATTTCTTCTGTTGAGACAAGAGTCTGGACCAACCCCAGGCAGGAGCCGCTCTTCAATGAAACTGATTTCACACCTCAAATCCTAGAACTGAGAAGATAACTTCTGTCTTTAAGCTACCCGGTTTGTGGTAGCTTGCTTCAGTGAACTTAGGAAACAAATAGCTACAACCCTTTAGCAGTAAAGATGCCTAACTTGAACATAGCATGTTAATATTGGGATGCACAACAAATATCTACAAGTTTACCAGTTTGAAACACACACATATATTATCTCACAGTTCTGTGGGTCAGTCACGTGGGGAACTGAAGTGGGATTTTTCACTTAGGGTCTGGTCAGTTTGAATTAAATGGGTCAGCCACAGTAGGATCCTATCTGCAGGCTCTCAAATCCATCTGGGAAGAAAAAGGCACAGCTTCTATTTTCCACCTTTAAAACGACTCATACTCTGTAAATTGTGTCCTTTCAGGCAACCTTTTATTAAAGCTTGGCTATTGAAGGTTTTGTTCTATGACGAGCTGTTGGATCATAGGTATTCTATAAAGCACGCAGATTGAAGATAGATTCACATGCTTTATGACAAGCAGATGGGCTGAATAAAATCTTATGAAACTTGAGGGGCACTTGCCTGGATAAAAATGAATGCACAGTACGCAGTTTATAGGAACGTTTAGTGTTTAGAATCATTTCACATTTACTTTAGGATGCTGTAATAGTAATCTTTAGCTCATGAATAGGATTAAGATCATCTCCAAATTCTATACCATTAATAAAAGGGCAACATGGTCTGACTCTGAAATATTTTAAAGCATATATCACTATAGGGAAACACCAGTAATATTCTTTTTTTTTTTTTTTTTGACAGGCAGAGTTAGAGAGAGTGACAGAAAGGTCTTCCTTCCATTGGTTCACCCCCTAAATGGCCGCCACGGCCAGAACTATGCCAATCTGAAGCCAGGAGCCAGGGACTAGAACCTGGAGTGCCGGCGCCGCAGGAGGAAGATTAGCCTAGTGAGCTGCGGTGCCAGCCAACACCAGTAATATTCTTAGGACATCTTATTTTCTCATTAATCAGTATAAACTACAAAACAAAAATGAATGAATTTGCAGCAAGAAGTAATTTGATGTCAGAAAATTGAATTTTGGAGAATATCTACCAAAGACAATAATTTCTAATTTATAAATATTGATGTCATGTCAGTCTTTCAGATATAATTAGAAATCAAATCCAATTGTCTGCAGAGAACTTTTGCAGATAATCTATCTTAATAAAAATTATTATCAATAAATAGAATTAATCAACTTATTCTGTATTGTAGGTGTGGTTTGCATTTCATTAACATAAAATGGCTCTAAATGATTCTGGTGTAAGTTTAAAAAGGGCTTAGAACATGCTTGTTGATAAATCTAACACTTAGTATGATCTAACATTGTTAGGAGATATATTAAGATTGTAGTATGCACAAGACTCAAAGATGAACTGAATGGGGAATAATTACAAAGAGGAAGCCAAGAACAAATGGAAGGAAGCAAGTGGTTGAATAGGAGCTCACATGGCCAATGCTTGCTTAGATGTAACTACATGTATTTCCAGTGTCTTACCATTTTTTCTTTCTAAAGTACATTGTTTATTGTGAGTCTGGTAATCATAAAGTTTGCTTTTGTCCTTTGAGATTTTTTTGTCTCCATTCCTGAGTGGTAGTTTTGTGGGGAAGCATATTTTTATGTGATCTTTAATTTCTATATTCATTGTTAATACATTATTCTATTTGATTCTCATTGTTGCTGTAGAAAAGTATGCTACTTTCAATTTTGTTGAAAATCTGTTTTTCTACTTACCACTAACATCCTGATAGGGGAGGAAAAATATCTTTCCTCTCCCCATTCCAGATTCATGGCTGAAGCTCTTATAACAAAATAAAAGCATAAGTTCTGGCATTGTGGCATAATGGATAAAGCTGCTGCGTCCCATGTGGGCACTAGTTCGAATCCTGGCTGTTTTGCTTCTTATCCTGTTCCATGCTGATGACTTGGGAAAAGCAGTGGAACATGGTCCAAGCACTTGGACCCCTGTCACCCAAGTAGAGGGCCTAGATGGTGCTGATGCCTCCTAGATTTGGCCTGGCTCAGCTCTGGCTATTGCAGCCAGTTAGGGAGTAAATCAGCAGATGGAATGTCGGTCTCTCTCTGTGTGTGTGTGTGTGTGTGTTTCTCCCTCTTTCTCTATTCCTCTGCCTTTCAAATAAATAAATGTCTTTAAAAACCTCATAAGAATATACATTTCATATGCGTTATAAATGACCTGGGAGTCATCATAAAATGGTGATAACCCAAACGTGCAAACCAGAGTGATTTTCCTAGTAGGTTTGACAAACAGTTAGTTGACAGTTGTGGAAAAATAAGTTAGGGCCAAAAGGATGCAGTCAAATGGTAATGAACTGAAGGAAACTGCACAGCGTTTGTGTCCCTGTATCTTCAGAGGTGAGGATACTGCTTTTCTCCTGTTGGAGGGAGGGAAAACGGCTGCTGCCATTTGTTTGCAAATTCCTTAAGGTTAAAAAATTTTGAGGTAGTACTCTTGAAACCCGTTACTACTATGCCCTTGTTTATGGCAGTAAATCCTGAATTGATGGAGTTGGGGTTGGGGGAGACAGTGAAAGAGATCTTCCATATGCTGATTCACTTCCCAGATGGCTGTAAATGCTAAGATTGGGCCAGAGCAAAGCTAGGAGCCAGAAGCTTCGTTGGAGTCTCCCATGTGGGTGGTAGAGACCAAACACTTGGACCATCTTCTATTGGTTTTCCCAGGACATTAGCAGGGAACTGGATGGGAAGTGGAGTAGCTGGGCACGAATTGCCACCCATATGGGATACTTGCATTGCAGGCTTGTGGCTTTACCTGCTAAGACACAACACCAGCCCTGGTAATTAATTTAATTTTGTAATATCTCAGTCCTGTCCTATTTGAGATTCAGCTACAATTCTGTCCTGGATTTCCCAAGACATCGCTGTACATTTATTTTAAAGTATTCACTTATGTTATTTGAAGTAAATAAGCTTTCTTTTACCTTGCATCAAATTATCCTATGTGACAGCTTCAAACAACATCCACGTCTTAGCCTTCAGTTCTGTAGGTGAGATTACCTGGGTTGTATGCTCATACAAAGCCTTATTTAATTAAGGTGTTGGGAAAACATTATCATTTGGAGCTCAGAATCCTCTTCCAAAGTTACTCCAGTTTCAATTTCTTTTCATTTGTAGGATTTCCTTGCTGATTATAACCTCAGGTCATTCACAGCTCTTAGAAGCTGCCTGTATGCACGCACACACTGCCCTTAGGTCTTCAAAGCTGACACTAGAGGATGTCCGAATGTCAAATCCCTGGGATGCTTCAAGCTTCTAATGGAAGAGGCCAGTTCCTTTTAAGCATTCATCCAACTAAGGCCAACTCATTTTGGATAATCTGGAATTGGGTCATCTAATAAACTAACCACATGAATAAAATCCATCATATTCAAGTGTAAGGGAGTATGTAGGGTGTGCATCCCAGGGAGTAGGGGCCTTGAGTTCCAGCTTAGAATTCTGGATAGGGTTACTGCAGTTATCAGTGAGTTCTAATTAATTAGTTAAGAGAAACTTGTCATGAATGAAATTTATATGGGACCAGTGCTGTGGCATACCCAGTAAAAGCCACCACCTGCAGTGCCAGCATCCCAATCAGGCACCAGTTCATGTCTCGGCTGCTCCACTTATGATCCAGCTCTCTGCTATGGCCTGGGAAAGCAGTGGAAGATGGCCCAAGTCCTTGGGCCCCTGCACTGGCGTGATAGACCTGGAAGAAGCTCCATGCTCCTGGCTTTGGATTGGTGCAACTCCTGCTGTTCCGGACAACTGGGTAGTGAACCAATGGATGGTTCTCTCTCTCTCTCTCTCTCTCTCTGCCTCTCTCTCTGCCACCTTCTCTCTCTTTATGTAACTCTGACTTTCAAATAAATAAATAAATCTTTAAAAAAATTATAGTATGTAAAGATTTGTTTCATGGGAAGCATTTAGTTATTTTAATCTGTTGAATTTTTGAACCCTCTTGAATGTATAGTTACTGTTATGCAAGTGATTTATTTGGTTTAAAATTGGACATTTTGTTGGTAAAAACCCAAATTTAAATAATGAATGGGGAAAAATGGGAGAGTGGAGAATTCATTCTGGAATCTATTTTTCAATTACCAAAAGAGTTCTGCTTCTGCATACATTAAGATTAAGGTCTTTCTCCAGTTGGTTACAGTTTATCTATTTCATCTTTGCCTGGAAAGATCTTAGGCCAAGTGAGGCCCCTGCAGATTTCCTTCCATTCCAAAGTGTTACCAATTTTCCTGCCTCTTAAGGTAATAGATTTTCTTGACTTAACCTTGGCAGGCAGTTGGTTACCTGTTCCCACTGTTGTCTGGAATTGTGATTTGTCTGGGTGCGAATATGGATCTTGACCCTAATTCTATGTTTTTAACCATCTTCCGTGTATAGCCCAGTATCAGATTTCATTCAAGAAAGCAGTTAGTGGGAAGAGTGCCAGGAATCTATCTTTCTTGGAAGCCTATTTCAGGTCACTGAACTATTCTTTGAAGAGGAAACAAAGTATAGGTAATATTTTGTGAGACTGGTAAATGTTTCAAAAATTTTTTTTAAAAGATTTATTTACTTATTTGTAAGAGAGAGAGAGAATGAGCCATGTGCTGGTTCACTCCCTAGATCTCCATACAGGCTAGAGCTGCGTCAATCTGAAGCCAGGCACCAGGAAATTCTTCCAGGTCTCCCACACATATGCAGGGGCCCAAGGACTTGGGCCATCTTCCACTGCTTTCTCAGGCCATAGCAGAGAGCTGGATCGGAAGTGGAGCAGCCGGGTCCTGATCCCGCGGCCATTTGGGATGCTGGCACTGCAGGTGGTGGCTTTACCTGCTATGTCACAGTGCCAGCCCCACCAAAAAAAAAAAAAAAAAAAAAAAAAAAAGGCCCACGTGGGTGCAGAGGCCCAGGCACTTGGGCCATCTTCTGCTGCTTTTCCCAGGCGATCAGCAGGGTAGCAAGGAACTGGATTGGAAGTGGAGCAGCCTGTACACTCCAACCAGGAACATATGAGATGCTAGGTTACAGGGACAGCTTTACCCACAATGCCGCAAGGCCAGCCCTGTGTGGTATTCATGGAAGCAGCCTCTTAGACAAAGGGGCTTGAAGTTCTCAGTTCCCGCACCTCGACCCTGAAACTCAGAAAGTTCTCTTTTCCTCACAGAAGGCTTGTTGAGGCTTTCACATACAGAAGTTGCCTTGGAACCAAACCAAAGGGGGCTCACCACATCTGGACTTTGTGTTGTACAAAGGGGAAGGTTCAGAGAGGCTGAACCGTGCAGCAGTCCTGGGCAGTCCCGAAGCGCCTTGGGATACTCGTGCTGAGCACAGAAGTCAGCGATCCTACCTTACTCCTGCAGGGAGGGGTTGTCCCCAGCTCTTTCCTTTCTAGCAAAGAGGAAAAGGAATTTGGTGGGGAGGGTAGGGTAGGAAAGAAAGCGGGAGGGGCAGGGAGGTGGCCTGGAGCCAGGGCTGCCGCGGGGTTGGCGCGGGTAGGCGGGGTGGCCACGAGCTGGGAGGCCCCGGGCAGGCAGTCACCCCGTCTCCTCCAGCCCCCGCCCCCGCCGCGGTTGCCTGGACACAGTGCAACGGACCCCAAGGGCCTTGGCCGCCGCCGCCACGGAGCCAGAGAGGCGAGGCGCGGGGAGACCCGCGGAGCCGGTGAGTCGGGGGACGCTCACAAGCTCTGCCCCAGGCGCAGCTGGGAGGCGCCCGCCTGCGAGGCTCTCACGGGACGCATCAGGGCGCTGTACCCAGAGCCGCAGGGCCGGGATCGCAGCTCGTTCCTGCTCCTCACGGCTTGGGGAGGTGGAGGGGCAGGCGCCCGGGCGCGAGTAGCTGGAAGGAGCCCCAGGGCTAGGAAAGGAGTACAGGTCTCCGCCCGGCGTCTAGAAGTGTATCGCCAGGGCCTCACTGGTGCTTCTGCAGTTATTATTTCCACCTTTTATTTTGCTTATAAGGCCGCCTTGTGGTGGCTCCTATATAATTCTTTGAAAATGTTCTTCTTTTGACATCTTGTTTTCAAGTATCTGCTTGATCAACTCCAATACGGAACAGCTCCCTGGGCCAGAGGGTGTGGATTTTCAAATTCTTTGCTCTAAAGCATCCTAAATGATACGGTCTGTTCCAGCACTTCCCTTCTACACCTGGGTAGCGTCAGACCCAGGAAACTAAAGATTTCCACTCCCAGTTCAAGTAATTTCTGTTATTTCTCTCTTGACAGTCATGTACTTAACTGATATTTGAGAATAAACTTGGTAGCATCCTTTTCCTACTTCTCCATGTATAATCTGTGTAATTTTTTTTTTTAGAAGATTAATTATTGGAAAGCAGAGTGACAGAGGGATGGAGGGAGCGTTAGCGAGAGGGAGGGCAAGCTCTCATCCTTTGGTTCATTCCCTTCATGGGACTAGTCCTTCAAGGACTAGTATTGTTCCAGGCTGAAGTCAAGAGCCAGGAACTCCATCGCCAGCTCCCACATAGGTGGAAGTGGCCCAAGCACTTGAGTCATTGTGCTTTGACTTCACAGGCACATCGGCAGGTGGCTGGCTGGTAAACAGAGCAGCCAGACTCAACCCAGGGCTCCAGTATGCGATGTAGGCATCACAAGAAGTGGCTGAACCCACTGTGCCAGAATGCAGATCTTGTGTAATTCTTTGAGCGACCTGACCAAAATGTAGCATTCTTGAGTTAACCTCTACCCCCTCCACCAAAACTGTTTCTTGGTTTTACCATGGCAGCAGATTTTTAGGACACCATTTATCAAATTTAAGTACTCAGACAAATGGATGACTACATTGGAAGACACATGTCACAGTCTGTAAACTAAAGGTATTTTAGATGTTTCATTGATGTTGAGGCAAATGCATATCAATCTTGAATATATAATACTTCCATTTTATGATTGTATTATTTAAAATTCTTATCTGAGAGGCAGAGAGAAAGGCAGGAAGTTCCCATCAGCTGGCTCACAATGGCTAATGGCTGGGACAGGCCGAAGCTAGGGATATAGGATCTCAGTCCAATTTTCCTTTGGGAGTGGTAGGGACACAACCACTTAAATCATTGCCTGTTGCCTCCCAAGGTACAAAACATTAACAGGAAGCTGGATTTGGGACCGGCACCCTAACATGGGATGTGAATTTCCCAAGCTGTGGCCTAGCCATTAGACCAAATGCCTGCCCCTGTTGATGTATTCTTAATGTTTTGTTATGAGCCATATCTAATTTCTGGACTGTCAGAAATATGAGTTTGATCTTTTGTGTCCCCACCATTCATGAGTGGGGTCCCATTGTGTTGGTAAATGCCAGAGCCCACTTTTTTTTCTTCTGCTCCCACTTTATACTCAACAACCTCAAAGCCAATGAAATTGCTACATCCTCAGAGATCTTCCTGCTTTTCTATTCTCAGTAGCAGTGAATGATATTTGCATACATGGTTTCTTCTTGTTCCCCCTGAGTATGAACTTCACTCTCACACTGATTTATTTCATCGGACTACACCATGATATCCAGGATCTCTGGACTCAGGACTTTCCAAACTTGCACCTAAAAAGAAAATCTAAAACCATGCCGGGGGAGGCATTAAGCTTCTGCCTGGGAAAACTACATCCCATATCAGAGTACCTGGTTCAAGTCCTTTGTCCGCTTCAGATTCCAGCTGCCTGCTAATGTGCACCCTGGGAGGCAGCGGGTGATGGCTCAAGTATTTGGGTCTCTGCCACACACGTGGGAGACATGGACAGAGTTCAGGCTCCTGGCTTTAGTCTGGCCAAGCCCTGGCTGTTGTGGGTGTTTGAAGAGCAAACTAGTAAATGAGAGATCCTACTACTACCCCCTCACCACAAACACACACCTTCTCTGTCTCTGTATCTTTGTCTCCCTATCTTCCAAAAGAAATTAAAAAGGTAAAAATTGGAAAACGTGCTAGATGAGTTCTTCCTGGCCCCAACTGGTTCACCTGCCTCTTCCTAGAGCAATCGTTTTTGTGAATGGAGCTACTATGATTGATTGCAATATGTCAAACTGTGTGGATGGAATGAGAAAACAGTTTTTATAAAAAACAAAAAAATACATTTTTTTAGAAAAGAAACATGTTTCTGATAAAAAACTAAAAAATAATATTTGTCTACCTAAAGTGTTTCTAGCCATATGGGATGAAGGTTATTGAGATTGTTGGTGGTTAAAATACTAGTTCCTGGAATCTGAACAAAATGGGAAGAAAGATGTGTTATAAGAAGGGAAAACAGAGCAATTATGCAGATGGGATACTTAAAGTAGCTGAAGAATTTGTGGTGTTGAAGCTATGGTTTTTGGCACTGTGTTAAACAGCCTGAAAATCTCCTGCTTTCTTCACTTAGCAGTCTATTTATTGTTAGTTCATATCGATGAACGCTGCCATCTGACCTCATTTCTGAGTGCTTACAGGATGTTTGTGTGAGCACAGTAGTTAGAAGGTCTTTCTGTATAAACTAAAGGTATTTAACTTACCCTTAGATGCTAGAAAAACTTCGTATGTAAACACAAGTCTGTGAAATGCGTGAGAGAGTTGGGCATGTTAAATCCTATGGCAAAGGCACAGGGGTGATGAAATAGTTGAGTAGACAGTGAAATAACACAGCCATGAAGGTATAGCTTGCATAGAAGTCAGTAGTTTGGATATCCCTATACTGATGGTTAGCTAGATGTTTCATGGACAAACTAGACTGTCGCTCCCCCTCTTCATGGAGGAGCGACACTAGACCCTGCGTAGGCTTCATATCTGAGTCACGGCACCATTATGTCGCTCCCTGTCTTCGTGGAGGAACGACACAGGACCCTGCGTTGTTCTTTCGTCTGCTTGGCCCTCCCCGGGTTTGCTGCTGGTTCTTCCCGGGTTGGCTACCGACCCTTCCACTTCCGTGGAAGGGCGGTTCCCCCTAGCCACTTTCCCCACTTCCGCGGGGGAGCGGCATACCGCCGGCCGGCTCTCTTGGGGGCTGCACAGGTGTTCCTTCAGATGTTCCTCTTAGATGTTCCTGGTGCATGTTGTCTCTCTCCTCCTTTATAGTCCTCTTCCACCAATCCCAACTCTGCTACCCACACACCGAGTACGCTGCTATCCTCCAATCAGGAGCAGGTCCTGCTGTTTATTGGTTGAACTGGAGGCAGCTTGTGTAGAAGCTGTTTCCTCCTTTCTCAGCGCCATATTGTGGGAGAGCAGATGCATAGAATAAGTCTTAATTCCAGTAACAGTCTAGTCCGAGTTGCTCCCAGTTGCTCCCCACACTAGACAATTCTTTTTATTATTTTTTGTATATAAATGAGACTATTAAAATTATTTTTCTTAAAATAAAACATCCTCATGAACTGCCGTTGTTGAGCCTAAAATTCACATTTATGAAAAATTTTTTCAGAGACTGAAAAACCTGAGTTTTTGCCAGTGAAGTTGTGTTTGCCAATGCTAATTATGCACACATTAATCACCTTCAGTGTTTTGTTGCATATGGCACTTAATTCTCTCAGTTTATATAGTCAGAACTGCTTTTTTTTACATACAAAAATATAGTACAGTGCAGAAACAACAGAAGAAAGATATGCATGGGGAAGGGTCAGAGATTCATGCAAAGGTTGTATCCTCTTGGTCACACAGCTGCTCATAACCTGTACTGGTATGCCTGTGAAGCACCTCGGTAGCAGTAAACCAAAATCAGCTCATGATAAAGATCCTTTATAGTCAATGAACCCTTCATAGAGGCACACACCAGCCTTGAATTGGAAAGTCCCCCTTCCCCAGAATCCACTGAAATTTGGTACATTAGAAAATCCAATTATTACTATACAGTGTTGGCAAGCTGATACATCCTTCTCTGAAAAAACTCATGGATCCATGGTCACAAAACATCGTTAATCTTTAATTAATACATTGCATAGCATTTGCCAAAGTTCAGTAGCTTGGAGATAAACTGTGACCAAACCAAACCAGCTATGATGAACCTATTATATGCACAGCCTATGGTCACAGCAGCTTTTAAACTAAGTGCTCAAATCTTTTCCACATTAAAGTAGCAAAGATATAAGCATCTTCTGCTTCTACATCTCACTTCATGACTAGCCCTTTCCATTCCATATCTACTCAACTTCTGCAAAGAGTGGGCTCAGCATTCTTTTCTTCTTCTCCATTTATTTAATTTTGGACTTTTTGTTAAATAAGTTCTACTGCATTTGGAGTGGGCAGTTAACCTAGCAGTTAAGACCCCTGTATCCTGCCAATAGAAATCCTGGGAAAAAGCATCGATGGCTCTTGGGTTCCTGCCACATGGCTTCAGCCTGGCCCAGCTCCAGCAGTCCTGGGCACTTGAGGAGTAAGCTAGCAGATGGGAGCATGCACTCATTAAAGAAAAAATCAGTTTAAGATACCTGTTGCTGTAATTTATGGGAAATGTTGGTGTTAAACCTCATCCATAGCTGTTTGCCAGATTAAATGGGTCATTTGTTGTAGTCTCTGACTGTTTCTTCCTTAAAACCATTTTCTCTTCTTTTGTTACCCCATTCATTTCTGGGTTTTCTACAATTTCTCTAGGAATTGTTAATGTTAGTTTTTCTTAACTGATATTGTGGTGTAGGGGGCAGAGCTGCCACCTGTGGTGCTGGCATCCCATATAGGTGCCGGTTCATGTCCTGGCTGCTCCACTTCTGACCCAGCTCCCTGCTAATATGCCTGGGAAAAGCAGTGTAAGGTGGCCCAAGTGCTTTTGCCTCTGCCACCCACCCATATGGGACACCAAGCAAAGCTCCTGGCTTTGACCTGGCCTCATCCCTGGCCATTGAGGCCATCTGGAGAGTGATCCAGCAGGTGAGAAATATTTCTCTCTCTCCCTCTCTCTGCAACTCTTTCAAATAAATAAAATAATTCTTAAAAAAGAGTAAATTTAATATGGCTAGAATGTGTGGTATAGGAAAGTTTAGCATTAGAAAATAGGCCCCCAATTTTCTTTGTGTATTTAACTCTTAAGTAGAATAAAGTGCAGCTGGTTTATTTGCTTATTTTCCTGCTCCATTAATCACCATTTCTAACTAAAAATTTGGAGATATTTTGTCTTATGTACTTTTCTGCTCAGGAACTATTTTTGAACACCTAACATTTGCCATGTATTATAAATTCAAAGAGGATTACAACACACAGTTTCTGCATTCCACAATGCAGTAGAAAACTAACACCTGATGATGGAATTTGATTTGTGAAGTACTGACATTTTGGGGATATTTTTTGAAGGGTTGATTAAGACAACAAGAAAGAATATATTCAATTTTTTTAACTCTTCTGCCTTTTTCTAAGATTTCATCTAGATTCTAAGCTAGCAAATGGGAGTACGATTGACGAAATGACACTTGTGATGTTGGGAACAATTTAAAATCTCACTATGTAGGCCTCCTGGCAATGATGAACTTTTGCTTGCTTCTTTGACCTATTTAGTTTTCATTATATTTTCTCCTTTCTGAACTCTATTTTGCATCTGCTTGATATCTCAATTACTTTCAGGTTTATAAATTTCCTTGACTTCTGTAATACAGTGTCTCAGACAACCCAATATCATATCCCTCTGGCTCCATGCAATTCTATCAAACGGTGTCATTCATTCTAACTGACTCTTGGAGGCATCATAGCAAATTGTGCAACAGTGTGGCAGCATTTATTGCCAAGCTAATTTAGATTAGTTTTAGCAAATACTGTGCCAAGAGATCTTGTATAAAATATCAGTAGGGTCCAAATATATAGTATAAAATATTTCTTTACCCTCTGATGTGAACATTCTCATAGAAAATTGTTGCTATAAGAAAATCATGGCATAATTTCTTTGTAATAAATTCCCACTGCTGCTTATTACTTTTGATTTCCTTATTCTCCAGATGGCTACACATTTGCACTCTATTTTTCCTATTATTTCACTAAACACAGATTCTTAGTTGGTGCTATTATTTATTAATCTTTATATCTTCGTGTTTTGCAGCAAACAAAAACTGTTTCTCTTAACTGGAAATTTAAGAACAATAGGAAAATAATGGAAAGCTCAATCTCCCAAGATAACTTAACATTTCTTAAGAGCTATACTCTTAGATGCATTTTGGTCTCTATATTGAACATTAACCATTCAAATTGTTTAATATTCAAGGCTGCATAATTTTTGGGAAATACACTAAATGTTGCTTGTATAGGGACTGTTTCGAAATCTGAGTAATTAAAAAGAACCCAAATGTTTATACTTAAAATGTTTTCAATAGTAGAACTGTTAATGAAGCATCCCATTTTTCATTCTTGTTGCATAATGATAACCTCACAGTGATATCTATCTGACTTTCTTTATAAAATGTCTAGAGAAGTAGACCCCTCCAGGAAAAAAAACTCACCACTCACTGCTGAATTATTGGTCATTTGTGGAGTGGGAAACTATTAAGGTATATTACTGTTTAGAATGAAACATGAAATAGGAAACCTCAACCTATTATTAAATTCTCCCAACTAGCGTCTTGAAGCTGTAGTTAGAGGGAAATAAAGCTTTATTGCTGAACTTCACCTATTCTTCTTCATTTTCTTATTAGTTTAGTCTTAGGTTTTCCTTCCCTGGAGATGGCTCACTGGGCTCTGGGGAGGAGCATCACAGCCGGAACCCTGAGTGGCCAGTGTGGGTGGGGGCAGCAGACAGCAGTGTACACTACCTGTTTCCAATTTAGTGTTTGAAGACCTCTAGGAGGGAAAGGAAAAAAAAAAACCTCATGACCTTTTACTGAGGTCATATTTAAGAGAGAGTTACTATTTCCATTTTATTAAATTTTAATCTCATAGCTCATAGGAACTAGAATGCTTTCTTATTTAGCAACATATGCTTCATATTAATTTAGCAGCTCACATTTGGAGGACGATCATTTAGGGTTCCTGGATGAATAAGAATCTGATATCCTCTGGAGACTCCATGCCAGCGTATGGATAGATATACTTTTGCTAAAGCTGAAAAATCCGCCCTAGGTTCTGATTCTCAATAGAATTGGACAAGTAGCCTTTGTGGGGAACTTCAGGATTCTTTTCCGGTTATCCAATTTTAAACCCTACTAGGTTTATAAAAACAACAAGCAGAATGAAGCGTGATGCCTTGGAGGAATAAGCCGATCTTGATGAGTGTTGTTAAAATTTCTAAACTAATGTTAGCACTGAGATGTGTATTTTTAGTCAACTATAATCTTAGCATAGTTGATAATATCACAGTCCTTATTAAAAAGCCAATATTTAAACTTCTGAAATGATCATGTTTTATATTCCTGAATACCACTTTCATCACTCTCCTTCTCCTTCTCCCTTTCCCTCTCTCTCTCTCTTTTTTTCTTTGACAGGCAGAGTCATAGACAGTGAGAGAGAGAAGAGAGAAAGGTCTTCCTTCCGTTGGTTCATTCCCAAATAGCCACTATGGCCAGCGCTGCGCGGATCCGAAGCCAGGAGCCAGGTGCTTCTTCCTGGTCTCCCATGCGGGTGCAGGGCCCAAGCACTTGAGCCATCCTCCATTGCCCTCCTGCGCCACAGCAAAGAGCTGGACTAGAAGAGCAACCAGGACTGGAACCCGGCACCCATATGGGATGCTGGTGGTGCAGGTGGAGGATTAACCAATTCAGCCATAGCACCAGCTCCTATCTAACTCTTTGAAATAAATAATCTTTTGTATTTAACTTTTTTTTAAAAAAAATATTTTATTTATTTATTTGAGAGGTAGTTACAGACAGTGAGAGGGAGAGACAGAGAGAAAGGTCTTCCGTCCGCTGGTTCACTCCCTAAATGCCTGCAATTGCTGGAGCTGCGCAGATCCAAAGCCAGGAGCCAGGAGCTGTTTCTGGGCCTCTCATGTGGGTGCAGGGGCCCAAGCACTTGAGCCATTTTATGCTGTTTTCCCAGGCCATAGCGTAGAGCTGGATCAGAAGAGGAGAACCAAGGCCTAGAACTGGTGCACATATAGGATGCGGGATGCTGGCGCCACAGGTGAAGATTGACCTATCGTGCCACAGCACCGGCCCCAATAAGTGAATAAATCCTAACACACACACACACACACACACACACACACAGAGTAATTAAATACTTGAAAAAAAGCCATTCAATTTTTGAAACAAGTTTCTATAGCTTCTCTTACTAAGCCCACAGTAGTAAAAGCATAGGGATAAATGCTACCCCTTTGCTAAACCCAGTCCTTCTGTAGGGAGGTTACCCACAGTGTTTCCCAAGAGATTGATTTCTTTGTTGTTGAGAGGCATGGTGTTTACAAATTAGGAGGAAGAGTCCTTACTGGTATGTGTACTTGGGGGTATTGTATTGGGACGTATGTCTGCTTAGACAATATGAGGAATTAACACTAAAGCCTGGGCTGTAGAAATATTTTACTACAATCGTTAAGTGAAATTTAGAGTTCTTCTTGAGAAACTCTACTTAAAGGTGGTTAAGTTCTACTAGTAATGTATTTGTGCTAATGTGGAAAATCCACAAACTGAGTTGTGAAAAAAATACCACACTTAAAATTTTTCCCTAAATCAGCTACATTCCAAATCTGTGGATCTGCCTCACCAGTTCTACAGGAAATTCGCCTTCAGTCAGTCTTGGTGTAACCTCTGTCCCCCTCCCCATACCCAACCAAGCTATTTTCACCAAGTTTCTGGAGTTTCTGCAGCTACAAGTATGGTTGATACCCAGCACCTACCCGGCAAGTGTTAGCTCTTTCACAAGGAGTGCCGACGTTTTTCTGGGCCTCTTAGATCACGCTGCTGGCTTGATGACCCCTGGGAGCATGGAGGCAGAGTGAGGCAGCCTAAACTTACCCAGAAGTCATCATCCCTGGGTTCTGGTTACTGCCTTTGTTGTTGCCTCAGTCTTCCGGTCTCTCCATCATGAGCACGTGGGGACTTTGTCCACTCGTTGCATCTCCCTCACCTCTTCAGGATACCCCATGAATTAGAGATGCCAGACTGCTGCTGCTCTTCTGCAGGCCAGAAACCGTGAAACAGAAGCTGTACAGTCCAGGGGCAGCATTGAATGGGAGTGGGTGAGTTGGGGGCCATATGAGGAGCACAGAAGCAAGTGAATATTTGAACGTATTTATCTGATGAATAATATTTTAGCAAACATTATATTATAGGGTGGAGAATGGTGCAGTTTGATTATCTGGAAGCTAATCATTCTTTATTATAATAGTGGTTCCTAATTGGATTGTTTGTATCACTAGCATAAGAAGATCAAACTGAAGTCATACATGTTAATCTGTATTATAAAAGCATGTATTTTCGTATCTTATAGAAAATATTAAAATGTGAACTGGTATAAATTCACCAAACACCATTGGGAGTATGTGAGCATAATAAAAATGTGATGGGGGTATACACATAACCAGGTGAAGTGATGCAGTATGCCCTTATTTCTGTGAAAAAAAAAAAAAAAACATGTTTTTCACAAAATCATCATATTCATAATGAGAAATGTCTTATTCATATATTCAAGAAAGTGTGAACACTCACTACAAAGGAAGTCGTCTTAGCTTTTAAGCCAGAGAGCTTCCTAAAATATAATTAGTTTGTTTTCTGTACTCAAGTACTCTTTTTTTTTTTTTTAAGAAAAAAGATCGACTTATTCATTTGAAAGCCAAAGTTATAGAGAGGGAGAAACAGAGAGAAATCTTCCATCTGCTGGTTCACTCCCCGCTTAGCAACAATGACTAGGTGTGGGCCAGGCTGAAGCCAGGATCTAGGAGCTGCTTCTGGGTCTTCCACATGGGTGCAAGGGAACTAAGCACTTGGGATATCTTCTTTCCACTGCTTCCCCCAGGCTGTTAGCAGGAAGCTGGATTGGAAGTGGAGCAGACAGGACTCAAATTAGTGGCCATATGGGATGCTGGTGTTGCAAGCCACGGCTTTACCTGCTTTACCATGATGCCGGCCCCTCAATGACTACTTTGATGAAAGTGTAATCACTTGCATTTCAGTTACGTAGACAAGACTCTTGATTTTGAAGATATTGAATCATCATGGGAGTCATTTATATCATGATTACTCTTGTTCATTTTTAAAATATTTTCATTTTATTGGAATGGCAGAGAGACGGAGATTTGTTTTTGCTGGTTTGTTCCCCAATTGCCTGTATCAGCTGAAGCTGGACCAGACTGAAGCCAGGAGCCCAGAACTCAGTCTGGGTCTCTCATATGTGTGGCAGGCACCTAAGTACTTGAACGATAACCAGCTGCCTTACAAAGTGTGCATTAGCAAAGAAGCCAGATTCAAAATGGAAGTGGTGCTCAGGTCCAGGTAAAGTACAGCACGTGGACATCCTCAGTGCTGTCCTAACCATTGCACCAAACACCCACCCAACTTCTGCTCATTTTTAAAATGAATTATACTTTTTAATATATTGATCAACTATCTTGTTACCTATTGCTGAAGGCTGAACTTTTTTCTATATTAGTTTGTGAGCTTCTCTCCCTCTCTCTCCCCCTCCCCCATGTGTGTGTGTAGGAGTTGGCAATTCCCAGGCATTTCTTCAATCATTTCTGTTTGGATATTTAATATCATTTTTATTATTATTTATATATTTAGCCAGGATCTCTGTTACCAAAATTTTAACAATCTGTAATTTGAATGATAGTTTTTAAATAGCTGAGAAGTTTTGTGTTATTACAGAGTCTTAGCTTTAAAACTTTTTCTGTTTTGGGTATTAGGCTTAAAGAGGTTTTTCTCATCTTATTTTTATATTGATTCTGCCAGTTTTTTTTTTCTTTTAAATTTTGGCTCTTAATGTATTTAAGACTAAATCCATACTCTGAAACAGAGACTTTATAATCATTTCCTCTAATTCTGTCTAACCAGACTTAAATTTTACGAATTGGATAGGAAAGACTACACATTATTATTTTCATTTGTAAGAGTTACTGCACACAGGAGCGCATTATAGGGTCCTGAGAACTCTTTGCATACTTGAACTTCACTCTAGGAACACTGGTTAAAATACCCCCTGGTGCTTCTGCAACATCCATACATGATGACAGACTCTTGGTCTAAATCCAGCTCTAAACTTCCCAGCCAGAGAACCCTGGTGTGTAAGTAGGATCAATAGGTCTGTGCGGGGACACAGTGAATACAAGACAGCTTGTGAGTATAACCTGTCACTTTTTTTTTTTTTTTAAGATTTATTTATTTGAAAGGCAGAGTTAGAGAGAGGCAGAGAGAGAGATGTCTTCCATCCGCTGGTTCACTCCCCAAATGGTCACAGTGGCTGGAACTGTGTCGATCAGGAGCCAGGAGCTTCTTCTGGGTCTCCCACACGGGTGCAGGGGCCATCTTCCATTGCTTTCCCATGCCATAGCAGAGAGCAGGATTGGAAGTGGAACAGCCAGGACTGAAACTGGCTTTACCCGCTATGCCACAGTTGGGCTCCACCTGTCTTGTTTTTCTTTGCCAGGGCTCCTCTACATGCCTACTGAGTTTGTAATATCTCCAAATAGATCAAAACTTCTGAGGGGAGGCAAGGATTAGGCCTCATAATTTTCTTACAGGAATCAAAATATCTCTAAGAAATATGTAAAAGTAGTCAGTAAATACTTGTTAACATTCTGAAAATAATAAACACAAAAGATAGTTCCTCATGAGCAAAAGCCCTATCATAGAAAAATGGTGTAATGTTTTCTAATTCACACAGTATTTCTTCTGTGAGAATTTTGAGATCTCAAATTTGTAAGAATTTCACATACTCAATGGAGACAAAAATAGTTATGAATATGAATGTACTCCATATTTTATCAGGAAGTATAAATGTTTCTCAGTATACTCACTGTAAAGCTGTTTGATGTGTTTCAGAGGTGAAATAATAATTTAATGTATGATATTGACCTATGAAATAATTTAACATCATGAAAACTGGTTGAATTGCTTGTCATTCTAGTTTCAAGTAATTACCAGAAAGTGAAAGACTCATGCCTTTACTCAAACATATTCTGAATACAGTATGAGATATCTTTTTGAATTTATGTATAGAAACTGACTTTCAGTTCTAATTTGATTTGTATGATAAAGATGACATTTAATCTTTCTGAATGTGTGCTTGGCTTTAGCAAAACCATGAGATGTAATATTTAATGCATATTAACTCTGATCTATTGGATGTAATACAGACATTATATAGAGTCAATAGAACTTAATCAACAAAGGAGAGGAAACAGAGCCGTGGAGTTTAAAGATTTAAAAAAGAAATTACTATTGTGGATGTGTATAAGGAAGATGTGGAACAATAGCTTTTCATGATTTTCTTCACTATTTTGCAATACCTTCAGCATTGTCACAATGTAATCTATTACTGTATAACAAAAAGATTATAAAAAAGATGTTCTTTGTGAAAGCAACTCTCAGGCATGGTTTACTTTTGTCTTCTATTGTGTTGTTATAAGCTACCTAAAATATGATTTTTAAAATTTTGGAACTTGGGCTAAAGTGAAAGTGAATATTTCGTAGGTACATGTTCAGTATTTCTGTCTTGTTTTATTATTTTTGTTTTTATCTGACACGTCTTTTTTCGTTATTTCTTGACACAATTTTGGAAATGGTTTTCAGTAATGAATCATAGTGGTTGTGTCTTGAAAATGCAAATGTTTTCCCCAGAAGCTGTGATTTAAATGCTGACCCATAGTTTATTACAAATATGAATCTTTCCTATTTAAGGCAAGATTAGGGCACTTCACATTAAGAATGTGTCAATTATTTGGCTTTTTAAGGATTAACAGCTCACACCTTGATGTTCAAAATCATGGCTTTCAGAAATTCCTGCTATTCATAACCATTACAACAATTAAATGGTTTTTTGAATGTTTATTCTGTTGGGATTTTTTTCAAAGTTTGTCTTTTGAGACGCAGAGGGAGAGAATGAGAGAGCTGGTTCACTCCCCAGATGCTTGCAACTGCAACTGCCCTCAGCTGCGACCAGCACGGGGAGGCTAGACATTGTTCTGGGTCTCCCACTTGGATGGAAGGGACACAACTACATGATCTCTATCCACTACTTCTCAGGGACATCTACATTAGCAAGAGGCTAGAGTCAGTAGTAGAGCTGTTTGGAACACAGATACTTTGATGTGGCTGTCTTAACTGTTGTCTTTAGCAAAGGCCAAACACCCCCTTCTCTGTGGGCTTTCACTATGAAAAAAAAAAAAAAAAGACAAAGTCCTTTCCCTCACAGATCTCATAATTAAATCAAAAAATACACATGTTCACAATCCATTATTCAAGAGACTATATGATAAATGCTAAATGATGTAGAATTGGGGAGAAATAAAAAGCAAATGTTTTATAGGGAAAAATGAAAAGAAAATATTAGATAGAGACATAAGACCTAAGAAATAAGACAGAGAGCCTGGGAATGCAGTAAAAGATGGCCCAAATGCTTGGGCCCCTGCACTCATGTGGGAGAACTAGAAGAAGTTCCTGGATCCAGATCAGCGCAGCTCCAGCTTTTGGTGCCATTTGTGTGGTGAACAGAAGACCTTTCTCTTCCTCTCTCTGCCTCAACTCTATCTCTCAAACAAATAAATAAATCTTAAAAAAAAAAATGAAATGATAGAGAATCTGTACTGTGTGAAGGAATGGCAGTATGGATGTGTATGGTGTCCCTTGATGACTGGTGAGGCTAGAATAAAGAACGTGCTGTAATGGGCAGGGGAGGTGGGGATGTTTCACGGACTTTTTATTTTGTGGATGTGTGACTTCTAGGCCCTTGCTGTTACAAAACATATGTAATATCTAGTCAATTTGTAAGTACTTATGGACAAATATTATCTTTGTTCCCTAAACAAGTAACACACTGACATAAAGAAGCTAAAAGCTGAGAGTTGCTAATTTAATCGATGAATGGCTGAAATGAAATAAGTTGAGAATTATAGAATATTAAAGTGGAAATTCATCTAGATGGTAAATTAGGTTAGTCTCAGACATTCTTGGATCTTTTCCATGATGTACTTCATAAATGATTTTATAGGTTCTCCTTAATTATGGTACTGTTATAATGCTTGCTACCTCATGATATCGTTTTTGTGCTATTGAAAAATTCTAATTATCAGAAATATCCCTGGGAATAATTGCCAAAATTTTCTTCCTTATAATGTGGAATCACCATCTGTTAATCTCTTTTTTTTTTTTTTGGAATAGAGCCTCTAAAATTTTCCTTCCATAGCCCTAGTGTTATTATCCTGAGGGCAGCCATGTTAGAAGATAGTATCTGTGCCTTTTGCAGAAATTGTTACAAAAGATGGAGAACAGACTCACCCTTACACAATGATAGATCCTGACTTCCTGGCAACAATTGATTGGTCCAGATATGGACACCTGACCAACTGAAAAGAAAAAAAAAACTGAGAAAGGAGTCAGTTTCTCCTTGGTGGCTATTGATATACAATGTAAAACTCAAGAGGTATCATTATTCAAGAGTTATGAAAAAAATCATGCTGTAAAAAAGAGCTGGAATGACCGTGAGAAGTGAATCTGAGTTGAAGCAGAGAGAACGCTGATTCACTTGTGTCCCTGGATTCCTATTTTCCTTTGGATAAACTACTGATACTTCCCACTATTTTTTTCATAATGCTGTTTTCTTAAAACAAATTCCTTTTGTTTTTTTTTCTTCAAATTTTTAAAATATTTTCTTTTTGAAGGTTTATTTTACTTATTTGAAAGACAGAATTACAGAGAAAGAAGGGAGAGATAGAAAGAGATTGTCCATTTGCTGCTTCATGTCCCAGATGGCCACAATGGCCAGGGCTGGGCCAGGCCAAAGCCAAGGGCCAGGAGCTTCTTCTGGCTCTCCAACATGTGGATGAGAGGCCCAAGGACTTGGGCTATATTCTGCTGCTTTTCCAGGTGCATTAGTAGGGAGCTGGATCAGAAGTGGAGCAGCTGAGACTCAAACCGGTATCCATATGGAATACAGGTGGTACAGGCGGCAGCTTAACCTGTTATGCCATAACACCAGCCCCCATTTTTCCCCTTAAACTGGGTTTCTTGTGTATAAGTACGTATATAGGAGAACAATGTAATTGCCAATCTTGTTTAACATTTTAGGTTGCTGGTCTCAGCAGTGGTTGGTTGATTCTCGCTTCTGGATTCCACATCTTTGACTTACAGGCCTTGGTTGGGAATCTCACTGATTCCTTTTCACTGCCTTGATGATTTGAGTTTGTATTTGTGCTGTTTATTGGATATGTTTACCCACTGAAGGGGTTCAAGATCTAACGAGGGTAGGATATTTGTTATAGTCTTTGTTTGAACCATGATAGTAAATGAGTTTAAAATTTCAGCTATATTGTATGGTGAAAAGTTGGAAAAAAGTTACTAATTTTTAATAAGTAAAATTTATGAAGTATTTTCTATTCTTAGTATTTTTATCTTCCTTATGAAATGAATAAAAACACATGAAATCAACTAGAAGCTCTTTTTAATGCATATCAATAACAGAGAACTTTACTTAAAACTGCTGAATGTAAGAATTTTTATTTTAATAAAGCACAACCTAGCCTGGAATTCCCCACATGCTTACTCTAGAGAGAGTACAGTATTACGCATCAAGGCAAATATGTAGATGAGAGTTTTTATAGCTGGCTTGGTAACAATAGGGAAAATATTTGAAAACAACTGATATGTCTCCATCAATAGTAGACTGATACACTAATAGAATGGAATTCTGTAAAGCAGTAAAACAGAATATGGCTACATATAACAACATGAATAAACCTAAAAATTGGAATAAAGGGGGAAAAGAATAATTTTTGGAGTATAATAACATTCATATAAATTTTGAAAGCTAAACAAATGCTATACACTATTTTGATTTATGAATATAATGAAAATATGCTGAAATTGTGATATATTTTTGATGGTTGTAGTTTCTGGTAAGGGAGGGAGGGATATGTAAACACTGAGGACTACAGAGTAATTTAAATTTTGTCGTTAGCTATTTCTTAGGTGAGATTTCAGGATACAGGGTTATTTTTTATATTGTTATGCAATATATCACCATCAGAGTATTTAAAAACAAGACATTACATATAACATTGTGAGATAAAATGTATAAAGTGAGTTTTTTGGTTCAGAATGATAGATGGCTCAATAATTTTACTTTAGCAATGTTAAGCCAAAATGCTTGAGACCCGGGATTCTGTAAAAGAAAAGATTATGAAACTGTTCCTGGTGCTTGCCAGTAGAAGGATGAGGTTTAGGACAAGTTTCTATTAGCAGGGTCAGGTGGCAGTTGAGCAGATGTGCACTAGAGCTGAGTCCTTTCATGAACTTTAGAGAAGGAAAGTTTAAGCTGTTTACATTGTACCTTTGTTGTCTGTAGGAAATAGGGGTGGGTTAAAACAAGGGTCAAGGAAAGCTTCAGATAGCAGGGAAGTACATAAGGAAAAGTACTTGCTACATCTTAATTGGTTAGGATTAACAGTATGAGAAGTTTATATGTAAACAGGATGTGGCAGTGGCTTTGGTAAAGATTCAACAATTAGTGATGTGAAACAGTCTTCTGGTTAACAGATTAACTTCCCTTATTTACCCTCTACTCTCTATTCCTTGTAATTAATTTTAGGATATCTCAGATTTTTTTTTTTTTTGTTAACCAAGGGGAAGCAAATAGAATTTGAGGAATGTGGTCATTTCTCAAGATGCCAGCCTAAGAGTGCCATCATTTACCAGTCACAAAGGGAAACAGTATATAATCTAATAAAAACTTGGAAACTCATGACTGGAGCATAGGGAGATTACTGATGCCATAGACAGGAGTGTCAATTTGTAAAGTCAACAACAGGAGTCACTGTGCACTTACTCCTCATGTAGGATCTCTGTCCTTAATGTGCTGTGCATTGAGATTTAATGCTATAACGAGTACTCAAACAATATATTTCACTTTGTGTTTCTATGGGGGTGCAAACTGTTGAAATCTTTACTTAATGCATACTTTACTTAATGCATACTAAACTGATCCTCTGTAAAAAAAAAAAAAAGAAATTATCAACTCCCAACTTGACTCTCACTGGGATTAAACATGACAATAGGTCTGATCTGATTTCATCATCATTTAAAAAAATCATCTATTATTTTTCACTTTATGTTTCTGTGTGGGAGCAAACTGTTGAAATCCTTACTTAATGTATACTAAGCTGATCTTCTGTATATTAAGATAATCGAAAATGAATCTTGATATGAATGGAAGGGGAGAGGGAGTGGGAAAGGGGAGGGTTGTGGGTGGGAGGGACGGTATGGGGGGGAAGCCATTGTAATCCATAAATCGTACTTTGGAAATTTATATTCATTAAATACAAGTTAAAAAAAAGAGGTATAAATCTCAATTGTATAAATAAAAGCAAATAGAAATAATGGCCAATAGTGATTCTTCTGGCACCATCCTAAAAAAAAAAAAAAAACTGATCTATGACAAAGGAGCTAAAATCAATCCCTGGAGAAAAGACAGTCTCTTCAACAAATGGTGCTGGAAAAATTGAATTTCTATATGCAGAAGTGTAAAACAAGACCCCTACCTTACACTACATACAAAAATAAACTCAAAATGGATCAAGACTCTGAATCTAGTACCCGATACCATCAAATTAGTAAAGGAGAACATTGGGATAACTCTGCAAGACTTTGGCATAGGCAAAGAAGCATAGACAAAGCCAAAATAGACAAATTTGATTCCAGCAAGCTGAGAAGCTTCTGGACAGCAAAGAAGACACTTAACAGAGTGAAGAGGCAACCAATAGAATGGGAAACAGTATTTGCAAACTATTATGCTGATAAAGGATTAATATCTGGAATCCATAAAGAGCTCAAGAAACTCAACAAAGCAAGTAATCTGGTTAAGAAATGGGCAAAGGATTTGAACAGACATTTTTCAAAAGAGGAAATTCATGCAGCCAAAAGGCTAATGAAAAAAACAGGATCACTAGCCATTAGGGAAATATGAATTAAAACCACAATGAAGTTTCACCTCATCATAGTTCAAATGGGTCTCATATAGAAATCAACAAACAATAAATGCTGGCAAGGATGTGGAGAAAAATGTGCCCTAACCCACTGTTGGTGGGAATTTAAACTAGTGCAGCCATTCTGGAAGATGGTATGGAGATACCTCAGAAAACTGAAAATAGATCTACCATATGACCCAGCAATCCTGGGAATTTACCCAAGGGAGATGAAATCAGCATATGAAAGAGTTATCCATACCCCCATGTTCATCGCAGCTCAATTCACAATAGCTAAGATGTGAAATTAGCCCAGTTATCCATCAACTGATGACTGGATAAAGAAATTATGGTATAAATGCACTATGGAATACTACTCAGCCATAGAAAAGAATGAAAGCCTGTCTTTTGCAATGAACTGGATGCAAGTAGAAACCATTATACTTCGTGAAATAAGTCCTCAAAAGACAAATACCATATGTTTTCCTTGATCTATAACAAACATGTAATGTGTAGGAGTCAAATTGACATTTTGAGCTTTGGTGATTGTTTATAGCCCTTGTTTCTGTTGTTGAGGAACACTGTTTTTTTCTTCACATGATTTGTTGAACTC
The DNA here is from genome assembly GCF_051225735.1 of Oryctolagus cuniculus. Lineage (NCBI taxonomy): Eukaryota > Metazoa > Chordata > Mammalia > Lagomorpha > Leporidae > Oryctolagus > Oryctolagus cuniculus. Next base: position 44,301,108 of record NC_142876.1, read on the forward strand.
ATTACTTAGTATAGAGTTAATTGTATGGACGTAGATCATTGTAAAACTTAAGAGAGGGAATAGAAGAGAAAGGAGTGGGGGCAGGAGGGAGGGTAAGGTGGGAAATATCATTGTGTTCCTTAATCTGTGTACATGAAATACATGGAATTTGTATACTGTAAATAAATTTTTTTAAAAAAGTTTATCTGCATGAGTTTGGAGAGCCTAACCCTATTCAATCCTTAAGAGAAAACAGTTATAAAAATGTAATAATAATAATAATCGCTTATTCTTATTTCCACAAATAAGAGTAGGAGAAAGATGATCAGTAGTTGAGCTCTTCATCGACTGTAGTAATGTAAACTAAGGCATTCCATTTGTTTTGATGGGGTAGGACAGAAGAAATGTGTGAATACCAAGAGAAAAGATTGTTAAAGATTGTTAAAGAGAAAAGATTGTTAAAGTAACATAAAAGAGAATTCTAGTAAGACGAATTTTAGGTGGTCATTGGAGTAATGATGAAAGAGAAGTGGTTTTATGAACTCCCCAGCACAAGTAGATGCTTAAGACAAAGTAGTAGGGAGTATACTTCTGTGTTGCCAAAGTGGAAGGAAGTGCACATGTGTCATTGCATTGTAGGTTTTATGATGATGAATTAATTCAAATTTAAGTGTGATTCCTTTTATTTCCTCTCTGAAGCAGGAGGTGATATTTTTCAAAGGGGATAAGTTGGACATAGAGAGGTTAGGTGGATATGAGATTTGGAACAATTCATGCCTTTAAGTTTTTTAAGCCTAAAAATTAGCCCTGGCCCCTACCTGTCAGTCCATTTTTATGACTCTATTCCTCCTCATATCCTGGTTTCAGAACCAAATTATCAGTTCATTATTGTCTTTGAACATATCCCAGCATGGATGATCTAGCCCAATTCAGTCAACATACTTGTGTCAGTAAAAGTTCACTAGAAAAAAATGTCAGTATAAAAGGGAGAGTTTATTTCAGGATTGCACAGTGGAGAGACACAACCTCGGCAAATGATAAAGTGAGCTTAGAAGGGACACAGAGAGGGCCTGTCTTTTATAAAGTTCTTGCCCAGGTTCTTACCCCAGCCTACTCTAGAAATAAGGGGGTGCAAGTTTGCAGAAAAAGCACTCCATTCCAATTGGTTAATTTTTAAAGCTGCCAACAGGTCACAGTTCATTGGTCATGTCAGAAGAGTGGTGAAATGAGATTTTTGGAAGCTAGCTATCTCTGCAGTTGATAAAAGAACTTGCCAAGGCAGGGATGGCAAACTTTCTCTCAGGAACACAAGATATAACAGAGTGCTGCTGACCTCAGTCAGCAAATAGCTGGTTGGCTCCAATTTGAATTTTAGGCTCAATAAATCATTCAGGACCCATCTTAAAAGTTAAGTGTTTCCTGGGGTTTACATTTGTAACTCTCATCCTATCTTCCACCAGCCTTATGTTTTGCCTAATGATAGAGCCCTTATTATACCTTTTAGTGAAGTTTTCATTGGTAATGATGATATCAACATGATATTTTTGGTTCCCTTGTAATGGGAATTGACAAGAAGCCAGTGTGTGCAAATATATACAAGTTTTACTGAGGGTTTATGTTGGAGAACAAGTGAGACAGTTTGGCAATAAGAGGTTTTGCCAACTGGTTCAATGTGGGGAGGTGGACAGTTCAGGGGATTTTTGTTATGTGAAGAGACACTCCCCCTCCCTCAACACACAGCACCTCAACTAGCCCTGGTCAGGGCTCTGTGCAGGTGTATTTCTTACACAGGACAACCTCAAGGAAGTCTGGTATGGGTTACATTGGGTTACTTTTGACATGCATGTGGGCACTAAGGAATCTTTTGTGCTTAGTGTGTGGCTGTTCCTTGTTCCTGACTTGTTTGAAGCTGGGTGGAATAATTTGCAATGGGAGATGAATTCTTGTTTGGTTGAGAGATGGATACAAGTTACTTTGAGTCTTGTGAATACTGCTTCTATCTTGTTTTAGTGGTGGGTCAACAAATGTTAAATAGCCACCTGTCAGGGCAAAAACAAAACAAAACAAAAAAAAAAAACAAAAAACAAACAAACAAAAAACAGAAACAAAACTTGATTTGTGGCATTTGTTGATTTCCATGATGTGAATCCACTCATCAGGGTTGATTCCAAGCTACCAACATCATCTCGAATAACTTGTAAAGTTCTTGAAAATTTAATGATCAAATCTTTGGCCAGAACTGTGAAGGATCTGAGATTTTACCCTACTGGCAAGCTAACAAGGTAGCCTGCTACTGATGAAAATAGCCTGAGGGAACCAGGCAGGGGAGATCTTGCCAGGATGATAAAATGCTGTAGCTGAATGTCAACTGAAATGTAATAGACCTTTTTTCGTTGTCATTGCTGTTAATTTATACTCGTGCATTAGGATTGGTTTCTAGAATTAATAAATTTATGACTACTGTTTCTACTTAAGTACATTTCTGCTTTTGGACCTTTGCAGCTTGGTAAGCTCTGCATAGACAACTCTGCTAGAGTCTCCTAGCTTGTTATTGGCAACTCCTCAAAGAGGACACCGTAGAACACCATTTAGTATAGACACCTACCACCTTCTTACATCTCCTTAAATCTCATATGCTATCATGTTTATGATCACTGTCCAACATATTTTCCAAGTTCCGTTGTAAATACATATTCTATTCCATAGGTATTTGTGTATTTTTAATTCCCATAAACATCAGGATTGTCTAGCTATCATATTTCCTTTAAACAGTTTTAAATGATTATAGATTCACAGGAAATTTCAAAGAACTATACAGGTAGGTCTTATGTCCTCTTTACCCATCATGCCCCAATACTAGATTAGTGTTGTTCATAACCACTGCACAACAGTAGTCACAAAATTCATATTGGTACAAACCATACAGCTCATGAATATTTCACCACTAATGCATCCAGATGTATGTGTAGAACTCTACTAAATCTTGTCAGTACACAGGCTTTTGTAACCACCACTGCAATGAAGATGCTCAACTATACAATTGCCACTGCAGTCTCTGACATTACTTCTCTTCCATTCTTAGCCATGGACAATAGCCAATTTGTTCCCCATATCTATAGTTATTTTGTGTTATGAATGTAAATGGAATCATGCAGCATGCATCCCTTTGACATTGACTTTTTTTCACTTAGAAAAATTAATGAGCGTTTCCTCCAAGTGGCTGTATGTGTGATTTTCGACCTCACACCCCAAGAAACAACGTGTTCCTTTCAGTCTTTCAGTGTTTTTCTCGAGTATATTTCATGACTTAGAAGTACCACAATTTGTGAATGGGTGAATATTGAAGAGCGTTTAGGTAATGTGCAGGTTTTGGCTATTATGGGTATAGCTGCTAGGAATATTCATGCACAAATTTCTGGGTGAAAATCAGTTTCATTTTGGTAATTTTTCTTTTTTTAAAAGATTTATTTGAAAGGCAGGGTAACAAGGAGGAAGAGGCGGGGCAGGGGGTGTCTTCCATCTGCTTGTTCACTCCCTAAATGGCCCAATAGCTGGAGCTGTGCTGGCCTGACGCCAGGAGCCAGGAGCTTCCTCTAGGTCTGTCACATGGGTACAGGGGCCCAAGGACTTGGGCCATTTTCTACTGCTTTCCCAGGACATAGCAGAGAGCTGGATTGAAGTGGAGCAGCCAGGACTTGAACTGGTGACCATATGGGATGCCAGCACTGCAGGTGGCAGCTTTACCCCCTATGCTGGACCCTTTTTTCGTAACTTTTCAAAAGTACAAATGTTGGGTCATTTTGGTAAGTCCATTTTTACTTTTACAAAGAACTACCAAGCTAGTTTCCAGAACAGTTACATCATTTTACATTCTACCAGGTATAAGTGACCCAGTTTCTCCATATTTTTTTGCCAGCATTTGATATTTGTGCACACTTTTTTTTATAATAAAAAGCTTTGAAAGTTTTTCATTTTCAGAGAGAGAGTGAGCACCTCCGTCTGCTGGTTCACTCCTCAAATGCCTGCAACAGCTAGAGTTGGGTTAGGCTGAAACCAAGACTCAGCTGAGGTTTCCCATGTGGGTGGCAGGGAAATTAAAAATACTTGAATTTTCCTGTTGCTTCCCATGGTGCACATTAGCAGGAAGCTGGAATTAGAAGTGGAGCTGCATCTCAAACCAGACACACCAACATGGGATGCAATTGTCTCAAGTGGAATCTAAACTGCTGTCCTACTGTCCAAACACCTGCTCTTCACCCATTTTTTTTTTTCTTTTTTGTTTTTGGGCTATTCTGCCAGTATAGATGTCTCATTTTGGCTTTAATTTGCACCTTGCACATGTCTTATTGCTGGGCATGGATGGGGTTTCCACACCCTGCCAAGGCCTTTACTGACAGGGAGCAGCAGGAGTGCCTGGTTATTGCTCCCTGTCTGACCTTCACTGACATTGTGCAACTGGTGCACTCTCGTTACTGCTGGGTCGTGGTATAAGTTGTGACTCACTATTAAGCCTGCTTCGACCTTCCACAGTGGGAAATAGAAAGGGTACCCCATTACTGAAGCACATGGAAGACCAGGATTGCCACCTTGTCTCCAGCTGACACTGTCATTGGATGGGGTGATGGTGCTTGAACCCAAATCAGTGGAGATTGAAGAACTGGATCCCTACCTGGCCGCCGCCTCCCTCCAGCAGGGGTTTGGGGAATGCCTCGTTACAGTCTAGCAAGTGTGTCTGTAGCCTAGGCCTCTCATTCAGCCTGTGTGGGACCACAGAATTTTCTGTAGTGTTGGGAGTAAAGATGTTACTGTCTAAATGCGTTTGCTCTTACTAAGCTGCCCCCTCCCTGACACACTGGCTCAAGCAAGGACACTGTAACGGGAGCTTTATTTGATCTGCAGCCCTTGGCATTGCTGTTTTCTTCAGCCTCTGGTTTGGGACATTTAAAGGAAAAAGAAAATCTCAGAAACTCATCACCTCATCACTCCTCTGCCCCAAAGGCTCCTGCACTGTCAGCTTCTTCTCTCTACCTTTCAGTCGTCTTGTGTTTGTTTTATACATAATGGCTAGGGTGGTTTGTTGTTCTTGGAAAAACACGGGAAAACACATATATTCCATCTTCCTGAAAGTGGAGGGGAAAAGCCTTGAATTTTATGTTTGAGTATGAATTTTCCACCCCGTCAGAACTGCAGGCTTCATTCGGTATGGTTTTCTTCTCAATTTGATTTACCAGTTCTTTCCTCAGTTTTGTCAAATCTACTTTTACATAGAACCTGGGAGTTGAGAATTACAGTTACAGAATTTTTAGCTCATGGATTCCTCACTGGCTTCAAGTTGACAATACTAATTTTCACAGATTTTAGTCCTTAAAAATTAAAACGTTATAAACATGTATTTGATAGTTTATTAATCTGGTAATTGCATTATCTGAAGTATCTTTGGATCAGTTTCTATAGCTTTAATTTTTGTTGATTTTTGTTATCTAGTCACTTCGAAAAATATTTGAGAGACAGGGAGGGAGCAAGCAAATGTGCACATGCTACTTTGACAGCCTTCTTGTTTGCTGGTTCATACTTCAAATGTCTACGATGCCCAGGCCAGGTCAACACTGGAAGCCAGGAACTTAATCCTGGTCTCTCACATGAGTGGCAGGAACCCAATTACTTGAACCATCCCTTGTACCTACCAGGTCTGCGTTAGCAGGATGCTAGAGTTAGAAGCAGTGAACTCAGGCATGGGTATGGAATATGGAATGTGTTTATCTTAACTACTAGGCTAAACACCTACCCTGAAAATTGTATGTTTTTATTATAAGCTTAAGTTAAAAAATTAAAATGGTGATATAAAGTTTAATTATGATTTTTCTATATTTTCCTTTCCTTTAATAATTCATTCTTTATGAGCCAGATTGATTTATTTGAAAAAACACTGAACTTAGATTCATGGTTTTCTTTCATAGCAGTTTTCCAAAAGTCTTTTTACCCTGAATAAATTTAACAATTTCAATCAAAATGTCCAGGTTATAAAATTAAAAAATTGAGCTAGATGATTTTCATCTCTAAACTATGATGATTTTGTTCTACAAATTAAATGAGGCAAGTTTCATATCTGTGGTTATAGACTTATCCTTTTGTTCAACAGTTTAAATTTCTAATAGATACTAATTTACAGGAAATATGGAGGAGAAGAACTCATTGAAAACAGTATAGGGAGATTATCAACAATGTAGAAAATGCTGTAGGACAGAATATTTGATTTTATTTCTACAGAGATAAAATTACAGAAAGAACAATGTATGTATAATTCATAGATTAAAGATAATTAAAACACTTGAGTTAAATGCTATTTGTGGACTTTATATTTCAATGCTAATAAATTTTTAAGAGAAAAATACATGAAAATGGAAGAAATGTGAATAGAATATATATTTAATGATAATTAGACATACTTACTGTCAGATTATTGGTCTACTGACCATGTTTAAAACATTTTTTGATATATTTGCAAATATAATAGTGCATTATCTGAAATTTGTTTAACCATGATCAAGGGTAGGTTAGCACTGTGGACAGGAGTATGGGAGGTAGATTGGTGACAAGTTGATAAATTGTTGAAATTGATTGATGGACACATAGTAGCCCATTACATTTTTCTCTCTACCTTTGTATGCATTTGAGTTTCTCCATAATGTTTAAATAAAGGACTTGAAGGAAAGTAAAGTAGAGATGCTAATCACGTAAAACTTTTATCATATGAAATGAAAATATTGTAGGTTCCAGAATTCTGATAGGACTTTGAATCCATGGCTACAGTGACCAGTGCTGGATTATTTAGTGGTCAGGCCAGACATCTTTTCAGGTCTCCCATAAAGTAGAATATCAAATATTCTGCCTTCAGGAAGATTTTTTATTTGATGTCCCTGAATGACAGCATAGTAGTCCTAATAGGAAAAAGAGTACATTATTGGGTTTCCTGCATTTTAAACATAATTTAGTTTTAATATATTTTTTCTGACACTATCAGTTCTTAGATTGACAAATGTAGAGAAGTTAAATAAAAAAAAATGATTCATGATATTTAAATAGTTTTCTTTGTAACTAGGTCTCAAAGTACCATCAATAACCATGCCTGAAAATAAGAAAATTTCCCCTTCTCCTGCTGGAGATGATCAAGCCAAGACAGGTAAGTTAATCCTAAATTGGCTTCTTTGAAAATGGAGTATTGGGATATAGAATTCAGATCATTGAGAGAATAAGGCAGCTACAAATATATTCATCTTTTTTGGCATCAGGGATAAAAAAAAAAGCTAAAGCCTACCTGTATCAAGAAAGTAGGTAAGTGAAAAAGGCAAATCAGTTTAAGGAAAACACACTCTCAGAGTTATAATCAATTACAGTTTATGATTACTACTGAACTACAGCACAGCAGTAAAATAGGTAAGTATTCTAACAGTGATGTGCTGGAATCACCTCTTACTGAGTTGTGTGCAACTTGTCTCAAATCCACTCTCTGGGTAGCTTGAACTTGGCCAGGCTGGTAATATTTCCTACCTCTGTCAGCTGGTTATTAGACTTTTGTCAGTACACCACTGAAGATAAACACAAAAAATAAAAAATGAAAACAGTGATGTAATTCTATTTCAAAAATTGCATTAGGTCTTATTGCGTGGCTTTGCTCTGTTGCTTTACATCCTGAGCTCTGGTATCTTTTATTCTGCAGTATCGTATCATATCTTGCCATAATATAAAGCAAGAGATCAGAAAATCACAACTCCTGGCTCAAATCATGACAGTACCTTTTACATACAGCCTCAGAGCCAAGAATGGCTATCCTATTTGTGAAGAATCGTAAAATGAAAGTAAAACAAAACATAAAAGAATATACAACAGAGACTGCATGTAGCCCCAAACCTTAAAATTATTAATTTCTTGCCTTTTATGAAAAATGTTTGCTAACCCTGCTATAGAAAGTATCTGAGTAACTTGGAACAATAGTTTTTTTTTTTTTTTAATCAGTTATCTGTTGCTTCACTGATTCTATGTTAACAACCACAAAAATGCAGGTGCATCCAGCACCACAGACATTCATGGTAGCTCACTCGTATGTGAGATTCTTAGGAAATTTTGCTCCCTATGGATCATTCATACATCTTTAAAGCCACAAGTTTTCTAAGCACCGTTTAGTGATTCTTCTCATTTTGGTGGAAGATCTGTCACATGTGTAGGGCTTTGGCCTAGAAAATTAGGTTGACCTGGTTTACTATGCTGTCTTTCCTACTCCAGCAGAATGTTAGGGACCTGATCTTTAGCATTGGCAGGGGTTCAAGATATGGGGCAAAGGCACAGGATATTCAATGCTCAGGACTTGCAAGTTATCATTTCTTCTACGTTTTATTGACCAAAGCAAGTTGCAGATAACTCAGTCTAGGTGCGGGAGATTAGACTCCACTTCTTTGTGTAAAGTCACATTGCAAAAGAATTGAATACTTGGAGGAGAAGATTGTTGAGATTAATACTGTAATCAAATCATTACAGTCTTCTCTGAGATGATAAACGCAGTCGTTTCATAATTCCAAATATGGATGATGTCATAGTACAGTGGATTTTTTTGTAGAATTATAATCTTGGATAGAAGTTTGCACTGAGATCATCACACCTATTTTCTGAATATTAGAATCATTTTGGATTTCACTCTTTATTGCCTCTAAAGTTTTAGTTTTAAAAAATTCATTTTCGTAGAGTTTGTATAGTGAATTTTAAGCAAAATTTTTTTTCATTGTGGAAACTTTGAAACTTCAGATTAGCAAAAATATCTAATTTAAAATGATTTTTCTCAAGGACACAATTTGGAACAAATTAGAGTAATGAAGTCATATATAAAAATGCATCATGTTTCAATACCTGAAAATAACAGGTTTGGATTGCTTAAATGGTTAATTAGACTAATTAATAGTTTGTTCCAAGACTTTGGAGAACTGAGCTGGTGATTTCCCTTTGATTGACTTGACAAGGTCTATTTATTTTGTATTGGTTCAGAAGTGACCAATCTATCTTGGTTTTCAAGCAAAAGCTAGAAAATTCATCATGTTAACCATGACTTGGGCTACCCACCTTCATTTTATGCATTGAAGAAATATACAAAGTCAACGAAAACTGCAACTCACATGATTGAGAGGGAAAGTATTCTGTGACACAGATTATTTCTGTACATGCATAAAAATGAAAATATATCTGGTTGTTTGGAAAATAATAGGATTAATAAATTGCTTTTAAAATGTGCTCGGCTGGCAAGTATGGGATTTCTGTATTCAGATGACATTAAAAATAATTTGGAATTCTGACATCAATAGCGATTATCAGTTAAGATTAACTTCCATCTCTTTGATATCATGCCATCATGCCTTCATTAAACTCTATATTCTACCGAGCACCACCAAGAACACTTGGCTCATTAAGCCAAGCATTGAAATGATCACAATAATTTGTCAGACTTCAATGTATAATATAATATCTTGGCAAATTTTAAAATTATAAGTCTAAAGCAATCTTTGTGGGATGATGTAGTTTATCTAATGTTGTATCCATGTTTGAGAATGTTTGTGCTCAATTAGGATCATCAGGAGAATACAGTATGAGGTCCTACATACTAATATCTGTCACACGGTATTCAACATAATACTTTTCTTAATAAGTTCCTTGTTTATTGCCAAAATAAATCCTTTGCTGATGTTCTGCCAATCATCATGAAACTACCGTGGCGATACCAGAATTCTCATTAAAATGTAAGAAAGAAACTGGACAATTATTTTGTCCACTTGGATGTGATAAGTGTAAAACAAATTATTAAACTTTTTTTATGTTCTATACAGTTATAGCTGTAAGTATTAAACATCCTAACCAACAATATTTTTAGGTAACTCATGTTTACAAATGGTTAGGTCTATTTAATATAACAAATAATAGTACATTTTTACAAATGTAATGTTTATGTTCAGTAAATACAAAACTGTAATTCATGTCAGTATTACATTTATTTGTATGAAAATACTGACATTGCTTCAATTTTTCTATTTACTAAGGTTTCTCAGAATGTATCTTTTCCATATGTTCTATATGTATCAAATATATTACATATAGTTTTTATAAAACAGTATTTTCATATTTAAAATAGAAATTGTTTCACATATATAGAAATACCTGAAATATAAGTCAAGTATAGAGTGCATTGATAAAATTAAATATTTGCACTAATAATCCACCTTAAGGGGAATAATCCTATTGTCACTCATCCCTTACAAATCAGTTTTATACATTATAAATAGAATGTTAATATGATACATAGATATAGTATTATATATTTAATCTCATCGCAATCTTTAACTTCCTGTTAACTCACTAGTACTTTTTAGATTGTTTGAATATAACGAGTTTTCATTTTTATTTTTGTGTCAATATAATTTTGCAACTTTCTTTCATCCATTCTAGATTGTTTAGTGCTCTGTTGAATGGAGGTATTGAAAATGCACATCTTTCTTATTTCTTATTTTTAACATTTTTTGAGAGGAAAGGAAAGAGAGAAAGGGAGATAAATATATTGCTGGATTAGGTTTGATAACCATTTGTTTATGATTTTTACATCTATACTATTGAGTAACATTAGCCTCTAAGTTTCCTTGTGTATTTGTCTGATTTTGGCAGGGTTTTATAACATCACAACAAAATTGGAGAGTGTTTCTTCATTTTTCATTCTCTGAACAAAGTAGAGTAATGCTTTAATTATTTTTCTTATCCTCTCAATTTTGAGGGATATAATAAATTATTGATATAATTTATGAGCTTTAGAAATACTGAGGTTATTTATTCTTAATTCAATATTGATATGTCGTAATTTTTCTTTTTTATTCATTTAAATTTTAAGTATATTGGTACAATATTTTAAGATATATTTTGTATCTTTGTATGTACAGAATTTATAATAGATACTTGTTTCTCCTGTTTGTTCACTCTTTGGATAATCTTCCACAGTTGTTCATTGCCATAAAGGTTTCAGAGTGATAATTTCTTGACCTTTTGATTATTTCTAGATTTTTGTTGTTGCTTTGCTTTCTCTTTTATTAATTTCAAATATTCTTACGTACCTTCTCTTTCTTCTGCTTTTTTGGGGGTTTCTTTTCCATATGATCTTAATTTGGATGATTAGATTACTAAATTTTAGCCTTTTTTTCTCTCCTAATGAATTACTTAAACATATAAGATAATAAAAAGGATTGAATTGTCAAAGTGTACTCATATGAATTGGATATATGACTCAACATGTAGATTCACTAATAGTTTTAAGGATACAGGTAATTTTCAAGCACAAGTGATACAGGGATACCTTGACCCATCGATATAGCTCTCCAACTCCTGTATTACCTCATTCCATGTGCTTTGTCTGGTCCAGATTAATTTATAATATCTCTAAGCATGACACACGCCATGCAGCTTACTCAGAATTCTGCCTTCTAGTTATGGAACGTCTTGAGGTTTTATTAAGATAGTTTTATAGTTAACATACCATTCTTCAGGGAGGCATATCCCATGGACAAATGGATGCCATAGCTCTTTATGATTACACTTCTAACAGCCAGAAACATTCTGCTAAAAACTTTCCACAAATTGAAACTCTCGAGTGTGGGGAGCAACTCGGACTAGACTAAGTTACTGGAATTAAGACTTATTCTATGCATCTGCTCTCCCACAATATGGTGCTGAGAAGGGAGTAACAGCTTCTACACAGCTGCCTCCAGTTCAACCAATAAACAGCAGGACCTGCTCCTGATTGGAGGAGAGCAGCGTACTCGACATGTGGGTAGCAGAGTTGGGATTGGTGGAAAAGGACTATAAAGGAGGAGAGAGACAACATGCACGAGGAACATCTAAGAGGAACATCTATCTGAAGGAACACCTGTGCAGCCCCCGAGAGAGCCGGCCGGCGGTGTGCCACTCCCCCGCGGAAGTGGGGAAAAGTGGCAGGGGGAACTGCCCTTCCACGGAGGTGGAATGTAGGTAGCCAACCCGGGAAGAACCAGCAGCAAACCCGGGGAGGGCCGAGCAGACGAAAGAACAGCGCAGGGTCCTGTGTCGTTCCTCCACGAAGACGGGGAGCGACATAATGGTGCCGTGACTCGGATATGAAGCCTAGGCAGCGTTTAGTGTCGTTCTTCCATGAAGAGGGGGAGCGACATAATGGTGCCGTGACTCGGATAGGAAACCTAGGAGGGAAGAAACGGGAAGAGGTGGGAAAATACCGGAGAGAGAGACTAGCATAGAGCCTAGGGGAAAGCCGGACGGAAAAGGTGCCGGAAGAAGCTATTGAAAGCCTAGGCATAGACTCGGATACGGACTACGGGGGGAAGCTGGGAGAAATCTCTAAGGTCGAAAGCGAAAGTGAAAGCTAGAACAAACAGATTTGGATACGGACTGTGGGGAGAAGCCAGGAGAAATGAGGGAGGAATATTATTGGAAGAAAAAGTTAGGAAACATACCGGGTAGAGAAAAATGTTAGGGAAATTGAAGCCGCGGGGGCAGGCTGAGGCGGAGACGTAAGCCAGCTTGGAATTCTTTAAGTCAGCCCGGGGGGCAAAAGGCGAAAATTTGGAACCAGAGGCAGAGACGTGGGCCGCCAGGTTGGAATCCGTCAGATTAGCCCGGGGAGCAAAGGACGGGAAGCCAGACCAAAAGACGCAGACGCGTGAGCTAGGTTGAATTCGCCAGGTTAGCCCGGGGAACTTAGATTGAATACCAGTGGCGGAAACGTGAGCTGGGGCTGTGTGACTCGCGGAAGCCGCTGCGTGCAGAGAGAGCACGGGGCGTGAATAGATAGGGAACGTGGGGCTAGTGCGAGGCCGTGGTACGGGCGCGAAGGGGTGCGGAGACCGCGGAGTGCGCGCGCGAAGCCGGGAAGCCGTGCAGATGAGAGAAGCGCGGGCTGAAGCGGCTCAGAGCCGGGAAGCCGCAGAGAAGCAGCCTCGGGGCGGGCGCCGGGAAGTCGCAGGGATAAGAGAAACAGAAATTTAGAAGTAGAAATAGGAATGCTGGCAGATAGAAGTAAAATGGGAGAGATAGGAATGCCCGGAGATAGAGAAATAGAGAAAAATAAGGCCTCCCCTCAACATGGCAATGAGAGAGCTTGGATTCGGTCTGCCTGATTAGGGAGGTGGTGAGCACCTGTGGGCGGCTAGCAGCTTATGCGCCGCAGGTCACTGAAGACAGGCACGAATTAACATCAATAAGTCTCCCCACAATACCGCAATGAGAAGGCTTGGATTTGGTCTGCCTGATTAGTAAGGCGATAAACACCAGTAGGCAGCTCGACCAGCGTATGAGCTGCAGGTCACCGAAGATAGGCACGAATCAACACTAATAAGTCTCCCCACAATACGGCAATGAGAGGGCTTGGATTCGGTTTGCCTGATAGGGCTTGTAAGCACCTGCAGGCAGTTCTAGCAGAGCAGAGCATGTGCTGCAGGGCACCGAACACAGGCACGCATCAGCGCCTAAAAACCTCCTCACAACATGGCGAAGAGAGGACCCGGACTCGGTTTGCCTGATTGGTAGGGCTTGTAAGAACCTGTGGGCAACTCTAGCAAGCAGAGCAGAGTGTGTGCCGCGGGGCACCGAAGACAGGCGCGTATCAACGCCAAAAATAAAAAGAAAGGGGGATCTGTGGGGAGCAACTCGGACTAGACTAAGTTACTGGAATTAAGACTTATTCTATGCATCTGCTCTCCCACAATATGGTGCTGAGAAGGGAGTAACAGCTTCTACACAGCTGCCTCCAGTTCAACCAATAAACAGCAGGACCTGCTCCTGATTGGAGGAGAGCAGCGTACTCGACATGTGGGTAGCAGAGTTGGGATTGGTGGAAAAGGACTATAAAGGAGGAGAGAGACAACATGCACGAGGAACATCTAAGAGGAACATCTATCTGAAGGAACACCTGTGCAGCCCCCGAGAGAGCCGGCCGGCGGTGTGCCACTCCCCCGCGGAAGTGGGGAAAAGTGGCAGGGGGAACCGCCCTTCCACGGAGGTGGAATGTAGGTAGCCAACCCGGGAAGAACCAGCAGCAAACCCGGGGAGGGCCGAGCAGACGAAAGAACAGCGCAGGGTCCTGTGTCGTTCCTCCACGAAGATGGGGAGCGACACTCGAGTTAATAAAGGACATTTCCTATATTTTCCGTGTTGTCTGTTGTTAACATGAAGAACATTTGACCTCATCACCTCCTTTCTTTGGAGGCTTCTCCTTCACTGCCATTGGGAGTATGAATTATAGGCCTGCTATAAACGTTATATTTTATTGGATTTTGATTTAGTATTTGACCTTTGTATTATCTAGGCCCATGAAATACTCGGGGTTTTATATCTATAAGTTTTTATCTAATAGATTATGTGATAGAGGTTCACTATACATCCTTACTCATTATTGTCTGAAAAAAAAATTACTTATTTTATTTGATAGGGAGGGAGAGAGGGAGAAGTGGGGGTGAGGGATCTTCATCCACTGATTCATTTATTAGATGCCTGCAACAGCAGGAGCTGGGCCAGGCCAAAGTTGGGAATCATTCCAGGTTTCCCACATGTGTTGCAGGGACTTAAGTATTTGAGCAGCCATCTGCTGCCCCTCAGGGTGCACATTAGCAGGAAGCTAGATAAGAAGTGCAGTAGCTAGAGCTTGAATCAGGTACCCCACAGAGGATGAGAGTGTCCCAATTGCTGACTTACCCACTGTACTGCCCTCCCGCACTCATATCCTACTGATTTTTGTCTTTCTTTTTTTTTTTTTTTTTTTTTTGACAGGCAGAGTGGACAGTGAGAGAGAGAGACAGAGAGAGAAAGGTCTTCCTTTGCCGCTGGTTCACCCTCCAATGGCCGCCGCTGCAGCCGGCGCACCGCGCTGATCCTGGCAGGAGCCAGGAGCCAGGTGCTTTTCCTGGTCTCCCATGGGGTGCAGGGCCCAAGCACCTGGGCCATCCTCCACTGCACTCCCTGGCCATAGCAGAGAGCTGGCCTGGAAGAGGGGCAACCGGGACAGAATCCGGCGCCCCAACCGGGACTAGAACCCGGTGTGCCGGCGCCGCAAGGTGGAGGATTAGCCTATTGAGCCACGGCGCCGGCTGATTTTTGTCTTTCGATCTTTATTACATTGAAATTGGTAGGGTTCTTTGTTTTTTTTCTTTCATCTCAAAGTTGGTCCTGTGTTACTGTATGCATAAATGGTAATGATTAATAATTTTGTCTTATATAATCGTATTAGTATTACAGATGTGTATACTTGTTTCTTTTAAAACCATATGATAGGAATTTTGTTTTGCCAGATTTCAAGATAATGCAATTGGTGTGTTTTGCATTCATTTGCCTAATATATATCTGCCCATTACTTAATTTTAGACTTTCTTGATCACTTACATGTTGTATAGATTGTATATAATGTTAGATTTGACCCTTTTGGTCAGACTAAAAATCTACTATAGGGGATTTTATCCCATTTGCTATTCTAAATAAGGCTAATGAGATATCCTTTCCATTATTTTTAATGTTCTATGTTTAAACACATTTATACATTTTATCTGTGTATTATTTTCTGTCCTTTTTAATAACTTTGAAGCTTGCAATAATTACATGCTAGAATCTTCTCTTTTTTAGATAGTGTATTTGGTCCATAATATGAGAAATACCAAAATGAGCTAAAAAGCTTTTCCTGCACTTGCATTCTATTTTCCTAATCTCTAATGTAAAACAATATCATTTAACCCCAGATTAAATTTATAAGCTAATTTTATTATACTATAAGATAACTTTATTATATCATATATCATATATTATATCATGTATTCTCATTCCCTGCCCAATAACATGGTTTTTTATACAAAGTATGCATTTTCATTTTACTTGAAAGGCAGAGAGAGAGATTAGAGAGCTAGCTTCCATATGCTGGTTCACTCCCCAAATGCCTGTGGCAACCAGAACTAAACCAGGCTGAAGCGCACAGATCAATAGCTGAATTCAGGTCTCCTGTGTTGGTGCCAGGAAACCAAATAGTTAAGTCATCATCTGTTGCCTCTCAGAATACAAATTAATAGGAAGCTGAAATGGGAAGAGGAATTGGAATCAAGAGCTGGACCTCTAGCCCAGTCACTCTGAAATGGGATGCTAGCATCCCAAATTACATCTTAACAGCTGTGCTAACACCCTTTCCAAAATCACGTTTTTAATAGTAGCAATGTATGTACATTGTCAGAGCGAAAGCTCTTGCACCTACTGGTCTGTTACCATTTTCCCATGCTCTAATGTTAGTTAAAAGACTATTATATTCAAGATCCTGTAAGTCCTTATGCCAAATTTCTCTCATCATCTTTATTGTGCAATAGCCATTGTCTAGTGGATTCAACATGGAAGCATCATAGGAAATATGTTCTCTCAGTGCTTGAATGTTCCTAACACTTTTTTTTTGGCCTATACTTAAAAAGCAGTTTTATTTGATAAATTCCTTGGCTCACATTTTCTATTTTCTTTGTCTTTTGGGCTGTATCTTAAATGTGTTACTCATTATCATTTGGTGTGAAATGTTGCCGGTTTTATTTTAATCACTTTATAATTGATTTATTCTTGTTTCCTGGGTTTCCAAAGAATTATTTACTTTTCTATGAAGTCAAAACTTTTACTAGAATATAAAACACTTTAAAAACACTAGAAAAAAGGACACATATGAAGTAAAGCACTACTGTTTTCATTTTGATAGATGTATCTATAAAAATGTATTTGAATTTTTTTTTTGCTTTCAAACTTTTATTTAATGAATATAAATTTCCAAGGTACAGCTTATGGATTACAATGGCTTCCCCCCCATAACGTCCCTCCCACCCACAACCCTCCCCTTTCCCACTCCCTCTCCCCTTCCATTCATATCAAGATTCATTTTCGTTTCTCTTTATATACAGAAGATCAGTTTAGCATACATTAAGTAAAGATTTCAACAGTTTGTTCCCACACAGAAACATAAAGTGAAAAATACTGTTTGAGTACTAGTTTTAGCATTAAATCTTAATGTACAGCACACTAAGGACAAAGATCCTACATGAGGAGTAAATGCACAGTGACTCCTGTTGTTGACTTAACAAATTGATACTCTTGCTTATGGCCTCAGTAATCACCCTAGGCTCTTGTGATGAGCTGCCAAGGCTATGGAAGCCCCCTGAGTTCACTGACTCTGATCATATTTAGACAAGGCCATGGTCAAAGTGGAAGCTCTCTCCTCCCTTCAGAGAAAGGTCCCTCCTTCTTTGATGACCCGTTCTTTCCACTGGGATCTCACTCGCGGAGATCTTCCATTTAGGATTTTTTTTTCCCCCCAGAGTGTCTTGGCTTTCCATGCCTGAAATACTCTCATGGGCTTTTCAGCTGGATCCGCATGCCTTAAGGGCTGATTCTGAGGCCAGAGTGTTGTTTAGGATATCTGCCATTCTATGGGTCTGCTGTGTGTCTCACTTCCCATGTTGGATCATTCTCTCCCTTTTTTATTCTATCAGCTAGTATTTGCAGACACTATTCTTGTTTCTGTGATCCCTTTGGTTCTTAGTCCTATCATTATGATCAATTGTGAACAGAAATTGATCACTGGGACTAGTGAGATGGCATTGGTACATGCCACCTTGATGGGATTGAATTGGAATCCCCTGGTATGTTTCTAACTCTACCGTTTGAGGTAAGTCAGCTTGAGCATGTCCCGAATTGCACATCTCTTCCCTCTCTTATTCCCACTCTTACATTTAACAGAGATCACTTTTCAGTTAAGTTTCAGCACTTAAGAAGAAGAATTGTGTATTGATTACAGTATTCACCCAAAAGTATTAAGTAGAACAAACAAAAAAAATACTCAGAAGGATAACATATCAAGTTGCTCATCAACAGTCAGGGTGAGGGCTAATAAAGTCACCGTTTCTCATAGTGTTCATTTCACTTTAACAGGTTTCCTTTTTGGTGCTCAGTTAGTTGTAACCTATCAAGGAAAACAAGTGGTATTTGTCCCTTTGGGATTGGCTTATTATACTCAGCATAATGTTTTCCAAATTCCTAACAGGGAATGTATTAGAATTTTTATATTTAAATTGTATTATAAACTTCTATCCATTTTTTGCCACTCTGGTAATTGCATTTTTAAATGATAACAACCTTGCTTATCAAAATTTAAATAGCCATTTCCCCTAAAATCCTTATATTTAAGGAATACAAGCTTCATACATTTCATAATTACAACTTTAATAACACGGTGATTCTTCCTGCTGTACCTCCCCTCCCACCCCACATCCTCCTCACTCTGCTATTCCCATTCTTATTTTTTACTAGCATCTATTAACAACTAACTTTATACACATATGATTAACTCTATGCTAAGTAAAAGGTTCAACAAATAGAGTGAAAAAAAAAATATTGTTCCTCTGCAGTTAAGACCAAGGCTAGGGCTGTTCAAAGTCATTGCTTCTCAGAGTCAATTTCACTTCTATTGCCTTAGGTACTCAATTAGTTATCAGAGATCAGGGAGAATATATGGTATTTTTCATTTTGGGACTGGCTTATTTCACTAAGTGTGATGTTTTCCAGCTTCATGCATATTGTTGCAAAGGACCAGATTTCATTATTTTTGTTTAATGCTGTGTAGTATTCGATGGTGTACATCTCCCATAATTTCTTTATCCAGTCTTCAGTTGACGAGCATTTGGGTTGATTTCATATCTTAGCTGTTGTGAAATGAGCGGCAATAAACATGGAAGAACAGATAACTCTTTTGTTTACTGACTTAATTTCTTTGGGTAAATTTCCAGAAGTGGGATGGCTGGGTCATATGGTAGGTCTATATTGAGATTTTTGTGGTATCGCCATATTGTCTTCCATAGTGGCTTTACCAATTTACATTCCCACAAACAGTAGATTAGAGTACCTTTTTCCCCACATCCTCACTAGCATTTGTTTTTTGTTGATTTCTGTGTGAAAACCATTCTAACTGGGGTGAGATGAAACCTCATTGTGGTTTTGATTTGCATTTCCCTGAGGGATAGTGATTCTGAACATGTTTAAAGTGTTTCTTGGCCATTTACATTTCCTGTTTTGAAAAATGTCTAAGTCCTTTGCCCATTTTTTAACTGTATTGTTTTTGTTGTTGTTATTAAGTTTCTTATCTCTTTTTATATTCTGGTTATTAATCCTTTATCAGTTGTCTAGTTTTCTAATAATTTCTCCCATTCTGTCAGTTGCCTCTTCACTTTGTATTTCTTTTTCAGTACAGAAGCTTCTCAATTTGATATAATCCCATTTGTCAATTTTGGCTTTGATTGTTTGTGCCTCTAGAGTCTTTTCCAATAACTCTTTGCTTATGCCAATATTTTTCAAGGTTTCCTAAATGTACTCTAATAATTTGATGGTATCAGGTCATATATTTAAGTCTTTAATCCATTTTGAGTGGAATTTTGTGTTAGGTGTAGGGTCAGGATCTTGCTTTATGTTTCTTCATGTGGAGATCCAGCTTTCCCAGCACCATTTGTTGAAGAGATTGTACTTACTCCAGGGATTGATTTTATCTCCTTTGTCAAGTACAGTTGGTTATTGATGCATGGATTGATTTCTGGCATTTCTATTCTGTTGTGTTGGTCTATCCATCAGTTTTTATCAGTACCAAGCTGTTTTGATTAAAACTGCCCTGTGGTATATTTTGAAAGCTGGTATTGTGATGTATCTGGTGTCATTTTTGTTGTATAAGATTGCTTTAGCTATTCAGAGTCTCCTGTGCTTCCATATGAACTTACGCATCATTTTTTCTATATCTGAGAAGAATATCCTTGGTATTTTGATTGGTATCACATTGAATCTGTAAATTGCTTTCAGTTTTATGTACATTTTGATGATATAGATTCTTCTAATCCACAAACATGAACATTTTTTCATTTCTTTGAGACTTCTGTTTATTTCTTTAATGTTTTGTAATTCTCATTGTAGAGATTTTTGAGATCCTTGGTTAAATTTATTCCAAGGCATTTGACTTTTTTGTAGCTATTATGAATCAGATTGATCTTAGAAGTTCTTTCTCAGCCGTAGCATTTTCTGTGTATACAAAGGAGACTGATTTTTTTTTGTGTTAATTTTATATCCTGCCACTTAACCAAACTCTCTTTTGAGTTCTAAAAGTCTCTTAGTGGAGTATTTTGCATCCCCTATATATAGAATCATATCATCTGCAAATAGGGATAATTTGATTTCCTCCTTCCCAGTTTGTTTACCTTTGATTTTTTTTTCTTTCCTAATGGCTCTAAAACTTCAGGATTATATTAAATAACAATGGTGAGAGTGGGCATTCTTGCATGGTTCCAGATCTCAGTGGGAATGCTTCCATCTTTTCACCATTCAATAGGATGCTGGCCATGTGTTTGTCATAAACTCTCATGTTTGTATTGAGGAATGTTCCTTCTGTACCCAATTTGCTTAGAGTTTTCATCATGAAAGGACGTTGTATTTTATCAAATGCTTTCTCTGCATCTATTGAGATAATCATATGGTTTTTATTCTTCAGTTTTTTAATGTAATGTATCACATTGATTGATTTGTGAATGTTGAAACATCCCTGCATACCAGGGATAAATCCCACTTGATCCTGGTGAATGATCTTTCTGATGTGCTGCTGGATTTGATTGGCTAGTATTTTGTTGAAAATTTTTGTGTCTATGTTCATCAAGGAAATAGGTCTGTAATTTTCTTTGTTGCATCTTTTTCAGGTTTAGGAATTAAGGTGATGCTGGCTGCATAGAAAGAATTTGAGGATTCTTTCCCTTTCGGTTGTTTTGAATAGCCTGTGAAGAATTGGTATTAATTTTTTAAATGTCTGGTAAATTTCAGTAGTGAAGCCATTCAGTCCTGAGCTTTTTATTTGTTGGAATGGTCTTTATTACTGTTTCTGTTTCCATCTTGTTTATTGGTCTGTTTAAGTTTTGTTTTCCTGCCTCAATTTAGGTAGGTTGTATATGCCTAGGGATCTACCCATTTCTTATAGGTTTCCTGTTTGTTGGCATACAGCTCTTCCTAATAATTTCTGATGATTCTTTTTATTTCTGTGGTGTCTGTTATTACATTTCCTTTTTCATGTCTAATTTTTTGATTTGAGTCTTCTCCCTCCTTTTTTTTATGTTGGACCAATGAAGTGTCAATTTTTCACAGATCCTTTGTGTGGTTCTTACGGCAGATGAATATTGTTCCCACTGAAGCTGGTGCCAGGCACCTCTCTCCTTTAATGAGAGTTGGTGAGTTTGAGTCTATACTAACAAAGCAGAACAAATGTCCCTTTTGATTAAAAAAGAGGAAATTTACCATGCCCAACCTGGGTGTCACCTTGGACACTCCCTTCATCCTGAATCACTGAACAGAGCTCCCTGGCCACAATTACCACATGCCCCTGGGTATTCACTGCAAATAAGATATTCCACTAAGCCACAGAGGTATAGTCTAAAGATAAAAGCCACTATAGGGAAAAAACAAAAAAGAAACTGACAAGTATCTCCACAAATGCCACATAGTAAATACAGCAATTTAAGAAACAATAATAAGGAAGACAACATGACTCCCCCAAAAGAACTCAGTACTTCAGTACTAGAATGTGATGATGAAGAGGTTGAGAAAATGCCAGAAAAAAAGGATCGTAGGATTACTTGGAGGTATTCAGAAGCAAATCCACAAACTAATGAAATTTGTACATAATATGAAAGGAAATTATCTCATGAAATTGAGATGAACCTTATCTCACTGCTAAACCTCTCACAAGAGATGATATAGATAATCAGTCACACCTGAAACCTGCATTTATCACCTAAGTGTTTTATTGTACCCTTGTAATAAATAATTAAGAACCTTATAAGGAACTCTTTGTAACCTTAAAAGCCTTTCTGATATGTAAATCTTTTGTGCTCCTTCTTGTAAACAACTGGTCATGTTTGAATACTACTGGATTTGTTGAATAAACGAGTCTTGATCAGGAAAAAAAATATAAATTAACATGAAATCTTAGAAATGAAGCATTCAATAGAACAAATAAAAAATGTGGTGGAAAGCATTAATAATAGACTCAGTGAAGCAGAAGAAAGAATACCTGAGTTAGAAGACAAATTGCTGGAAGTTTTACAGACCAAAAAAAACAAAAAGAAGAAATTAGAAAACTAAAAAGCAGTGTTTGAGATCTATGGGATGCTATAAAAAGACCCAACATATGGAGTTCCTGAAGACATGCAAAGAGAATGGGTTAGAAGGCTTTTTAGTGAAATAATTACAGAAAACTTCCCTAATTTGGAGATAGAAAGGGACGACCAAGAATGGGAAGCTTATAGAACTCCTAAAAGACATGACCAGAAAAGATCTTAATCATGACACATTATAGTCAAACTGTCTACAGTAAAACATAAAGAAAAGATTCTAAAATGTGCATGAGAGAAATGCCAGATTATTCTCAGAGAATCTTCAATTAGACTCACAGCTGACTTCCCATCAAAACCCCTACAGAGTAGGAGAGAATGGCAAGGTATATTCCAAGTCTTAAAAGAAAAAAACGGTCAACCCAGAATACTGTATACTGTAAAGCTCTCATTTATGAATAAAGGTAAAATGAAGACCTTCCATAACAAACAGAAATTGAAAAAATTTGTCACCACCCATTCAACTTTACAAAAGATGCTTGAGAATGTGCAAACAGAGAAACATAGAAACATCCTCATCACTATGAAAGAATGTGAATGCAGAAAATCTCCCAGTAAAAGTCCAAAGGAAAGGCCAGAGCCGTGGCTCACTAGGCTAATCCTCTGCCTTGCAGCCGGCACACCGGATTCTAGTCCCGGTCGGGGCCCCGGATTCTGTCCCGGTTGCCCCTCTTCCAGGCCAGCTCTCTGCTGTGGCCAGGGAGTGCAGTGGAGGATGGCCCAAGTGCTTGGGCCCTGCACTCCATGGGAGACCAGGATAAGTACCTGGCTCCTGCCATCGGATCAGCGTGGTGCGCCGGCCGCAGTGCGCTGGCCACGGCGGCCATTGGAGGATGAACCAACAGAAAAGGAAGACCTTTCTCTCTGTCTCTCTCTCTCACTCTCCACTCTGCCTGTCAAAAAAAAAAAAAAAAGTCCAAAGGAAATAAAAGTAAACCATAGGAATATTTATGGAAAAAAATTGTAGGGCCAAGTCATACTTACCAACAGTAACCTTGAATAGTAACTCTCCAGTTAAAAGATATGGACTTGCAGAATGGATTAAAAATCAAACCCAAACCCATCTATTTTCTACCTACAAGAAACACGTCTCACCAGCATAGATACATGCAGACTGAATGTGAAAGAACGGAAAAAGACATTCCATGCTAACAGAAACCAAAAAAGGTTTGGTGTAGCCATCCTAATGTCAGACAAAATAGACTTCCATACAAAAACTGTTAAAAGAGACAAAGAAGGGCACTATGTAATGATTAAGGGATCAATTCAACAGGAAGATGTGACTATTATAAACATATGTGCACCTAATTACAGGGTACCCTGGCTATTTAAAAGAAATGTTAATGGATCTAAACAAGACCTAGACTCCAATACAATAGTAATGGGGATGTTCAATACCCCACTTCCAGCAATGAACAGATCAACTAGACAAAACCATCAAGGAAACAAGAGCTAATTGCCACTATAGACCAAATAGACCTAATGTATTTCTACAGAGTTTTCATCCTACAGTTGCAGAATACACATTCTTCTCATCAGTACATGGAACTTTCTCTAAGATTGACCACATGCTAGGCTATAAAGCATAAGAAAATTTAAAAAATCAGAATCATACCCTTCATCTTCTCTGACCAAAATGGAATGAAGCTAGAAATCAACAATTGAGGAATCTAGAACATAAGGAAACACATGGAGACTGAAGAACATGCTCCTTAATGAACAGTGGGTCATGGAAGAAATCAAAAGAGAAATCAAAAAATTCCTGGAAAGAAATGAAGATGACAATATATCAAGACTTATGGGATACAGCAAAAGTGGTGTTAAGCAGAAAGTTTATAGCAGTTGGTGCCTACATCAGTAATTTGGAAAGGCACCAAATAAATGCATCTCAAGGAGCTAGAAAAACAATAGCAAACCAAACTCAGAACTAGTAGGAGAAAAGTAATCAAAATTAGAGAATAAACAAAATTGTAACCATTTTTCTTGTAATAGTGAGCTTTTCATTAGTTTAACCAAAGTATCAGAGAGGAACAATTTAGGAAGGAATAAGGCTTGTTTTGGATTACACCCTGCAGGTTCAAGCTAAGACAGCCTCATTAGTCTGGCCTCTGGTATTATAGTGGGACAAGTGTGTCAGAACAACACGTGGCAAGCCATGAAGCAGAGGGAAGAAGGAAGCATGCTCTTACTTCACATTCATGTGTTGGTTTCACATATAGCCTCAATAATTTGATCAGGGGCACTCCACCCTAACAACCTAATCCAATCCAATCTCTTCCAAAAAACCCACCCTTCGGCATTATGATGGTAGCAAGGTTTCACTCTAATCCATCAGTTGTCAGCATAAGACTATGAGGTTTTATCATATGCAAGAGTTTTGGGACCAAATCCTTTCCAATCCACAACAGTTCTATTTTGGCCTGTATGATGTATTGTTAAGTGATTTTGTGTTTAACCTTTAAAGATTTATCTATAATTCACATACCATAAAACTTACCTTTTTAAAATTTACAATTCAGCATTTTTAGTGTAATTACAAAATTGTGCAACCATTAACCATTATGTAATTTTGTAATACTTTCATACTTGCCTCGCTTCTCCCCCAAATCATATGGCATTACAGTCACTCCCTATTCTTCCTTTGCTCCAGCGCTGTCAGCCACAGATTTACTTTTTATACCGTAGATATGCTCATTTTGAACATTACCGATAAATTCATATAGTTGGATTTATTTATCTGTCTCTTTTAAACTAGGATAATCTCATCAGGGCCCTCCCATGTTGTAAAATGTATCAATTTTCTTGTTTTTTTTGTGGCTAAGTAATAATCTGCTTTATGAATATTCCACATACTATTTATACATTCATCAGTAAGTTAATAGTTTCCATTTTGAAGCTATTATGAGTGATGTCGCTATGAATATTCTAGTATAAGTTTTTATGTGGATATATGTTTCCTTTTTGTTGGTTTAAGACAGAAATGGAATTAATGGGTCATTTTGTTACCCAATGTTTAACTTTCTGAATAATTGTCAATTTATTTTCCATAGCAGCTGCACTAACTTCCATTCAGATAGTAATATATGAGAACTCTAGTTTCTCCTCATCCTTGCCAATACTTATTTTTCTAAGCTTTATTATTGTAGACATCCAGGTGTGTATACAGTGCCATCTCATTGTAATTTTAATACTATTTGTTTAACTCTTTTACTTAGTGTAGGATTAACTATACGATCATTAAATAAACAAGAAAGAACCTTGTAAAAATTAAGAGTGGGAATGTGAGAGGGAGGGGACAAAGGGTTTGAGTGTGGGCAGAAGGGAGAAGAGAGGGCAATATCACTATGTTCCTAAATTTGTATATATGAAATACACAAAACTTGTATATTTTAAATAAAATTAAAAATAAAATAGAAATTAAAAAAAATTGTATTCCTCTAATGACTAATTATGATAGTGTTTTTAAATTGTATCAGCCATTTGTGTATCTTCTTTGGAAGAATTTCTATTTTCTCATTTTGAAATTGTATTTCTCTCTTTTTATTAGTTCTTCATATATTCTGGAAGCTAGAATTTTTCATATATATAGTTCTAAAATTCTGGGAACTATGTTTTCACTTATTTATAGTGCCCTTTTAGCACCAAATATTTTTATTTCTGATTTTAATAATTATTTGTTTCTTTGATATATGTGAAAAACTATTACCTACTCCAAGATGCAGTGATACAGAGGAAAAAAAAACCTCAGTTGTACTCTAACACAGAACATTTCTGTGACCCTAGGTGTTCAGAATGGTTCTCCCCCACACCAAGCAATTCTGCAGCGGGTTCTCCTGGGACACCAGCTGAATATCCTGTGTCTCAATTACAATGTTGCCTACCTAGGGATATTATTGTCAGAACCAACAGGTTGAGGGCTCAGTCCTAAGAGAATGTCCCTCGTTGACAAGCCAGTCACAAGTATGGGTTGTAGCCTTGGCTTTTTTATCTTTTAAATATTTATTTATTTGAAAGATGGAATGACAGAGAGGGAGAGACACATAGATGTTTTCCATCTGCTGGTTCACTGCACAAATGCCTACAATTAGCCAGGGGCTAGGCCCAGCTTGAAGCCAGGAGCCAAAATTCTATGCATGTTTCCCATGCAGATGGCAGAACCCAAGTACTTTGGTCTTCATCCACTGCTTCCTAGGTGCATTAGCAGGAAGGCGGTTCAGAAGTGGAGATTAGCGAGGGCTTACCCCAGTCATTCTGATAAAGTATGAAAGTACACAGATCTGTAGCTTACTTATTTAAATTTCCCGACTGTTAACAAGTTATAGAGGTG
The DNA here is from genome assembly GCF_051225735.1 of Oryctolagus cuniculus. Classification (NCBI taxonomy): domain Eukaryota; kingdom Metazoa; phylum Chordata; class Mammalia; order Lagomorpha; family Leporidae; genus Oryctolagus; species Oryctolagus cuniculus. The sequence goes on from NC_142876.1 coordinate 44,327,676, forward strand.
AACAGACAGATGGAAGAGATTCAGATGGGAAGAAGGGAAGTTCTATGCCCCCTGTGGATTTTCCACCTTCCAGGAACCTCAAAATGTTCCACTGTCTGGAAGCCTTCCAGATGTCTTCTTTTGGATTTTTACAAAGGCTTAATCATGTAAACATGATGATTGCGTTATTGGCCAATTGTGATCAATTTCACCTTCAGTCTCTCTCTCCCCTTTCCAGAGGTAGGGTAAGTGGAACTGAAACTTTCAGCCCTCTCACCACATGATTTAATCCCATGGCAACCATACTGAACCCATCCAAAAGTCCACCAAGGGTCACCTCATTAGAATGCAAGATGCTTTTTATCAGAAAATTGTAAGGAAGTTGAAAATTCTTTCAGGAAACAAGGACCAAAGATTAAATGATAGAACAAAAGTTCTCCTAACATCTCTATCGCTCAGTAAATTGCAAGGAATTGGGGAGTTCTGTGCTGCGCACTAGGAGCAGGTATCACTGTGTACATCTCTGGCTATTTTGTACAAGTTTGCAAAGATTTACACTTATACTTTGATCTAATATTTTATGGGTTTTAGCTCCAACATTTTGGGCTGTGATCCATTTTGATTTAGTTTTCATGTGGTTTGAGATTGGATTCCAAATTCATTCCTTTATATGGAAAGTCATTTGTCCTAGCATCATCTGTTGAAAAATACTATTCTTTATCATTGAATGTTCTTTATACCCTTGTCAAAAATCAACTAATCATGTATCGGAGCCTGTTTCTGAAGTCTCAATTTTTTTCTTTTTAAAGATTTATTTATTTATTTGAAAGTCAAAGTCACAAAGAGAGAGGGAGAGACAGAATGATTCCAAACATTGGTTCATTCCCCAAATGGCTACAACAGCCAGAGCTGTGCCAGTCCTAAGCCAGGAACCCAGAGCTTCTTCCAGGTCTCCCAGATGGGTTCAAGGGCCCAAACACTTGGACAATGTTCTGTTGCTTTCCCAGGCACATTATCAGGGAGCTGGATCAGAAGTGGTGCAGCCAGGACGTGAACCAATACCCACATGGGACACTGGCATCACCGGCAGTGGCTTTACCCACTATACCACAACACTGACCCCTCAATTTTTTCATTGATCTATATGCTCCTTCTTATTCTAGTACCACGCTGTTTTGATTATTATAGTTTGTAGTAATTTTTGAAAGCGAGAAGTGTGATTTCTCTATCTTTATTCTATATTTTCAGTCTTGGCTAATGTATATTGCTGTCCATGTGAATTTTGGAATTAATTTGACAATTCTGAAATAAAAGCTATTTGAATTTTTCTAGAAATTGCATTGAATTTATAGGTCAGTGTGGAGAAGTTTGTGCATATTAAACTATATCTTCCAATCAACAAACACAGGATGCCTTTTGATTTATGTAGCTATTCTTTTATTCCATTAAATATATACCCAATGTGCTCCCCCCCTTCCATTCACAGTTCCCAGTATTGTTGATATCTTGTCTTGTTATGATTTTTTACAGTTGATAAATTAATATTGGTACATTTTATGTGCTAAACTCCATACTTTGCCTTATGGCTCACATTGTATTTTATAGGGCTATGGATTTTGACAAATTAGGATGTCATGTCCTACATCTCAGCTTTCTTTCTGCCTTTGGTATGAAGAGACTTCAGGAGGTGGAGTTGCTGGTTTGCCTTCCTGTAGGGCTAGGCTCTGATAAAGTAGCTTGCTTTGAGAGATGGTGAAAAACAGAACCCCTGGGTATATTTCAAAATGGTTATTTTTCACCCTGGGCATAATTCAAAATAGTTACATTTTCCTTCTCCTTCAAGAACCAGGAAAGACTGTTTCCCCCGTCTTCACTGTTAGACCCTGGTGGTGTTCCTGGAGATAAAATAATTGTGCAGAACACACTAAGAACATAAACCCAGAAGTCTTTAATTCTCAAGCTAATCCACACTCAGCCTCCAGCAGGTCACAGGGAATAGATACCTTTGCTTTAGTTTTTACTTCCTTCTCATGTAGTTTCAGGGTCAACCAGGGGTGAAGGATTATAGTTTTCCTACTTGTTCTTGGCTCCAGCAATTTCTGCTTCCAGTAAGCTGTGATTCTCTATATTTGCCGGACTCTGGTTTTGGGGGAGTGACAGTTAGCATTGTAACATTGATTCCCTGATGGATCTAAGAATAATTGCTGATTTTCCCTTCAACTTTTTATCTTTTTATGAGGACAGAGTGATCACTTCCAAGGCTTTTATATATCACAGTGTAACTGGAATTTCCAAACTGAGTGTTGATTTTTGTTTGTTTTACTGATCTCTATAAACTGTACTTTGTTGGTTTTTGCTTTTTTCAGTTTATGTTGAAAACTGTATATTAAAAACAATATCATGTGAAAATTGTGGATGTCACATTCTTCTCTCTTTTGTTTTCCTTGCTGATTCTTAGAGTTGTTGATTTAGTGACATTTCTGAATTGTTCCCCTTAATGTGTATTTGTCTATTATCTTTGGCTACTAAAGTCTCCACTGAGTTGCCCCAATTGTCAGTTAATGAATGAATAGATATTTATTTAAATGCCTGGATTCAATAAACCTCCAAGTCTTTGCCCAGGGTCTCTGTATGCATGTTGAGATAAACCTTCCACACTCATCCAGAAAAATGACAACTTTGCTTTTACTTTTACTTCCAGTTCATGCAGAGTATTAAGGTCAACCAGAGGTGAAAAATCAGGGTTTTCTTAAGTCTTTCTTGATCATGCACACAACTTTGTAAGTAGGGTCTTCCAGGAAATTACCATTTATGTATAAATATGACAATTTTTGGGAATAAGGCTTAGAAATACCTCTTTTTTTTGCTTCCTGTGGTGTTAAAATGTGGTCTTTTGTTTGTCAAGGCTCTGCTGACCTAAAGAGTAGTGGTTAAGACTAGTGAAAGTTAAAATACCACAAATATTGTGTTTGCTTAAGACTTTCCAGGGTTGTTAGAAGTCTGTGGTATATTTCTAGAGTTTTGAAAGTGTTGATTTTGACAGCTTTGTCTTTGTTTTTCATTTGCATTAATGGAGAAGTGGATTTTTATAGGTTCTTATTTCATCTTTTTCTGTGACATCTGTGTTTAACTTTTGTCTTATACTGATTTTTGTCCCAAGATAAATATTCTTATTTGAAATTCCTGTGGCTCAAGCTTGGAACATTTCTGTGGCTTTCTATGTTCACTCTATTTTGTTTTCCACAAACGTACCACTGTCAACTGTGTCTCTTTCAGTATTTCTGCAACACACCATATTTTATTTAATCATTGTTAAATAGCAAATTTATCAAATATGAAGTCACTTCGTTCTAAAGTTGCTGTAGTTTACATTTTACTGTCAAATAGTGTAAATAATTTCCATGTGCTTAATTTTTTTTTTATTTTCTCTCATTTGAACCTTTGGATAAATATTGGCAGTCTTTAACTTTTAAGCTAAATAATACCTGAAATATACATATATTATTTTGGTGTCATATATAGAGAAAGTAACTGTGCACATATCCCTTATGGATTTCTGTCTTGACTCAAATATGGTAAAACTATCAGTTTTCATGTATTGTTTAATCATTAAATTTAAGCAATGTATGTTTAAATGTTATATTTCATGTTAACTTTTATAATGTATTCTGAAAATTTTGTAATTCTGTAACCCATTAGGAATTTATCTACATATATTTGTTACTGACAGAGTGGTTGATGAGTACATGCTACTGAGATTTTTTTGGTGTACTGAATACTGCATAATAATAGCAATAATCACTAAAACAGAAACACTTTAGAGCATCAACTTACTTCAATCAATGTTTGTAAGAGTTTCCTATATATGCAATTCTGTGTATTGAGAAGTTTAGTATCCTTAGTCTGCTCATTATTTCATGCAGAAGTATTCTCTTGGGGCAGGCATTTGGTCTAGTGGTTAAGACGCTGGGTAGATACCCTTAATTACATCTCAGAGTGCCTGGGTTGGTGTGCTGGCTCTGTTCCTGGTTGCAGCTTCCTACTAATGCACACCTGGGGAGGCTGCAGGTCATGACTCCAATGTTTGTTTCCTGTCACCTACATGGGAGGGATGGATTGAGTTATGAGCTCTTGGCTTCAGTCTGACCCAGCCCTCGCTATTGTGAGAGTTTGGGGAATGAACCAGCAAATGGGTGAGTGCCATTTTTCTCTCTCTCTCTTTCTCAAGTAAATAAACAAGTAAATGTTAAAAAAATATTCTCTAATTTCTTCATTTATTCTGTCATTCCTTCAATAAACATGCATTAATACCTACTATATCTGTGATCCTTTATTAGGTGCCAGCAATACAGTGGCTATTGTCTAAGTTTCCTGACTTCATGAAATTTGCATTGTCAGAGCAGAACTGATATGGTGATTTAGGAAAAGTATTATGAATGATGAACTCTTCAGGATATAGTTTTTTATATGTTATGTTATTTTCATTTTTTTGGAAGGTAAAGAAACAGCAGGAGAAATCTCCCCTCTGCTGGATAATTCCCCAAATGGGCTAAAGCCAGGAGCCCAGAACTCAATCTAAGTGTCCTATATGGATGGGAGGAACACAAATACTTTAGCCATCATCTGCTACCTACCAGGATGCACATTGACAAGAAGCTGGATAAGAAGCCGAGCTGGGATTTGAATGAGGCACTCTGTTATAGGATAGGGACGTCCCAAGCTGTGACTTAACCACTGTGCCAAGTGCTGACCCCTGAAATTCAGGATACTCCATTCCTACATTTCAATTATTGATCTATATTAGAATATATCGCAGTTGTATAGGCTTTGACTTTGCAGTTTGAATCTAAATTGATTTCTTAAATATTTATTTTAGATGTCTAAAGTTGTTATACAATTTTTTTTCTGGCATGCTTGTGATTTAATTTATTATGTGTCTGATTTTTTCATAGAGAAGCAATTTCTTCTTTCTATATTGATCTATATCTATCTATCTATCTATTCACACACTTTTTTTTTTATTTGACAGAGTTAGATAGAGAGACAGAGAGAAAGGTATTCCTTCTGTTGGTTCACCCCCCAAATGGCCGCTACAGCCGGAGCTACGCCAATCCGAAGCCAGGAGCCAGGTGCTTCCTTTTGGTCTCCCATTTGGGTGGAGGGGCCCAAAGACTTGGGCCACCCTCCACTGCCTTCCCGGGCCACAGCAGAGAGCTGGACTGGAAGAGGGGCAGCTGAGATTAGAACCCAGTGCCCATGTGGGATGCTGGCGCTGCAGGTGGAGGATTCACCAAGTGAGCCATGGCACTGGTTCCCTCTTTTCACACACTTTTAAATTTTCCTTACATTATTAGGTAAAGTTTAATTCATGTATTTACAAAGCTAGACTACATCTCCCTTATAAAAATGTGCACACATTTGCCATAATTTTCAAATTTTCTTTAACATCTTTGCCCACTTTTAAAGTTTAGAAATAATTATTGAATTTCAAATAAAATAGTGCCAGTATTTTTATATTGGTTATTAGGTTGTAAAATAAGATTTTTACAATAGTTTCTCTTTCTAAAGTGGCACATAATTTCTGTTCTTGTTTATTTAAATATTTTATGTTCCTGTAACATTTTGTACCATTCTGAAAAAAAAATTAAGAATCCTAAATGTCAATATGCTAAATATTATTTTTTTTACTTTTATTTATTAAATATAAATTTCCAAAGTACAGTTTATGGATTACAATGGCTTTCCCCTCCATAACTTCCCTCCCACTTGCACCCCTCCCATCTCCTGCTCCCTCTCCCATTCCGTTCCCATCAAGATTCATTTTCAATTACCTTTATATACAGAAGATTGATTTAGTATATATTAAGTAAAGATTTCCTCAGTTTGCACCCACACAGAAACACAGAGTGTAAAATACTGTTTCAGTACTAGTTATAGCATTAATTCACATTGGACAACACATTAAGGACAGATCCCACATGAGGAGTAAGTACACAGTGACTCCTGTTGTTGACTTAACAATTTGACACTCTTGTTTATGGCGTCAGTAATCTCCCTAGGCTCTTGTCATGAGTTGCCTAGGCTATGGAAGCCTTTTGAGTTCGCTGACTTTGATCTTATTCAGACAGGGTCTTAGTCAAAGTGAAAGTTCCCTCCTCTCTTCAGAGAAAGGTACCTCCTTCTTTGATGGCCCCGTTCTTTCCACTGGGATCTCACTTGCAGAGATCTTTCATTAGGGTCTTCTTTCTTTTTTGCCAGAGTGTCTTGGCTTTCCATGCCTAAAATACTCTCATGGGCTCTTCAGCCATATCTGAATGCCTTAAGGGCTGATTCTGAGGCCAGAGTGCTATTTAGGACATCTGCCATTCAATGAGTCTTCTGTGTATCCTGCTTCCCATGTTTGATCATTCTCTCCCTTTTTGATTCTATCAGTTAGTATTAAATATGCTAAATATTATTCAATGTTTTCTTACAGAGTTTACTTTTTTAAACATATTTACTTGTTTATTTGAAAGGCAGAGTTACAGAGATGTCGGAGAGAGAGAATGGTCCTCCATCTGCTGGTTCACTACCCAGATGGCTACAACAACTAGAGCTGGGCAGATCTGAAGCCAGGAGCCAAAAATCAATTCATAATGGATCAGGGATTTGAATCTACAACCTAATACCTTCAAATTATCAGAGGAAAATGTTGGGAAAACTCTGAAATACATTGGTCTAGGCAAAGATGTCTTATAACAGACCCCAGAAGCACTGGCAATAAAAGCAAAGATATGTAAAGGGGATTACATCAAGCTAAGATGCCTCTGCACTGCAAAGACAACACTCAACAAAGTTAAGTGGCAAGAGACAGAATGAGAGAAAATATTTGGAAACTATGCAACAGATAAAGCATTAATATCCAGAATTTATAAAGCAATAAAGAGACTCAACAACAATAAAATAAGCATTACATTTAAGAAATGGGCAAAGGGGGCTGGCACTGTGGCACATGGATTAATCCACCATCTGCAGCGCCAGCATCTATATGCATTCCAGTTTGAGTCACAGTTGCTCCACTTCTAATCCAGCTCCTGCTGCTGTGCCTTGGAAAGCTGCTGGAGATGGACCGAGTCCTTGGGCCCCTGCACCCATGTGAGAGACCTGAAAGAAGCTCCTGGTTCCTGGCTCCTGGCTTTGGCTTCATCCAGCCCTGGCCATTTTAGCCATTTGGGAATGGGAGCTTGCTCTCTCCCTCTCTCTCTCTCCTCTCTCTCTCTAATTCTGATTTTCAAATAAATAAAATAATAAATCTTAAAATAAAAGAAATGGGCATTGAATACGCATTTTTCAGAAGAGGAAATTCAAATGGCCAGGATCACTAGCCATCAGGGGAATGCAAATACAAACCACGATGAGGTTTCACCTCACCCAAGTTAGAATGTCTATCATACATAATAAAAAAAATACATGCTGGCAAGGGTATGAGGAAAATGCTATTCTAATATACTGTTGGTGGGAATGTAAATTAGTATAGGCATTGTGGGGAGCAGCTCGGACTAGACTAAGTTACTGGAATTAAGACTTATTCTATGCATCTGCTCTCCTCTGTGGGGAGCAGCTCGGACTAGACTGTTACTGGAATTAAGACTTATTCTATGCATCTGCTCTCCCACAATATGGCGCTGGGAGAGGAGAAAACAGCTTCTACGCAGCTGCCTCCAGTTCAACCAATAAACTGTAGGACTTGCTCCTGATTGGTGGAGAGCAGCGTACTCGGTGTGTGGGCAGCCGAGTTAGGATTGGCGGAGGAGGACTATAAAGGAGGAGAGAGACGGCATGCACCAGGAACATCTATGGGGAACATCTAAGGGAACCCGTGCAGCCCCCGAGAAGAGCCGGCCGGCGGTGTGCCGCTCCCCTGCGGAAGTGGGGAATGCGGCCAGGGGGAACTGCCCTTCCACGGAGGTGGAAGGGATAGTAGCCAACCCGGGAAGAACCAGCAGCAAACCCGGGGAGGGCCGAGCAGACGAAAGAACAGCGCAGGGACCTGTGTTGCTCCTCCACGAAGAGGGGGAGCGACATAATGGTGCCGTGACTCGGATATGAAGCCTAGGCAGGGTTTGGTGTCGTTCCTCCATGAAGAGGGGGAGCGACAGGCATTGTAGAAGACAGTATGGGGATTCCTCAGAAATCTGACAATAGATCTATCTACCATATGCCCCAGCCATCCCACTCCTGGGAATCAACCCAAATGAAATGACATCATCATATGAAAGAGTTATCTGTATGCCCATGTTTATTGCAGCTCAGTTCACAATAGCTGAGAAATGGGATCAATCTGGGTGTCCAACAAGTGTTGACTGAATAAAGAAAAATGTGGTATATATGCACTATGGAATACTACTCAGCTGTAAAGAATAATAAAATCCTGTCTTTCCCAACAAAAGGGATGCCACTGGAAACTACTATACTTAGTGAAATAAGCCAATCTCAAACAGACAAATATCATGTGTTTTCTCTGATCTGGGGTACTTAATATAGTATAGAAAGTATAATGTACTTGAGCAAACTTGACATTTTGAGATTTGGTTATTGTTTGCAGCCCCCCCCCCCCCCCCTTATGTCTACTGTTGAGGAACAGTGTTTTTTTTTCTTCCTACTATTTGTTGGTATTTACTTAGTGGAGGGTTAATCTTATGATTATAAAATAAACTGAAAACATATCATTGCAAAAAATTTTAAAAGTAACAAAGTAGGAAGGAGGGGTGGAGCATGCACAGGAGGAATGGTAGGGTGGGTACTATCACTATGCTCCTAAATCTGTACGTACAAAATACATGAAATTTTCTCACCTTATATGAATAAACAAAATGGGAAAAAAACTTATCACTGCAACCTTTGGCAGGGGAGTTGCCTCTGAAAGTAAAATATTTATTTTTATCTTAATTTTTTTAGGTCTTACATGTCTCAAAATAAAGGCTCTCAGAGAAAAGGCACAGGAGAAGACAGATCCAGGTACCCACGGTGGTATAATTTTTCTATTTTTTTCTATAACATTCAAAATTATAAATATAAGAAAAATTCAAACCTTTTTGTCTTTATAATCTACCTTTTCATTAAAAACTCATCTATTGATAGAATGTTATAATTTCCATTTTTTTATTTACTATCAAAGCATTCATATGGAAGTCTAGATATACCTACATGTATATTTTTAATAGATGATTAAGAGGAGAACATCTGTATCTAGGCCATGGACAGAAGTGTCCATTATTTCAGGTTTCTCTGTACTCTCCTGAACAAAACAGTGCCATATAATAGCTAAAGTGCTGTAATATTAACTTCTTTGCTTCTCTTTTTCAACTTCAGTGTCACACATGTATGCATTCTTAAAGTGTGTACTTTGGTTTGACATATTTATTAATTAAAATTATGTGACATTAGTATTTGTGTTGCTAGCTTTGTTCTTCATTGCAATCACTATCCAGGCTGTCACTTTCTTTTGTTATTTGTATATTTCTACCATTTATATACCTCTGTACAATAATACCATCTGTTATATTGCTGTTCCATTTTCATCTTTTCTTTTGTTGAAGGACATTTAGTTGTTTCAAAATTATAGCTTTTTGAAACAATGCTCTTAGAAGTATCTTCATATCCATGTATTTTTCTAATGCATGCTGGTTAGTAGAACTTAGAGGGATATGATGTATGTGCCATTGATTATCAGATAATACCAAAGTACAGCTAATAGTGGCAAATTGCAATGTCAAGCACTTTAGGAATGGTCCAGTTGCTCTATTTTTTTTTTACCACTTGGTATCATTAGGCTTTTAAATTGTTGACTGTGTTCGCGTTATGTAATAACATAATTGCGGATGTAATTTGAATTTGATTCACTACTAATGAAGTTAGTCTTTTCATGTACTTCTGAGTATTTTTCACTTCTACTTTTGTAGACTGATCATATCTTATATTTCTAATATTCTAATTGAAATATTTTTCTCTTTTTAAATATTGTATCTGTTAGAATTTCATCACTAATGAAATACCTGAAGCAGGTTAATGTTATAAAAGAAAGAGAATTATTTAGCTTATAGCTTGGGATGCTGAAAGTGCAACAGCCTGGCAGATGCTCTTTTAAAAAAAAAGGTTTATTTTATTTGAAAGGCAAAATTAACGAGAGAGATAGAGGGAGAGAGAGAGGAAGAGGAAGATCTTCCATCCTCTGGTCACTCCCCAAATGGCCACAACTACCGGAGCTGGGCGGATTCAGAGCCAGCGGCTTCCTCCGGGTCTCCCACGTGGGTGCAGGGGCCCAAGGACTTGGACCATCTTCCACTGCTTTCCCAGGCCATAGCAGAGAGCTGGATCGGAAGTGGGAAGTGGAGCAGCCAGGACTCGAACTGGTGCCCATATGAGATGCTGGCACTTTAGGCCAGGGCTTTTATCTGCTGTGCCAGCACCAGCCCTGGCAGATAATCTTGCAAGGGATCTATGGTAGTTGGCAATGGTGGGAACATGTGCAGTGGCAAGCAATGACTGTCAACACAGGGGGCCAAAGGGAGCCTGAGTGGAGCCAGGCTTAGGCTTTTATAACCAGTTACAAAAAGCTAATACAACTATGAAGCTTAAGGTACAGGTGATTTCTCAGAGAATGCCTTTCCTTGCTTTTGCAATAAACATAGAACTCTATCAATATGGTACAATCTTAAGAAAAAAAATTGAGGGCTTCAGATTTCCTTGGTATGCATATAGATGAAAATTGAACCTACAAATTCTAGATATTGGATAGCACCAAATTTTGTTTAAGAGGATATAAGGAAACAGGACAATGGACATGTCTCATGCCTGAGTAGAATTGAGACAGCTGTTTTCTTCCTAATCATTTTTAAAAAATATGTACGTATGTGTATCCACACATCCCAGTGAGGAACAGGCAAACTTCATGAGGATGAGGTTTTTGTGCTCATTTTGCCTTTTCTTTTTCAATCGTATATTCAACATAGAAAATTTCTCTACATTTCCTTGAGTTTTGATAAAACGTGCCAAGAGTGGGTGGGTTTCTTTCTGGTTTACGTTTATTTAATTGTATCCCTTGACCATTTAAATTCAATGGGAATTTTATAGTTTAGTTAGGGATTACAGGTCTACCTTTTTTATGCCATAGATCCTTTGAAGCCTATTGAATCTTATACCGCCTAGCTTGAGAATCATTTAAATGGAACATAAGATTATGAAATTATGTTGAAAGTAAACCTTTTTCCTCTCCAAGTTCATGGAAAATGCTGTCCATTTATTTCACAGTAGGAATTCCTGAGGCTAAGCTATGGCTTATTGCTTTCTGATATTTAACAAGACATCAAATCCAATCCAGTTCTTCCAGGAATTGCAAATGACTTTTGTGTAAATGGCACTATGAAGGTCTGGTTAAAACTTTACGTCTCTCTTGCCTGAAATTTTCTGAGTATTTTCTGACTGTCTTAGCCTTTCATTTACACACATGCACACACACACACAGAGTTTTCGCATTTTACCAGTAAATCAAGTACATTATTATTTATGAGTAAAAATTGAATTCACAATGTTATTTCTATTAAATGAACACATCAGAAAGATATTTTTATAAAATGTCAGATGTCTTTATTTTCTAGTAACTTTTTGTGATACAGAATTCTTTAACATATTTGTTAATTGGAAATGAATTTTCCAGGTGAATCAATTTTAGGTGAAAAATTTCTAATTATTTTAAAATTGTGTAAACTGTAAGATTCATATGTATATCAATTCTGCCTTATTGTGTTCTTTATTGCTATATATTGATTAATATAAGCTGCATATGTTACAGATACATTATTATGACTTAAATTCTCTCCTTATGGTATTTCTTTAAATTCCTTTTAGAGTTTAGAAGTATATTGTTTTTTCTAATATTATATGATATTTTATTATATATGCATTAATATTTATTAACTTTTATTATAAAATAGTAACTTCAAATAGTGTTGAGCTTAAGTTTTAGATGTCTTTATTTTTTGGTCACATCAGTATTTTTTAACAAAAGAATCCTATATATTTTATTTATATATTTTATTTATAAGGTTTTATGTATCATTTTATTTGATTACTTAATTTGGAAACATTTAAATTATTCTCATAAGAGCTATTTGATTACCACTATATTTTATTATTTTTATACTTTTCAACATTTTCTTACAGTTTATGTTTTGCATATATTTGCTATGAATTTATTTTTGCCTTAGTTTTATTTAGTGTGATTTGAAGTACTAATATCCTATTTGCAATGGTTGGAAAATAAAAAATTTTGCAAGCATTTAAATCTCATTTTATGTATATATGCACAATCAAAATTTTTAATGCATTTAGAGTAACAATATATTTTTATTTTAAGATTTGTAGATAGAACTGCATTCAAGTCTTTAATTGGTAATTTTATGTATTTGATAAGTATATACATATGTGAAACCATCACACTCTTCTAGATAGAATATATTTCTACCACCTCAGAAAAGTCATCACGTAACATAGGCAACCACTATGTTGTTTTTATCACCAATGTTTTGCCTGTTTTTGAGCCTCATAATAACAAAATTACCCAGTCCAGTCCAGTAAGTTTTCTCTGACTTCTTATGCTCAATGTGTATGTGAGGGTCACCAAGTTACACCATGTATTTATAGCCAATTCTTTTTCACTGCTCAGCATTTTACTGTTGCCAGACTGCAGGATTTTTTAAAATATATTTTTCTCATGCTATACCTTTAGATTGTGCTGAGTTTCCACTGTTAAAAATACAGTTATCATAAATGTTCTGAAGCAATATTTTTCGTGGACCAATACTTTCATATCTTGGGTAAAAACCTTGGTGTGGAGTTGCTACACTGTGGAGTAGATATACTGATATTTATCTTTTTAATAAATGGTCAATAAATAATATGTGTATGTTTTTAAAGATTTATTTTTATTTGAAATTCAGTTAGAGAGGGAGAGACACACACACTCACAGAGGGAAAGATCGATCTTCCATCCATTGGTTCACTCCCCAGACTGGCTGCAATGGCCAGGGCTGGGCCAGACTGAAGCCATGAGCTTCATCTGGGTCTCCCATGAGGGTGGCAGGAGCCCAAAAACTTGGGCCATCTTCTGCTGCGTTTCCCAGGCAATTGGCAGGGAGGTGGATAGGAAGTTGAGCAAATGGGACATGAACTGGCTCCAGTATGGGTTGCCAATATCATAGGCAGCAGGTAACCCAGTGCACCACAACACCTATCCTGATCAATGTATTCTTAATTTTGAGAATTTTGAAATACTTGAGAATATAAATTAAAATAAAAAAATTCCATCTTCATCCTCTGTCTTTCCAAAAGTAACCCATCCCAACTGTGTTGTGATCTAGAAACTATTATCCACAAGTTATCGATCTCAGCCTCTACATAGATCTCCTTAAAAAGCATGATGGCAATTTTTTTGGTACCCTGACACTTTTTCCCATTTTTTAATTTATATAAGGTGAACAGATTTCATGTATTTTATTTATACAGGTTCATGAGCATAGTAATTTCCACCCTACCTTCCCTGCTGCCCATGTTCCCACCCTCCCTCCTCTTTCCTTTATTATTCTTTTAATTTTTACAGTGACATACTTTAAATTTATTTTATAATCATAAGCTTAATGCTAAACTAAATAAATAATCCAACAAATAGAAGAAAATACACTGTTTCTTAACAGTAGAGACAAGAGCTGATAATAATAATCAAATCTCAGAATGTCAATTTTGCTTATGTACATTCCATTTTTAAAATTCTGTTAGTACAGATTAGGGAAAACATGATATTTGTTTTTGGGGACTGACAATGCACTAAGTATAATGGTTTCCAATTGTATACATTTTGTTGTGAAAGACAGGATTTCATTGGTTTTTATGGCTGAGTAGTGCCTTGCTGCTTTTTCATGTGGCTGTGTATCTTGGACTACTTTCTATATCACATAACTCTGTTTCAGTAGCATTATGTTACTGAATACCTTCTTGTGAGAGTTACTTGAACACAGAACATCTAAAGATAATCATCGTAGAGTTTGTTTAATATTTATACCACATTAGCTTCCTCAGTGTTGAGCACTTTCTCAACATCGTTTTGTATATTGTCTTGCTCATTTTAAAATTTCATATTGATTTCTCACTGAAGTATTTTTCCTTTTCCTTTGAAAGACAATGCGAGATTGGTTTTATTTGGTGCCCCAAAGGAAACTGTTAAAGTTATCCATGAAAGTAAGATGACAGCTACTGAAGGTGAGAACTAAATGTAAATCACATACTGAACAACATAAGCTGTGTTTGTAATCATTTGCTTTTGGTGTCAGTATTTTATTTTTAAAGTTATGCATTGTTTACTTCTGGAATTTTAAATGTAATTCTTTAAACTTCAATTTTTAAGGATTTTCTATTTATATAAGGTGAACAAATTTCATATATACAGATTTAAGAGAATAGTGACACTTCTCACCATACCATCCCTCCCATCTATGGCCCCATCCTCCCTTCTCATTATTGTCTTATTTTTCCTTCGAATTTTTACAACTACATACTTTCAGTTTATTTTATAATTACAAACTTAACTAAATAAAGAATTCAACAAGTAGTAAGTAAAAAAATCATTATTCCCCAAGAGTGCAGACAAGGTCTGTAAAAATATAATCAAGTCTTAAAATGTCAATTTCACTCATATACATTGCATTTTTTGTTCTCTGTATATTAGTTACCACAAGCTAGGGCAAACATATGATATTTGTCTTTTTGGGTCTGGCTTATTTTCCTAAGTATAATGATTTCCAATTGCATCCATCTTATACCAAATGACAGAATTTCATTCATTTTTATGGCTGAGTTTTATATATATATACACACACACACACACATACATACTATGGAATACTGCACAGTCAATATTTTTATTAAGAAATAAATTTCATGAATCCATGTTAGCACTTGAAGTATATGTGATATTAAGAGTATAATATTATACTATATTATTAATGTGCAATATTGTCTTATAAAATTTATTATATGATTTCAGAAATGCATGAATTTTCAAAATAAACCTTCTTAAGGCACTCGTGCCATGATTGCTAAATAGAACTTAGCAGTTTACTGGGATATGTTCCTTAGATGGAAAAAAAAATAATGTTTTGAGAGTACAAAATTCAGAATTAAAATTTTTAGTGAGAATCTAAATATTATCTCTGAAAGTATTTTTATTTTATGTGGAATGAGTTGAAAATAGTTGAAGGAATGCATACATTTCATCTTTAAGGGATTCCTCTCAGATCTTTCTGATAGTGAACTTTTCATATTTATGAAAAAAAATCAGTCTTGCTTTTGGGAAATTTCCGCTCTGGAGATTTTGTTCTACAAGATAAAATTGGAATAAGTTACATTATGATTTTTTCATCTATTTCAGCCCAATAGAAATCTCAAATAGAATTTTAAGACCTTGGCTTAAAATTTTATTGCCCATGATTAGTTATATGCCATAGTTAGTTTTGAAATGAGTGATTTATGAACCAATTAATTCAAGACACTGTGGTTTCAATGTGCTCATGGAGTAGAGATATTTAAGAAATGATCCTTATACAAAGTGTGTCATCTTACAGGCCAAATAAATTACAAATACATATGTCAGTTTGTACAACAAAAAAAGAATGGCAAGCTAGGGTAACAGCAGAAATGACACAAGGTAGTAGTACATGCCAAATGGATACTGTGAATAAGAAATAGCTTCAGTATTTTCAGTAAGATCAATGTGTATAATCTGCATACAAATTAAGAGAAATGATAATGGATGAAGAGAGATTTGAATTGAATATTAGAAGATGCATTTGTATATGAAAAGAGAAGTGCAGAGTGTAAGCAAGCAGAACAGAGTGTGTCAAATTACAGTGTGGGAATAACATAAAATGGGGGAAGATAAATTCTTTTGAGGATAGCATAGGAAGAATTCAGAAATTTGAAGCTAGAAACTGATTACCTTATCATTATTTAGACTTATAGGCAGAAGGATGTGTTCTATGGAGTATCAACAGATCTGTAAAGGATTAGAGAACAAGGCAGAGGACTTGTTAAGATTTGGTGGTTTTCTAGTCCCTTTAGGTTTAGACTGAATGGTGCATATAGATCTAGGAACTTGGATGAAAAATGGAAAATTCAAAAATTATTTAGTCATTACAAACTTTTATAACAAGGATGGAAAGGTAAGAAAGGAAAGGAAATTGAATGGAGTGAAGATACATTTTCATTTTAACAGATGCTGGACTTGAAAATGAGGTTGATCCCTTCAGCACTACCCATGGTTTGCTGCCTTGGACAAAATCCAAATATCGGAGGGAGGGTATCCAAAAGTTTTATCTTAAAATATATTTACTCTCTTATCTTTTTTTATTTGTCAAATAGTTCTTCAGTATCCAGACTGTGTTAGGCACCATTCTCATTGCTGGAATTGCATCAGATCCAGAAAGTTCACATTAAGCTGTTTTTTTTTTTTTTTTTTTTTTTTTTTTTTTTTTTTTTGACAAGCAGAGTGAACAGTGAGAGAGACAAGGAGAAAGGTCTTCCTTTGCCGTTGGTTCACCCTCCAATGGCCGCCGTGGCCAGCACACCGCGCTGATCCGAAGCCAGGAGCCAGGTGCTTATCCTGGTCTCCCATGCCGGGGGTGCAGGGCCCAAGCACTTGGGCCATCCTCCACTGCACTCCCTGGCCACAGCAGAGAGCTGGCCTGGAAGAGGGGCAACCAGGACAGAATCCGGCACCCTGACCAGGACTAGAACCCGGTGTGCCAGCGCTGAAGGAGGAGGATTAGCCTATCGAGCCAAGGCGCCGGCCACGTTAGGCTGTTTTGTACTCAATATCAGTTCACCACACCTCATCACAACCATTGATACGATTTGTATTTTACCATTCTAAAATTTCAAATGAATGAAATCATTCCATTTGTACTTTTTCATGTTTATCTTCTTTCAATGACTTGAAAAAATACCTGTGTTTTTTATCCTCCTTGTTGTGTAAGTCAAAAGCTTGCTCGTTTTTCACCCAGTGACATTCCCTTATGTCACTATTTCACAATTTGTATATTTAGCCATTGATGGATATTCGAGGTTGTCCAGTTTTTGGCAACTATGAATAAAGTTATTATGAATATTCACATACAGATATTTATATAAACATATTTTTATGGGGAAATACAGAGAAGTAGAAGGCTGGGTTCTGTGATAAAAATATGCTTAATTAAAAAAATACATATTTATTTATTTGAAAGGCAGAAATAGACAGAGACAGGTAAACAGAAGGAGATCTTTTATCACTCCTCAGATACCCTCAACTGCAAGGGCTTTGCCAGGCTACACCCAGGAGCCTGGTCCTCAGTCCGACTCTCCCATGTGGGTGGCTGGGACACAAATACTTGAGCTGTAACCTGCTGCTTCCCAAGATATACATTATCAGGGAACCAGAACCAGTAGTAAACCCAGGATTCAAACCCTGACACACATAGGGGTTATAGGCATCCCAAGCAGTATCTTAACCACTGCACCAAACTTTTTAAGAAAATACTGAAATGAGGCCCCTGCCATACACGTGGGAGACTCAGAAGAAGCTCATGGCTCCTGGCTTCAGCCTGGCACAACCCATTTGGGAAGTAAACCATATCTATATATATATTATATATTATTACATATATTATGTATTATGATATATAGTATATATTATTATATATTAATATATATAATATATTACATAATATACTATACATAATATATAATATAATATATTATATATAATAATATATTATTATATATATTATCTATGTATGTAACTCTGGCTTTCAAAATAAAAAAACAAATATTAAAAAAAATACTGGGTTGCTTTCCGAAGTATTTTTTCTTTGCAAAAATTTGTTTATTATTTAAAGGAAATTATTAATACATTAGATTCTTGTGGTCACAGCAAATGCATGATAATTTCTATAACAAAGTTTTATCAATTCTCATGTTATTAATCAGAATTAATATGATATTAATACAAAGGAAACAGATTCAATGAGGTTCATAGATACAATTATAAGACTAGCAGTGTCCAAATTCCTGTTATTTTACATCCTCACTAACACTTGGTTTTGCCTGTCTTGAATTTTAGGTATTATAGTGGGTCTTAAGTGATACTGAACTGCTCATTAAATTTGCGTCTTTATCCTGATGCCCGAGAATATTGAACATCCTATCCTGTCTTGTGCTTATGAGTTAGTTGTATATTATCTTTCTTAACTTTTATTTAATGAATATAAATTTCCAAAGTAAGCTTATGGATTACAATGGCTTTTCCCCCGCCATAACTTCCCTCCCACCCACAAACCTCCCCTCTCCTGCTCCCTCTCCCCTTCCATTCACATCAAGATTCATTTTCAATTATCTTTATATACAGAAGATCAATTTAGTATATATTGAGTAAAGATTTCAACAGTATGCACTCACACAGACACACAAAGTGTAAAATACTGTTTGAGTACTAGTTATAGCATTAATTCACGTTGTACAACACATTAAAGACAGAGATCCTACATGGAGAGTAAGTGCACAGTGAGTCCTGTTGTCTGTTGTTGAATTAACAATTGACACTCTTGTTTATGGCATCAGTAATCACCCTAGGCTCTTTTCATGAGTTGCCAAGGCTATGGAAACCTTTTGAGTTCGCCAACTCTGATCTTATTTAGACAAGGTCATAGTCAAAGTGGAAGTTCTCTCCTCCCTTTAGAGAAAGGTACCTCCTTCTTCGATGGCCCATATTTTCCATTGGGATCTCACTCATAGAGATCTTTCATTTAGTTGTTGTTGTTGTTGTGTTTTTTTTTTTTTTGCCAGAGTGTCTTGGCTTTCCATGCCTAAAATACTCTCATGGCTTTTTAGCCAGATCTGCATGGTTTAAGGACTGATTCTGAGGCCAGAGTGCTGTTTAGGACATCTGCCATTCTATGAGTCTTCTGTGTATCCTGCTTCCCATGTTGGATCATTCTCTCCTTTTTAATTCTATCAGTTAGTGTTAGCAGACAGTAGTCTTGTTTATGTGATCCCTTTGACTCTTAATCCTATCATTATAATCAATTGTGAACTGAAACTGATCACTTTGACTAGTGAGATGGCATTGGTATATGCCATCTTGATGGGATTGAATTGGAATCCCCTGGCACATTTTGTTTTATTTATTACAGAAAGGGGTAGAGACAGAAGGAGAAAGAGAGGTCTTCCATTGGCTGGTTCACTCCCCAGATGGCCACAACAGCCGGAGTTGAGCCGATCCAAAGCCAGGAGCTTCATCCAGTTCTCCCACATGGATGCGTGGGCCCAAGGACTTGGGCCATCTTTCCACTGCTCTCCCAGGTGCATCAGCAGGGAGCTGGATCAGAAGTGCAGCAGCCTGGACTCGAACTGGCACCCGAATGGGATGCCGGCCCTACAGGCCGGAGCTTTAACCTACTCCACCACAGCATCGGCCCCTATATTATCTTTTAAGAAGAGTCTAAATCTTATAGCCACCTTCTAAATAATAAAATGTACATTTTTTTGTGTGTATTCTGGACTATAAGTCATTTGTCAGAGATTTTATAAGCTGTATTTCAGAGGGCACTCCTACATGGGTTTTGGGGTGTTTCTCTGCCTCATTCTGTCTTCTTCAGTTCCCTGCCCTGACAATGCCAGGTACTTACACTGGCCATAAAACTCATTTACACCACAACTCATCAGGGTTGCCATGATGTACTCTGCTCCCACATCTCTGTCACAGCTAGACAGCTGCCCCCTTGTGAGATAGTTCAGAGATTGTTGCACTCAGCCTCACACATCTCTGTTCTCTGGCGTCAAAGATTGCACTGCCCATTTCCCAGTGTCTGAAAATGGTTGTCGTAATTCTTTTTCTAGATTTAAAATTGTTTATAACTGGAGAATGGGTTCTGTATTCAGTTAATCATTCATGAATGGTAGTGGAAATATTGTTTGAAGGGACTTAAGAATGAAGTGTCCATATTGGGGAGAGAACACAAACCAGATTACAGCATAGTAAAAAAGTAAAGGATGGCCTGAAGATAGGTAAGAACATTTAAAGCTAATACAACAAAATAACAGTGTGATCAGTTTTTTTTTTTTATTTGAAACACACATCCACACATACACACATACACAGACATACACACATACACTGTGGGAAAGTGAGAGACAGAAACAGAGTAGAGAGACTGAGATCTCCCATTTGCTGACTCTCTTACCAAATACCCTCAATGGCTACACCAGTTTGGGACCAAAACTGGAGACTTAATCCATGTCTCCCACTTGGGTGGCAAGAACCCAGTCACTTGACCAACCATTGCTGCCTTCTAAGGTCAATATTAGTGGGAAGCTGGAGTGAAGAGTTGAAGCTTGATATTGTCAAACTGATGGTTAAGAATAATATGTCAGTATAGATTTAATGATCTATGATTATTTAAAAATTTATTGTATTAGGGGCTGGTGCTGTGGCACAGAGGGTAAAGCCACCACCTGCAGTACCAGCATCCCATGTGGGAGCTGGCTTGAGTCCCTGTTGCTCTTCTTCCAATCCAGCTCTCTGCTATGGCCTGGAAAAGCAGTGGAAGGCAGCCCAAGTCCTTGGGCCATTGCACCTGCGTGGGAGACCTGGAAGAAATGTCTAGCTTTGGATCTGCACAACTCCAGCCATTACTCTCATATGGAAGTGAACCAAAAGATGGAAGATCTGTCTCTCTGTAACTCTGCCTTTCAAAAAATAAATAAATCTTTAAAAAAATTTACTGTATTAGTAAAATGCACATTTTTTCATTTATAACTGTTTATAGCCTTTTCCTTGCAGTCTCACTGAACTATATTTTACTTTTTACTGATTGGACTCTTTATTTAGTAGAGTAATAATTGGAGTTACAGATTTAAGGAAAGCACATATTGAAAACAGAAGGAAAGTTAAAACTGTGGTGATACAACGTCAGATTATTGGGATAGGGTGAAATATTATGTAAATTTTAAATTCATTGAACAGGAATAGTTCACAGTTTATTAGCACAGTATTTCTTTTGTTTTCTCTCACAATCAGCCGGTCCATATTAATCCACCAGTGGACATTTCTCATTGCACAGACTCAGCAAACCTCAACCTAGCTCAGAGCTAAGAGAGTCAAGTCTTTTATGGATTAGTTCTGAGCCAGGATGTTGTAGTTGGAAGTGTGTTTAGAGAGAATGAAAATCCTGCCTAAGAATCATTTAAATACTCACACTTACCATTTGTGTGCAGGCTTTTCAATCAGGAACTCAATTTATGTTTGACTAAAATCACTGATTATTTTATAAAATTTTTTGAAGATTTATTTTATTTATTTGAAAGGCAGGACAAAAGAGAGGGAGAGGGAGAGGGAGAGGGAGAGAAAGAGTCTTCCATCCTCTGGCTCACTTTCCAAATGGCCACAGTGGCTGGGGCTGGGTTAGGTTGGAACCAAGAGTCTAAAACTCCATGTGGATCTCCCACATGGATGGTAGGGGCCCAAGTGCCCAGATCATCATGTGCTGTCTTCCCAAGCACATTAGCAGGAAGCTGGATTAAAAATTGAGCAGCCAGAAGGTGAACTGTAATCCATATGGGATGCAGTTGGCAGCATAACCTGCTATGCCACAACACTGGTCCCTATACCATGAATTTTTAGGTGAAAAAGATCTTAAATAATACCCGACCAATCTATTCATTTATTAAGCAAAAAAATCTGAGGTCTAAAGACTGAAGAGTTTTTTTTTAAAGATTTATTTATTTGAAAGACTTACATAGAGAGAGAAGGAGAGACAGAGAGAGAGAGGGAGGGAGGGAGGTCTTCCATCCGCTGGTTCACTCCCCAATTGGCCGCAATAGCTTGAGCTGTGCCGATCTGAATCCAGGAGCCAGGTGCTTCCTCTGGGTCTTCCTACGTGGGTGCAGGGCCCAAGGACTTGAGCCATCTTTTACTGCTTTCCCAGGCCATAGCAGAGAGCTGCATAGGAAGTGGAGCAGCAGAGACTTGAACTGGCACCCATATAGGATGCCGGCACTGCAGGCAGCTGTTTACCCGCTATGCCATAGAGCCGGCCCCAGGACTTTTAACTGATGATACACAGGTAGTTATGAATCAAGAGAAAAAAAAGTGTACTAGTGTAAATGAAATTTTGATTATACAAGAGTACTTTGAAAAGATCATGAAAATTGATTAAAAGATGTTTATTTTAATTTAAAAAATTTGAAATCCATTGCATGCTTTTATAATAAAAGGTGTTTTCCATGAACTTTGTGAAGCTCCTTCATGTCATGTCATAAACTAGATAAAATTAAAAACAAATGGAAAACTGTAACTTATACTGCACGTTGGCTGGAATAAAATCTGTAATAAGAACTCCTAAATTCTGGTTGTATCTTAATCTGTTCATGATGTCATATATATCTTATATGCTTCAGTGAAAATTTAATTTCATAGTATTTCATTTCCCTGATTTTATCACATATAAAACCTTAATCCTAAATCATAGGCATGCTTTGAGAAATTGATTGATATTTACAAAATGGTTATGAGTGGTGCAGTCAAGAAAAATAGGAAATTTACCCTTTCTATTCATGTTTTCTCTGCATTTAATGAAGCAAAACAAATGTTTTCAGTATAAAAGCAACTGCCTGATAGTGAAATGCCTGTTAAAACTTCTTTATTTCTAAAGGAAAGGCCATCACACTCTTATCAAGATATTTGGGTAGGAGGAGATCAATATATGATTCTTGGCAGCTTGTTTTTTGAACTTTTGACATTTACAGAGATAAAAATGTATATCTGTGTGTGAGCTAAGGAGGAGAGGGGACATATAACACAAAAAATTATTCATAGCAAGTATAGTATATGTGCTCAGAGCATGGTCAAAGCAAACTAAAATACACTAGGTTATCAGCATTAATACTATAAAGAAACATCTAAAATTCAAAACCAAGGGATAGATGAACCTTTTGAAAAGCACTGTAATCTTTTCTCAGGACTGTTTCTCTTTGTGTTGTCATATTTTTAGAATACAAAATCAGCCTTCACAGTGTAGCTTACACTTGATAACCAAGGTGATGTGGTTGAAGTTGCAGCTGTCCCACCTACTATCTCTGTGAACTTGGACAGATTATGTAATTTTCCTAATCTTTGATCGCTTCATCTATGAAATCAACATAATATATTTCATAAGATTGTTGTTAGGATTAAATGTTGCATCAAAAGTACTTAGATTAGCCCCATGTCTTACACACATTTTTAAAGTCAAAAATATTAGTTACTCACATATATATATATATATATATATACACACACACATTCAAATACATGAGATGGAATGAGCATTTTTATTTCTAAATGAGACAGATAAGCGATTCTCACAGAAATTGTGTGTTTTGAGAAGTTTATTATAAGGATACATTTAAGACTGTCATTCAAATGAAGGCATCTAAAATACTTGCTATCTCTATGGGTTGACATTGAAACAAAATAGATGACTTTTTTCCAAGGTCAACTGAAATGAGGACATCATACTGTTCTCGTGGAGGCAGTGAGCGTGTTTGTCTCCCATTTAAGATCAGTGATTGCAACTATAATCCAGCCCGATAGAGACCTTAGAGTCAGAAAGACTGCAAGTAAGCACTTTGGTGGAGTTTCATGGACAACTTTGCTGTGCTTCTGCAACCTTCCATCGAATTGGGACATGCCAGGATTAGAATCACTGAGGCACATCGGACTGAGTGGATTTTATGATGAGTACAGCTTGAATGCTATAGTGGGAACATCAATCACTCTTCTCATGAGACTCCAATTTTCAGAAATGGAAGATAGAAAATGAGGTTATTATGAGGATGAAGGAGACCGTCTTTTATTTATTTATTTTTTCAGCTAGAGAAACTCAGGCTGGATTTAAGGATGAACTTTTTCAATACATGAGGAGTTGGATATTATTTAGTTTGAAAGATGTGGATGTAATTTTTAAAGTGATTCAAGGTCTGTTTAAAAACAAATGGATTAACTGTTGTCTCTTTGTTGATGATGGCATAGAACACTAAACCAGTTTTTTTAACTTTGATGTTTCATTTTGTGTTCTCAGGTTCATTTTTATTTATTACATTTTGAGTATTAAGTCACAATAGATGGTTGTTTATTAACGTTCAGATATTTTTGAAGGTTCATTCTATAATTTTTTGACATATTTATCAGCCCATCTATTAAAGAAACTTCAAAAGCATTAGCACCTATGAAACCAAAAATACTGTGCATACCCTGAACATCAAGGTTGACTATTCTGTATGTATAAGCACTAACTCCACATTCTGTATGCTGTACCTTTAGGGGTAAATAAAGGCATTTACTTTGGATACCCATGTCGACGTCACAGCTGTTCTTTAGTTAACATCCCAGCCCCATGTGTCAACAAAATTATTTCACACATTGAAGATGTGGAGTCTAAAATACAGAAACACTTAAAACAGGTAAGTGACATTTAACATGCTAATACTTAATAAGTTTCATAGAGCCTATGAGGATCTGTTACTGAAAGACCTCAGGGAATTATGGAAAATTATTCAAGCATGATGATCATAATACTTCTTAGAATCTTCACTTAGATGCGTCATTTACTAGTCTAGACATGTTTCTGATAGCCTCCCCCCGAAAAGGGTGAAACGACCTTATTAAATAGATTTTTTCCCCTATGTGTTTGTTCTTTATCCAGAGGCAATCATGCTAAGTAGTAATTTCCATAAGCCAACTTGACTAGTAAATTAAACAGTATTTATATCCTTTTTTGGGACACTAAACTGATTACATGATTAGGTGAATCAGTGTATAAAAGGAGAGTGTGCCCTTTCCAATGAGTTATTTGGTTCTAAAGAAATACTGAATAGGTCTGTTGAAAGCAAATGTAATGATCCATTCTTTCTCTTTTTAACCTGTTAAACTTTGCCTTTATTAAGTTTTGAAGGAAGTTGAATCTTGAAATCACTGTAACTTTTCAACTGTTTCTAAAGAATGACTTAAGAATGATTTAAATATTTATTTATTTGAAAGGCAGAATTATAGAGACGGTGAAAGAGGAAGATAGATTCCATCCACTAGTGCACTCCCCGGATGGCCACAATGGCCAGGGCTGGACCAACCTGAAGCCAGGAGCCAGGAGTTTTATCTTGTTCTCCCTTGTGGGTGCAGGGGCCAAGGACTTGGGCGATCTTTTGCTGCTTCCTCAAGTGCAATAGCAGGAAGCTGGATCAGAAGTGGTGCAGCTAGGACTCAAACTGTTGCCCATATGGGATGCAGGTGTCACAGGAGGTGGCTTTATCTGCTACACCACAACACCAGTCCACAGAATCACTTAAAAAAAAATTCTCATGCCTTTCATTAAGATTAAACTTATGATCAGCTAATGAAGCATTGCACTGTCAAAACACAGGGATCATTTGCCTGAGATCTGTGATTTTTCCTTTTCTGTCATCATGGTTATTTGATCTGGCTTGAGAATGTTCTGATGGGCCACTGGCAATTCTTGGTCAAGGGCCTCATCTCCCTTGTTAGGCTCAAGACTGCATCTATGAAGATACCAAAGCCTTAAAGCGACATGTGCTTTGACCTTTGGTTGGAATGGAGAGACAGTGATGATTTATTAGAACAGGTGCATCACATGAAATATATATTAGTATAATTATATAATTAGTATTGATGTTATTTCTATATTATTTCTTTGATTCTATCTTGTTTATTAGCTACATTGTTTCTGTATTTCTCCAAATAGGATGTTCCTTAAGAAAATGCTTGCAGGTGAAAGAATTGATGGTGTTCTGGGACTTAGAGAAGTAGAAGAGAATGAATATTTACTGAAATATATTACTGTGCACTTCATATGTGTTTGAATTAACATTGATCATGTAGTTTAAAATGATGAAAATAGGGGGCCTGTGCCATGGCTCACTTGGTTAATCCTCCACCTGCAGTGCTGGCTTCCCATTTGGGCGCTGGGTTCTAGTCCTGGTTGCTCCTCTTCCAGTCCAGCTCTCTGCTGTGGCCAGGGAGGGCAGTGGATGATGACCCAAGTGTTTGGGCTCCTGCACTCACATGGGAGACTGGCTCCTGGCTTCAGATCGGTGCAGCACTGGCCGTAGTGTCCATTTGGGGAGTGAACCAATGGAGGGAAGACCTTTCTCTCTGTTTCTCTCTCTCACTACCTGTAACTGCCTGTCAAATAAAAAAAATAAAATGATGAAAATAGGTGCTGGTGTTGTAGCATCATGGGCAAAGCTACCACCAATGTATAATATGAGTGATAGTTCCAGCCCTGGCTGCTCCACTTCTAATCCAGCTCTCTGCTGATGGCCTCAAAAAAGGCCTGTAAAAGGCAGCAACAAATAGCCCAAGTGTTTGGGCCCCTGCCACCCACATGGGAGCCCTGGATGAAGCTCCTGGGTCCTGGCTTTGGCCTGGCTCAGAGATGCCTGTTGCAGCCATCTGGGGAGTGAACCAGCAGGTAGAAGATTGATCTCTTCTCTCTCCTTCTTTCTCTCTCTCCTTCTTTCCCTCTCTGTCTCTGTCTTTCTCTGTCTCTACCTCTCTTTCTGTAACTGATTTTCAAAATAAATAAATACATTTTAAAAATGATGAAAATAATAGGTATTTTAATGATTAATTATAACTTAAAATTTCTTTTTTCTAAAGGTTTATTTTTATTTATTTGGAAGGCACAGTAAGAGAGAGAGAGAGAGAGAGAGAGCGAGAGCGCGAGCTTCCATCCACCAGTTCACTCCTCAAATAGCAGTATGGCCAGGGGTTGGGCCAGAACATAGACAGAAGCCAGAAGCCAGGAGATTCTTCTGGGTATCCCATGTATGTTCAGGAGTCCAAAAACTTGGCCTATCCTCTGCTGCTGTCCCAGTCATATTAGCAGGGAGCTGGATTGGAAGAAAAGCAGCTGAAACTTGAACGGGTACCCATATGGTATGCAGGTAGAGGCCTAACCCACTACAAGCACAGTGCTGGCCCCGCTACTATTTCTTTTTTATGATTCATTTATTTTATTTGAAAGGCATAGTTACAGAGAGGCAGAGGCAGAGAGAGAGGGAGAGAGAGGTAGGTCTTCCATCCTCTGGTTCACTCCCCAATTGGCTGCAACTGCTGGAACTGTGCCGATCGGAGCCAGGAGCCAGGAGCTTCTTCCAGTTCTCCCACATGGGTTCAGGGGCCCAAGCACTTGGGCCATCTTCCATGGCTTTCCCAGGCCAGAGCTGAGACCTGGATCAGAAGTGGAGCAGCTGAGATTCGAACCAGTGCTCATATGGGAAGCTGGCACTGCAGGCGGCGGCTTAACCCATTATGCCATAGCGCCACAACCCCTTATTATTTCTTAAGATCTGATACCATATTTTACTGCTTTTTTTAAGACTTTATAAAACTATTAAATGGTTATGGTAATATCTGATTGATGGGGAGATACTAATTTAAATAAATTCAGCATTATTGCCTGCTTAATATTATGCAAAGTTCATTTTCTAAGTGTTAATTTTTCTCATTGTGACAAGATTACTTAGCAGTGGAAATAAATGATATATATTTTTGGGGATTGTCTTATTTCACTAAGTATAAACGATATCCAACTGTAACCATTTTGTTATGAAAGAGAGAATTTCTTTCTTTTTATGGCTGAGTAGTATTCCATTGTGTATATATATCACAATTTCTTTTTTTTTCTTTTTTTTTAACTTTTATTTAATGAATATAAATTTCCAAAGTACAACTTATGGATTACAATGGCTTCCCCCCCATACCGTCCCTCCCACCCACTACCCTCCCCTTTCCCACTCCCTCTCCCCTTCCATTCACATCAAGATTCATTTTCGATTATCTTAATATACAGAAGATCAGCTTAGTATACATTAAGTAAGGATTTCAACAGTTTGCTCTCACACAGAAACATAAAGTGAAAAATAATAGATGATTTTTTTTAAATGATGATGAAATCAGAGCAGACCTATTGTCATGTTTAATCCCAGTGAGAGTCAAGTTGGGAATTGATAATTTCTTTTTTTCTTTTTTTTTTTTTTACAGAAGATCAGTTTAGTATGCATTAAGTAAAGATTTCAACAGTTTGCACCCCCATAGAAACACAAAGTGAAATATATTGTTTGAGTACTCGTTATAGCATTAAGTCTCAATGTACAGCACATTAAGGACAGAGATCCTACATGAGGAGTAAGTGCACAGTGACTCCTGTTGTTGACTTTACCAATTGACACTCCTGTCTATGGCATCAGTAATCTCCCTATGCTCCAGTCATGAGTTTCCAAGGCTATGGAAGCCCTCTGAGTTCTCCGATTCTTATCTTGTTTAGACAAGGTCATAGTCAAAGTGGAGGTTCTCTCCTCCCTTCAGAGAAAGGTACCTCCTTCTTTGAAGACCTGTTCTTTCCACTGGGATCTCACTCACAGAGATCTTTTGCCAGAGTGTCTTGGCTTTCCATGCCTGAAATACTCTCATGGGCTTTTCAGCCAGATCCGAATGCCTTTAGGGCTGATTCTGAGGCCAGAGTGCTATTTAGGACATCTGCCATTCTATGAGTCTGCTGAGTATCTCACTTCCCATGTTGGATCACTCTCCCCTTTATTTATTCCATCGGTTAGTGTTAGCAGGTACTAGACTTGTTTATG
Organism: Oryctolagus cuniculus; assembly: GCF_051225735.1. Classification (NCBI taxonomy): domain Eukaryota; kingdom Metazoa; phylum Chordata; class Mammalia; order Lagomorpha; family Leporidae; genus Oryctolagus; species Oryctolagus cuniculus. The sequence continues at coordinate 44,356,416 of NC_142876.1, forward strand.
TGCTCCCTTTGACTCTTAGTCCTTTCATTATGATCAATTGTGAACTGAAATTATATCACAATTTCTTTATCCAGTCATCAGTTGATGACATCTGGGTTGATTTTGTATCATCAGCTATTGGGAGTTGAGCTTTTATAGATGTGGGGGTACAGATCACCCCTTCATGTGCTGATCTTATATTCTTGTGTAAATTCCCAGGGGTGGAATGACTGGCTCATACATAGATCTATTTTAAGATTTCTGAGTAATCTCCATACTGTCTTTCACAATAGTTATACTAGTTTACATTCCCACCAACAGCCTATTAGGGTACCTTTTCCCCCATATATTCATCAGCATTTGGTATTTTTAAATTTTTGGATGATAAGAATTCTAACTGGGGTGAGGTGAAATCTCATTGTGGTCTTTATTTTCATTTTCCTGAAGGCTAGTGATCCTGAACATCTTTTCATGTGTCTGTTGTACATTTGCATTTTTAAAGATGTGTGTATTTTATCTGAGAGGCATAATTAGACAGTGAGGGAGAGAGAGAAAGAGATCTTCTATTCACTGGTACACTTCCCAGATGACCACAATGGTCAGCGCCAGGCCAAGCTGAAACCAGGAGCTAGGAGCTTCTTGCAGGTGTCCCACATGGGTAGCAGATGCCAAAGTTCTTGGGCCATCTTCTCCTGATTTTCCCAGGCCATTAGCAGGGAGCTGGATCAGAAGTAGAGTATCTGGAACTTGAACTGGCACCCATATGGAATGCTGGCCTTGCAGGTGGCATTTTTATGTGCTACACCACTGTGCTAGCCACATTTGTACTTCATTCTTTGAACAATGCCTGTTCATATCCTTAGACCATTTCCTAACTGGATTGTTTGTGGTGTTGAGTTTCTTGAGTTCCTTATATATCCTAGATATTAATCCTTTATCAGATGTATAATTTGCAAGTATTTTCTCCCATTCTGTTGATTACCTCTTTACTTTGTTGAAAGTTTCCTTTGCTGTGCAGAAGATTCAGGGCTTGATGTAATTCCATTTGTCTATTTTTGCCTTTATGACTTGTGCTTCTAGGCTCTTATCCAAGAACTCCTTGCCTATGCCAATATTTTGCTGTGTTTCTCTTATGTTTTCCTCTAATCATTTGATGGTTTTAGGTCTTAGATTTAGATCCCTGATCCACTGTGATTTGGTTTTTGTATAGGATGTAAAGTAAGGCTCTTATTTCATATTTCTGCATGCAGAGGTCCAATTTTCCCAACTGCCACTTGTTGAAGAGGCTATCATTTCTCCAAGGTGTGATTTTAGCTTGTTTGTCAAAGATTAGGTGGTTGTATGGTTGCTTCAACTAGTTTAAGAAGGATTGGGATTCGTTCTTTAAAAGTCTGGTAGAACTCAGCAGTGAAGCCATCCAGTCCTGGACTTGTGCATTTTGGGATGGTCTTTGTTATTGATTTAATCTCAGTCTTCATTATTTGTCTATTTAGATTTTCTATGTCCTCATGACTCAATTTTGGTAAATTGTATGTGTCCAGAAATCTACCCATTTCTTCCAGATTTTGTAATGTGTTGTCATATAGCTGTTTGCAGTAATTCCTGATGATTCTTTTTATTTCTGTGGTATTTACTGTAACATCTCCTTTTTATCTCTGATTTTATTAATTTGAATGTTTTCTCTCTTGTTTTTTATTAGTTGGGCCAAAGGTATATGGATTTTGTGTGCTTTATCCTTTCAAAACCCAGCTCTTTTTTTAAGGATTTATTTATTTATTTGAAGGCCAGAGTTACACAGAGAGAGAGAGAGAGAGAGAGAGAGAGGTCTTCCATCTGCTGGTTCATTTCCCAATTGGCCACAACTGCTGAGCTGCACTGATCAAGAGTCAGGAGCCAGGAGCTTCTTCCAGGTCTTCTACACGGGTACAGGGGCCCAAGGACTTAGGCCATCTTCTACTGCTTTCTCAGGCCATAGCAAAGAGATGGCTTGGAAGTGGAACATCCAGGATTTGAACTGGCACTCTTATGGGATGCTGGCCCACTACGCCACAGAGCCAGCCCCCCAGCTCTTCATTTCACTGATCTTTTTTTTTTTTTTTTGACAGGCAGAGTTAGACAGTGAGAGAGAGACAGAGAGAAAGGTCTTCCTTCCGTTGATTCACCCCACAAATGGCCGCTATGGCCGGTGCGCTGCGCCAATCCGAAGCCAGGAGCCAGGTGCTTCCTCCTGTTCTCCCATGTGGGTGCAGGGACCCAAACACTTGGACCATCCTCCTCTGCCCTCCCGGGCCACAGCAGAGAGCTGGACTGGAAGTGGAGCAACTGGGACAGAATCCAGTGCCCCAACCGGGACTAGAACCCCGGGATGCCAGAGCCGCAGGTGGAGGATTAGCCAAGTGAGCTGCAGCGCCAGCCACCATTGAACTTTTGTAACTATTTTATTTATTTCTCCTGCTGTTTTGAGTTTGATTTGTTCTTGTTTTTAGATCCTTGAGATACACTGTTAGTCATTTATTTGATGCCTTTCCAATTTCCTGATATAGACACTAATTGCTGTAAACCCACATCTCAACACTGCTTTGGATATTTTAATATGTTGTATTGTCATATTAATTCCTTTTTAGGAGTTTTTTTTTCCCCCGGAATTTTTTTCTATGGCATAGTACTCATTCAGGAGCATGTTGTTCAGTCTCCATGTCTTTGCATATTTTCTAGGGTTTCTTAAGTTGTTTATTTCCAGACTCATTGCATTGTGGTCAGAAAAGATACATAATATGATTTCAGTTTTTTTTTTTTTTTTAACTTGTTGAGAATTCCTTTATGGGCTAGTATGTGGTCTATCCTAGAGTAAGTGCCATGCACTGACAAAAAGAATGCGTTCTGCAGCTCTGGGATGAAATGCACCGTAGATATCAATTATGTTCATTTGGGTAATAGTCTGGATTGGATCTGTTGTTTCTTTGTTTTCTGTCTAATTGATCTGCCCATTGATGAAAGTGGGGTGTTGAAGTCCACCATTACTAATTATTGGAGTCTATGCCTCCCTTCAGATCCATTAACAGTTGTTTTAAACAGCCCGGTGCACTATCATTGGGTGCATTTTTAGTTATTATAGTCACATCTTCCCGTGGAATTATCCCTTAATCATTACATAATGCCCTTCTTTGTCTCTCTCTCTCTCTTTTTTTTTTGACAGGCAGAGTGGACAGTGAGAGAGAGAGAGACAAGGTCTTCCTTTTGCCGTTGGTTCACCCTCCAATGGCTGCCGCGGTCGGCACGCTGCGGCCGGCACACCGCGCTGATCCGATGGCAGGAGCCAGGTGCTTCCTCCTGGTCTCCCATGCGGGTGCAGGGCCCAAGCACTTGGGCCATCCTCCACTGCACTCCCTGGCCACAGCAGAGAGCTGGCCTGGAAGAGGGGCAACCGGGACAGAATCCGGCAACCCGACCGGGACTAGAACCCGGTGTGCCGGCACCGCAAGGCGGAGGATTAGCCTAGTGAGCCGCGGCGGTGGCTTCTTTGTCTCTTTTAACAGTTTTTGTGTTAATCTCTATTTTCTCCGATATTATGATTGCTACTCCTCCTCTTTGCTTTCCATTAGCATGCAATATCTTTTTCTGTCCTTTCACTTTCAGTCTGCATGTGTCCTTGTTGGTGAAGTGTGTTTCTTATACACAACAAATAGATGGGTCTTGCTTTTTTTAATCCATTCAGCCAGTCTGTGTCTTTTAATTGGACACTTTAGACATTTTACATTCAACATCATTATTGATAATTAATGACTTTATTCTGCCATTTTTCCATATTTTATTGCTAATTATCTTTCTCAGTTTCTGTGGGTAGCACATCCTTAAATATCATTTGTAAGGCTGGATGAGTGGTGATAAATTCTTTCAATTTCTGTTTGTTTTAGAAGCTCTTTATTTCATATTCGTTTTTAAATGAGGGCTTCACTGGGCATAGTATTATGGGTTGACTTTTTTTCTTTAGGACTTGGACTATATCTCTCCATTATTTCTTAGCCTGTAGGGTTTCTGATTAGAAATCAGCTATCAGTCTCATTTGAGGTCTTTGTAGATAATCTGCTATGTCTCTTGTGCATATTAGCATCTGTTCTTTTTGTTTCACTGTTGAAAATTTGTGTCATCGTGGAGATCTTTCCTGGTCATGTCTGTTAGGGATTCTAAGTGCTTCCTGTGCTTGGATGCCCTTATCATTCTCCGAATTGGGGAAGTTTTCTGCTATTATTTCACTAAATAGGTGTTCTAATCCATTCTTTCTTGCCATACTTTCAGGAACTCTTAAGACATATATGTTTGGTCATTTGTTTTTTATCACATAAATCTCAAACACTATTTTCAGTTTCCTCATTTCTTTCTTTCTTTTCTTTTTCTTGTCTGATATATTTCTAAATATTTGCTTTCTATCTTGGATATTCTTTCTTTAGCATCACCAAATCTGTTGTGAAGGCTTTCCACCTTGTATTTTTAAATTTGACATGTGTAATTCTTCATTATTAACGTTTCAGTATGATTTTTCTGGAATGTCAATGTCCTGGCATAATTTCTCATCCGTGTCATGTGTGACTTTCTTTAACTCATATATTTACCTCTCTGGGTTTTTGAGTGATCTGATGACCATTCTTTTGAAATCCTTTTCAGGGGTTTCATCAATCTCTTTGTCTTCACATTCTAATATTGAAGTTCTTTTTAAAGAATATTTTATCTACTTATTTGAAAGGTAGAGACATAGAGAGAGGGAGAGACAGAGACAAAGGTCTTCCATCCACTGGTTCACTTCCCAAATGGCCACAACGTCAGGAGCTAGACAAGTCTGAAGCTGAGTGCCAGGAACTTCTTCTGGGTCTCCCAAGTAGGTGCAGGAGCCCAAGCACTTGGGGCCATAATACGCTGCTTTCCCAGGCTATAAGCAGAGAGCTAGATTGGAAGAGGAGCAGCCAGGACATGAACCAGCACCCATATGGGATGCTGGCACCACAGGCAGAGGCCTAACCTACTATTAGCCTGCAAAATTGCCAGCTCCAATGTTGAAGTTTTGTTGTGTTCCTTTTGGGGAGTCATATTGTCTTCGTTGTTCATGTTTCCTGCTTTTCTACATTTATTTTTAGGCATCTGTGGAAACACTTGTTTTCTCTTCTGAGGGATTTTGTCACTGAAACCCTCTGTGGCTTAGTAGAGTGTTCCTTCAGTGAATATTCAGAGGTGTGTGCTGCTTGGGACCAGGGAGCTTTGGCCAGTGCTTAAACATGGGGAAACAGTCCAGAGTGACACCCAAATTGGGTGTGATAGGTCTCCTCTATTGTCAGCAGGGTGCAGGTTGTGATTACACTGGATGGCATGTTCACAGCCTCAGCTTCTTTGCCCAGTACCAACTGCTCATGGTGAACCCACGGTGGCTGCTCACCCCACACACTCTGGCACATAAACCGTAGAAAGGATTTGTGTGCTCCTCAGCGTGAGCGGGGAGCCCTCAGCAGTAACCCACCCCAGCATTCAGAGAACTCTCAACATCTGAAGGCAGATCCAGTGATTTCCCACAGCCAAGCCACACCTCATTGCCCTATCACGAATCAGAGGGCTCGCGCATTCACAGGGAGCAGGGGATCCAACTCTGCCCCATGAGGCTCCCCATTCATGGAGAGAGCCACCCTTTTCCTGGAGCCAGCTGCCTGCTCAGAAGAGATCAGTTGGTGATCCGCTTTGGCAAGCTGAGTCCAGTCCCTTGACAGAGTGAGGAGAGGGGAGCAACATGCCCTCACTTCATGGATCGAAGTGGCTGCCCAGCCCCCCACCATGAATCCTCCAGGCCTGACTCAAAGTGCGTGGGGACCGTGGATTTATGTGATAAAATCGTTCAGGTGCACATGGGCTACAGCAGCCTTCACTCTGCCTTATTGCTATGGAACTCCCTCCTTGCTGGTTGCCAGGTGCCTTGGTGTGAGCAGGGGAAGAAAGAAATGTGTTTTCCTTTTATGGAGTCTCATGGGCACCCTGCTAGTGCTTAATTTTCATGCTAGTGCTTCAGGCCAGACTTACTCAGGCAGTGTCACCAGTGGCGTGGGTTGCTGTAGGTTCTTTTCACCTCACTCTGAGAAGATGGCTTCTCTACCAGCCAGCAGCAGTTGCTGCGTGGTTTTACCATTCCGATTGTTCCATGGAGATTCTGTGCCTGGCACCACTGACCTGGGAGTAGTGGCTGTTGGTTTCTATCCAGTGCTGGGTTTCATTGTAGTCAACCAGGTACTAAGTTTCAAGAGTACGATCTGAGCTGAATTCCCTCTCCCTTCCTCAAATGGGACCCATCTGTCTCTGTGATTAGATTTGATGAGAATCTGCCTTCTTTAATGCATGTTTTCTTATGCCAAAGCCAGGCATTGCAGTCTCGTACCCTGCTTCCTGAGCTCTCCTGAAGGTGATTTGGTGCTTTGTAGGTTGGTGTAGCATGGTACTCAGCTACCATCTTGCTCCATGTCCTTATTACTTATTTGCTTTGATTTCACCTCTGGAATGTACCTCAAAGCTGAAAATTCTGGCTTCTCACATCGAATTAAGTTCCTTCAGGGCACTTTCATTCTTCCCTGGATGATAGTAACAAGCCTTTCCCCTGATTCTTCCTAAGTGTCTTCTACTCACACCCATTCTTCACAAAACAGGTCATATACCTTCTCCTCCTCAAGGTATTATTACCAGTAATCTGCTCAAAACGCCCCTCTCAAACTTTCTTGCCCAGGCTTCTTGGAATGGAATTAGAAGCAAAACACCTCTCCTTATAAAATAATACTTTTAATGTCCCCTCATACACTGAGCTTTAGTTTATCTCTTGGCATTAATTCATTCAATTTCTTTGTTACCCCTGCTTAATCCTCACTTCTTCCCATACAACCTATTTGTCCTCCTAAACTTAGTATAACTGTCCTTCCTTAAAATTTCATGTGTCATTTTACTGACCAGTGCTGTGACAATTAATACCTTGCATTGTGATTGTTCATGCATCTCTCTCTCATACAAGGTTGTATGATCTTAGAAGTTAGGGTCTATATAATTGACCACTAGTCATAATGCATGTTAGAACTTGGGAAATTATATACATGAAATAAATATTTTGGAATGAATACATTCAGCAATAATTTCTTAAATTATGTCAAATTTGGCTTGGGATTAAATATTTAAGCATGAGAATGTTATGCTTGTTCTTAAAAATTTTTAGATTTTACATGTTGTTTGATAAACATTGCTTATATTTTCAAAATGACTTGGATTTTTATATAGCATACATTACATACATTTTATATAGCTACATTGAGGGGAAATTCAAGGGTATGAGTATTCTTTTGGGAAATATTATCCACTGTTAACACAGCATATCAACTAATGATTTAGTATACAAAAAGAAATTCTTAACATGAAGTTAATTTTTTTCTTATTTTTTAGAGTGCAAAAATAGAAGATTTTGTGAATACTTTCTTTGTCTCCAAAGTAGCATTTAAATATTTTAAATATTTGGCAATGTTTTCCAATAAAAATGTAAAGTTAGGGAAACAAGTTCAATGAGAGTCTTATATGTATCCAGCAGGAGACTGTCGGCAGTGTGGTTTAGAGCTCTAAGTAATTGAAGTGTTTCATTTCCCCTATAATGTGATAATTTTTAAACTGTATACCACTTAACATTTTTACTCCTCCCCTACCTGTATTTCTCTTTGCTCTTCTGAAAAAGACAGAAACAGGAAGTCCAGGGATTTTGTGGTAAGCTGGATATAACTGAGTCTATTAGATATAGTAAGTAAAGCTTGCAAATACAAAAAAAAATTGTGACCATAGTGAAATTCTAAGCTTAATTTTCATCAAGATTTTTATATGAAATAACTGTTTAACATGATTTTGAGACATTTCTAAAACTTGTCCAAGTATTTCAAGTAGGCAATTATGAATATGAAACTTCAAATTCTTCTCTGGTATTGTAGGCATTTCAGGATGAGCCATTTAAATATCCCAAATAAATATGATTTGAATACTGTTTCTGAAATTTGCCTCCCACATCACATGAAAGACTGATTAAAATAATTTTCTCATTTCTTATGTTACATTACTTTTATTTACAAAGCTAGAGTTGTGTTTTAATGTACCACCCCAACATGTATTCTCATACAATATGCAACTCTATTTCTGAAAATTTGAGTAACTGATTTTTATATTTATAAAATACATCATTTTCTGTTGCATATAAAGAGGACCAAACTGAGAATATTAATTAAGCCTGACTGAATTGTGGAGAGCATTTAAATTTTATATAATTATGTCACATTCATTGTCAGCTTCAAACAGGTTCTTAGAACTGTCATATAATTCAGCCTGATGTCAACTTGTATATTATGCAGGATTCTGAATTACCATTTTCTAACATCAAAGGCTAACAATTTCCTGATTATTAATTAGATGAAAATCTAGTAACATGCTCACTGAATATTCTCTTTTCTGTGAAGGCCTGTTTATCATTTGCTGATTATCATCTGGGTTTACTTCTACTTTCGTATTCATTTGTGGGAATAATTAAGTTCCATTAGCAAGTATATTTGTTTAAAATATTTCAGTTTGTGATTTGTCTTTTTATTTTTTGTAACTTTTATTTAATAAATATAAATTTCCAAAGTACAGCTTTTGGATTACAGTTGCTTTTCCCCCCCCCCCGTAACTTCCCTTCCACCCGCAACCCTCCCATCTTCTCCCTCTCCCATTCCATTCACATCAAGATTCATTTTCAATTATCTTTATATACAGAAGATCAATTTAGTATATATTGAGTAAAGATTTCAACAGTTTGCACCCACACAGAAACACAAAGTGTAAAGTACTGTTTCAGTACTAGTTCTAGCATTAATTCACATTGTACAACACATTAAAGACAGAGATCCTACATGGAGAGTAAATGCACAGTGACTCCTGTTGTTTACTTAACAACACTCTTATTTATGGCATCAGTAATCACCTTAGACTCTTTTTTCTTAATTAATTAATTTATTTATTTATTTTGACAGGCAGAGTTAGAGAGTGAGAGAGAGAGAGAGAGAGAGAGAGAGAGAGACAGAGAGAAAGGTCTTCCTTTTTCCATTGGTTCACCCCCCAAGTGGCCGCTATGGCTGGTGCATTGCAGCTGGCATGCTGCGCCAATCCGAAGCCAGAAGCCGGGTGCTTCTTCCTGGTCTCCCATGTGGGTGCAGGGCCCAAGGACTTAGGCCATCCACCACTGCCTTCCCAGGCCACAGCAGAGAGCTGGACTGGAAGAGGGGCAACTGGGACAGAATCCAGTGCCCCAACTGGGACTATAACCCCAGGGTGCCAGTGCTGCAGGCGGAGGATTAACCTAGTGAGCTGTGGTGCCATCCATCACCCTAGACTCTTGTCATGAGTTGCCAAGGCTATGAAAGCCTTTTGAGTTAGCCAACTCCAGTGTTATTTAGACAAGGTCACAGTCAAAGTGGAAGTTCTCTCCTCCCTTCAGAGAAAGGTACCTCCTTCTTTGATGGCCTGTTCTTTCCACTGGGATCTCACAGAGATCTTTCATTTAGTTTTTTTTTTTTTTTTTTTTTTTTTTTCCCCAGAGTGACTTAGCTTTCCATGCCTAAAATACTCTCATAGGCTCTTCAGCCAGATCCAAATGCCTTAAGGGCTGATTCTGAGACCAGAGTGCTGTTTAGGACATCTGCCATTCTATGAGTCTACTGTGTATCCTGCTTCCCGTGTTGGATCATTCTCTTCAGTTAGTGTTAGCAGACACTAGTCTTGTTTACGTGATCCCTTTGACTCTTAATCCTATCATATGATCACTTGTAAACTGAAACTGATCACTGGGACTAGTGAGATGGCATTGGTACATGCCACCTTGATGGGATTGAATATGTTACTAAAATGTTCTTCATTGAGTGGACTAATTTAAGTCCCCCCCCCTTTTTTAAGATTTATTTATTTATTTGAAAGTCAGAGTTACACATAGAGAAGAGAGGCAGAGAGAGGGAGAGAGGGAAGAAGGGAGAGAGAGAGAGAGAGAGAGGTCTTCCATCTGATGGTTCACTCCCAATTGGCCACAATGGCTTGAGCTGGGCCGATCTGAAGCCAGGAGCTTCTTCCGGGTCTCCCATGCGGGAGCAGGGCCAAAGGACTTGGGCCATCTTTTACTGCTTTCCCAGGCCATAACAGAGAGCTGGATCAGAAGAGGAGCAGCCAGGACTAGAACTGGCACCCATATGGGATGTCAGTGCTTCAGGACAGGGTGTTAAACTGCTGTGCCACAGCGCCAGCCATCATTTTTCCCCTTATTTTGAAAGTATTTTGTGTCTTGGGTAAGCCATCTTCTCATACTGCAAGGACATAATATTTTTTCTTTGTACTTTCTCAATTTTAGAAATTTATATTTAAAATTTAATTACTTAACAATTGCAATTTTTTGGAATTTAATAAGTAAATTTATTTTTTAATATGGAAAATGATTTTTCTCAACATAAATTTTATTTCAAATCCAGTCATTTTCTTTAGAAATCAGCTATAAATATGTATCATATACAAGTTTTCATATATGATTTTATTTACTTTTGGCACCTTTATCCCACTATTCAATTTTATTTCCATATTTCAATATGTCATTTTACTACATTGTGTATGTCATATCATGTTTCTATATCTGATAAGCCGGTTCATTCTTTATTCCTTTTTTCAAATGCCTTGTGTTTTATGGATCCATTGTACTTTCCTAAGTTTTAGAATAAGTTTATTACATTGTTTTGAAAATACTCATTGGGATTACAAACAGAATAGCATTCAACATTTTTATTATGAAGATAGATTTAGTTTCTTTCAGAACTTTTATTTTTAATTCCATCCTATTTATTCTATTATTAACATTAGAACATTCCAGCAAAATAGCGAACACTAAACCCTGTTTAGAGGAGATCAAGAAGGAGGTATTGGGGAAGATGAGCAAATTGCTTAAAACTGTAATGTTAAAATACTGGTTCACACACACACATAATCTATGTATATATAATTGTGTGTGATATATATGTATACATACACATATATACCCCTATGTCCATATATATGTTCAAATACACAAATCATTTAGTATATATAGTTTCTTTTCTTATGCTATCTGGCTTTCTGAATTTACTTTTCCGTTAATTGTAGTTCATATATTTTCCAATTTTTATCTTGTTTCTGACATTTATGGAAACATTGATAGCAATTTCTTCACTTCTATGCTAACCAGAAATTTCTATTGATTATACTAGTTATTTACCTTATTAATAGTTATTTTTCATACAGTAATTTGTATGTAACCAAGTCTGTTATCTTAAAAGTTCTATTATTTTTGTATTGTTCAAAAATATTTCACTGATACTAAGATTATTAAAATACTTTATTATTCTAAAAGTTTTTAGATATCACATTTACAACTTTAAATCTCTTCAGTCTCATTTGTTTATGGCATGATGTACAAACAGTACTTTGTTTCTTCCAAATGATTATTCAGATCATCTCACAACTGCTCTTTGAGTTGTCCATCTCCATTGATTTGGAATGTTAATTTTATAGTAAATTCTCATAGGTAGGCTGTTTCCTGGTTTGCTGTTCAGTTGAAGCATAACTTATGGATACCTTAATTGCTTTAAACTATCTCATGTTTAGATAATGGAATTCGTAAATCAAATCTCATTTTTCTGCCTGTTAATATGGTGGCAAAAGACATATGCCTTCAAATTATTATTATATTCCCTTTCAGCCTTTCCAGGTTTTGTTATATCCAAAGTAAATGTTCTTATTTTTCAGGCTATACTATTTCCTCACATTTTTTGCATTCTTTGCTGTACTTTGTAAGTGATGGAACTGACTAATCACTCGTTGTTAGCAAAGTTTGTTTGTTTGTTTCTTGTATCTCTCCGAGTCTGCTTACAGCAAAGGCTTGTATCTAATAACTAGGGACGTTCATAGGGACTCTCTAAGTGGAAGGTAATATGTTCAGGTAAGAAAGAGATGGGCCTCTACTTCTGCCTAAACAAGTTTACATTTGATTTTGTACCACTTTAAAATATCTCAGTCCTGGATGAATCTGTCTTTGGATCCACCTCATTGTGTCTATTATGAGATTCTACTAGTTACCTAGGTTTTACTATATTTTTCTCTCTAGAAGCATAATTTCCCAGCTTGAACAGCCTTTCCATCTTAAATGGAACACCAATATGGTTAGAAGAGCTGTTTTCTTTTCTTTAAGTTTTATTTTTAATTAGTTTTCAACAGATTCAATGTGATTTGTAGATACCATTCTAAGCACATGATGATATTCCCTTCCTCGCTCCCTTTTTCTCTCTCCTTCTGGACTGCCACCCTTCTTCCTTCTCCCTTTCGCTCTGGCTGGCTCTCTCTCTCTCTCTTGCTCACTCTCAGTTTTTGAGATAACATATTTTAAATTTACATTACAGTAATCTAGGGAACAATTTTCAGCCATATTCAGGATTCTGGGAATGGAAAGCAGTAAGACTGGCTGGCCAATGCTTATTCTCTCTGCTGGGAATTCCTCACTAATTTATAGAGAAGCCTTTTACCTATCCCGAAGTGGTTTCCATTTGTCTGTTTTGAGTTCCAAATTTTTGTTCTTTTTTCCTTATCAGTCAATCTAATCACTTCCTGCTTCTGAAAAATTTTCTAAAATGAATGTTCCAATAATTTTATTATTTTATGTTTTCCATGATTTTGTGTGCACATGTGTAAAGTTTGCATATATCTCCAGGTTTTGGTAGTCTTTGGAAACTGAAGAAAAGTAATCATGTGTGCTAAATATAACATATTGCATGGAGGATAATCTATAAAATCCTTAATCATCTGCTAATATATAATCATTTGTGTTTTTGGTAATTTATTCCTGTTCCAGACCAATATATTATTAGGATATATCTGTAGAATCTGGCTTTTTCCAAGGAATTTGTGGCCCAGCAGTGGCATAAACTTAAACTTTTGTGCAGTGTTTACCATTCTTTGCTAGTCCATTAGTTTTCAATAGATTTCATGAGTTTATGGTTGTTTTTAAAGTCTTTTGAGTTTAGGGGGAATTTGAACAAGTGCTTGATAAAAGGGTAAGATTTGGAAACGTAAGAAAGGAGAAAACCATTTGGTGGGAGTAATAATGAAAGGATAGGAGACACGTATACCTGTTCAAGAAGTAACAGAGAGTAAAGCTTGACAAAAATATGATAGTGGATGTGAAGTAGAGAATTGACAATTTTATCAGTGTGTTCAAGTTTAGGTAAAGTTCACCAACTGTTTTTGGAGATGTTTAAAATTGGATTTTCATTGATTTTTTTTTATTTTGACAGTTTGAAACTTCCTTTGAAGAATGGTAAGAACCTTTCCTGCTTCTTTATTGTTCCTTTTGTTAAATTTTTGATAATCTGCTGTAGACCAATGTTACTTCAAAAGGAATAGGAAATTAAAGCAAGATTCTTTATATTAAATATTTAAGTATATATTTAAAAAAATAAGCATCAAGACATCACTGAAAATGGTGGGATAGGGCTCTCCAAGGCTCCATTTATATAAAACAGTTCCCTCTATAAAACAAATCTAAACCTAAAAAAAAAAAAAAAAAACCAGTTATAACCAAGTAAATTTAGAGCAACTAAGGGAAAAATGTAATAAACACTGATGTTGCTGTACTGCTTTAAGAAAGCGCCATAGCATTTTAAATTGTCTCCTCTCTATCCCCCAACCTCCAGATTGATGGTAGCCTGGAAGAGAGCATACTTCACTTAGGGTGCACATTGTTAGGAGCAGCAAACACAAAGAATTGGTTTGAATATTTTGACCTGTTTGACTGCACCCTGAAGGACCAGCAAGAAGGGCTGTGTGTGTTTCCCTTGAGAGAATCACAGAGCTTAGGAAACTTCCGGGCAGTGTGTGGTGCAGCATTGAAAGCTGTACACTTGCCACAGTTATCTGGAGCAATGGATATAACCAGGACAAGCAGTAGAGGGACTAAAATGTGCAGAAAAAAATGTTGGGAAAAGAGAATGAAGGAATAGAGTTTTTCAGTGCTCTGAATGTACTGGAGACTCCAGAAGAATACAGGCGTGATGAGGCCCAGCCATGTGCCCTGAAAACACCTGAGAAGACCTGTGTCTTGTACTTCTGGTTGACAGCTAGGATCTGCACAGGCAAGAACTCAAGGCAGAGGAATGGTCATAAACAGCCTGGATAATCATTGAAGGAATGATCCAAGACAGAGCCAATCTGCTAAGATTCAGAGAACTTTTGTTTTTTTTCCTTTCTTTTGGGTGCAGACAGTGATATTAACTCAGAGAAAACACTGGCTCCCCCGTATGCTAAGGAAAATGATTTCAATGTCCAAAAATGATGGAGAATATACAGATTACAGAATGTGTTCAGAAGAGTCACTAAACAAAAAACAACTCACAACAAAGAGGGGCAAGAAACGCTCTTTACGTGAATGTATAAAACACACCTAGTTTTCTCAAAAATTATTAGACATATTAAGAATAAAGGACTGGGAGTAGCAGGTGAAGCAACTGCCCACAGTGCCAGCACCCACATGGACACCAGTTTGATTCCCAGCTCTCCCACTTCCTATCCAGCTCTCTGCTATGGCCTGGGAAAGCAGTAGAAGATGGTCCAAGTCCTAGAGCCCCTGATCCCACATGGGAGACCTGGAAGAAGCTCAAGGCACCTGGCTTCAGATTGGCATATCTCTGGCTGTTGAGGCCATCTGGGGAGGGAACCAGCAGATGGAAGACCTCTTTCTCTCTGCCTCTGCCTCTGCCTCTCTGTAACTCTGCTTTTCAAATAAATAAATAAATCTAAAAAGCACTAAAATTAGTCCCACTCATAGTAAGAAAAAGCAACAATAAAAACTTTCTGAGGAAGTCTGAAATGTGGACTTACAAAAGTCAGTCTTTAAACCAGCTGTTTTAAATATTCTCAGAAAGACAAGGGAAATTCTGAAAAAAAGAAGTAAATAAACCAGGAGAATGATGTTTCAACACACACAGAATAGCAATAGAGAGAGAAGTCAAAAACATTAACCAAAATCTTGATTTAAAAAAATTTTAAAAACTGAAAAAAAGTTTTTTTTGACAGGCAGAGTGGACAGAGAGAGAGAGAGAAAGGTCTTCCTTTGCCGTTGGTTCACCCTCCAATGGCCGACGCGGCTGGCGCGCTGCAGCCAGCGCACCGCGCTGATCCGATGGCAGGAGCCAGGAGCCAGGTGCTTTTCCTGGTCTCCCATGGGGTGCAGGGCCCAAGCACTTGGGCCATCCTCCACTGCACTCCCTGGCCACAGCAGAGAGCTGGCCTGGAAGAGGGGCAACCGGGACAGAATCCGGCACCCCCACCGGGACTAGAACCCAGTGTGCCGGCGCCACTAGGTGGAGGATTAGCCTATTTAGCTGCGGCGCCGGCCCTAAAAAACTTTAAAAATTTTAAAAGTTCACTAGAGGGTCGGTGCTGCAGCTCACTAGGCTAATCCTCCGCCTTGCGGTGCCGGCACACCGGGTTCTAGTCCAGTCGGGGTGCAGGATTCTGTCCCGGTTGTCCCTCTTCCAGGCCAGCTCTCTGCTGTGGCCAGGGAAGTGCAGTGGAGGATGGCCCAAGTGCTTGGGCCCTGCACCCCATGGGAGACCAGGAGAAGCACCTGGCATCTGGCTTCAGATCGGGGCAGTGTGCTGGCCACAGTGCGCCGACCGTGGCGGCCATTCCAGGGTGAACCAATGGCAAAAGGAAGACCTTTCTCTCTGTCTCTCTCTCTTACTGTCCACTCTGCCTGTCCAAAAAAAAAAAAAAAAAAAAAAATCACTAGAGGAGTACGACAGCAGATTTGGGCAGAAACAAGGTTCAGTGAACTTGACGATGAGTCAGTGGAGAAGTCTTAGAAGTAGACAAGAGAATGAAGAAGCTGACCAGTGCCTAATAGTTCTGAGGGACATTTACAAGCATAGACCAGGAGTGAGGGGAAAGAGAATACTTAAAAACTCTCTCTCTTTATTGCTCTGCCTTTCACGTAGAATAAACAAACAAACAAACAAGCATAAAAAAGGCAAAAGTTAAGACATTTCCAGATAAAGAAAAATTTAAGAGGGTTTGTGTCCAATAGCCCTGCCTATAGAAAATCCTAAAGGCAGTCTTTCAAGTTGAAATGAATGTACATTGAATAGTAACTCAAATATATATGAAAAAATAAAGAATAATGACTGCAAAAGTAAATTTAATAGTATAATTTAATTTCTGTTTTCTTTATGTGACTAAAAGTAAATGGATAATATTCATAAATATGTGTTAAAGGCACACAATATATAAATTGTACATTTGTGAAAATGACAACATAATGAGTAGGGCAAAAATGCTAAAGAGGAGAGTTCTTTATACTATTGAATCTACACTGACTTTAATTTTATTGTTGAGATGTTAATTGTGATTCCCAGTGCAATCAATAGAAAAGATTCTAAAATTTTTTTATAGAAAAACACAGAAATTTAAAACACACACACACTAGAAAATAATCAACTAATCACAAAATAAGGCAGTTATGAGGTCTTTGAGGAATAGAAAGATATAAATAATAAAAAATGGATTAAACTCTAAGTAAAAGGAGAGTGTAAGAATGGATAAAACTACATGGTATAACTGTGTACTGTCTGTAACAGATTCACTTGAAAGTGAAAGGGTGCAGAAATATTTCACGCAAATAGTAACCAAAACAAAACAGAGCTGACTCTACTCTATTATAAATAATAGATTTTAAGTCAAAAGCTGTTACAAGAGACAAAGAAGACTTGACATATTTAGAAAAAGTGTCAATCTATCAAGAAGTCATAGAAATTATAAATGTATAAACAATAGCAATAGAACCTCAAAACACATGAAATGTAGGTAACAGAATTGGAGATGTTTGAGAATTCAATACTCCCTCTTAATACTGGAAATAACAACTAAACAGGGGTCAACAAAGGAACAGACATGAACAACGCTAGAGGCATCTAGACCTAACAAACTTACACAATACATTCCATCCAACAACAGAAGACATATTCTTATAATATGCACATTATTCATAATATAGAAAGCGTTAGGCCCCAAACAAATCTCCACAAAACTAAAAGGATAAAAATCATACAACATGTCTTCTCTGAGTAGAATGAAGTGAGAAATCAATACCAGAAAGAAACCTATAAAATCCATATTTATGTAGAAATTAAACAAAATCTTCTTTAAAATGGGCCAAAGCAATAATCACAGGATAGATTAGAAGATTCTTTGAGATGAAAACATCAAAACTAATGAGATGCAGCAAATATTCTTCAGGGGAAATGTTGAGCTGTACATGCTTACACTAAAAGAGAAGATAGAAATAGAAGTAGCAATAAATGAAATAGAGATTATAAAAACAATAATCAAAACAAAACTTGTTTGTAAAATCAACTAAATTCTCAAACCTTTAGCTATAATGGCAGAGAAAAAAGTAGAGAAGACTCAAATTACTGAGAATATACACAATTTTTGT
The DNA here is from genome assembly GCF_051225735.1 of Oryctolagus cuniculus. Taxonomy (NCBI): domain Eukaryota; kingdom Metazoa; phylum Chordata; class Mammalia; order Lagomorpha; family Leporidae; genus Oryctolagus; species Oryctolagus cuniculus. The sequence continues at coordinate 44,373,970 of NC_142876.1, forward strand.
ATATTGTATATATTTTGCATAAATGCACAGTTGTATACCAACAAATTCCACAGGCAAAATAAAGTGGACTAAAAAACTTAAGCACCAAAACTGACTTGGGAAGAAGAAGAAACTCTGAATAGACCTATAACAGGTAATATTGAGTCAGTAACCAAAAACTTCCAACAAAGAAAATCCTCTGATCTGATCTGATAGTTTCACCAGTTAATTCTACTGAATATTGGCAGAAGAAAAAATAACAGTAATCCTTTTCAAACTCATCCAAAAAAAAAAAAAAAAGAAGAGAATTCTTGCTAACTCATTTTATAAAGGTAACATTATCCTAATATGAAAATCAGATAAAAAATGAAAACTGGAGAGCAGTATATTTAGAAATACACACACAAAAATCTTCAACAAAATACTAGTTACCCAAATCTAGCAGCACACTAATAGACTTATACGTCATGCCACAGTGGGATTTTTCCTTGGACTATAAGGGAGATTCAACATAGAAAAATCACTGTAGTATCCATTTTAATGAAACAAGGGAGAAGATCCATATTAAACATCTCAATTAATGGGAAAACCATGTGACACAAGCCAACATCTTTATTCAAAAATGAAGATTTTAAAGGACCTTCCAAAATATAGGAAGAGGCATTTATGAAAACCTGTTGGCTCACATTAAACTCAGTGTTGAAGATTGAACATTTTCACTCTTACAGGAAAAACAATATTCCCTCCTCTCTTCAACAGTGAAATCCATGTCCATTACAGGTGTGACTATAAAATGGTTCAGACACTGTGAAGAACTGTTGGTTCCTGAAAATGTGAAACCTAGAGTTACATGTGGCCAAGCGATTGATTTATTTTTTTAAAGATTCATTTATTTGGCCAGCGCCGCAGCTCACTAGGCTAATCCTCCGCCTAGGGGCGCCGGCACACCGGGTTCTAGTCCCAGTCGGGGCGCCAGATTCTGTCCCAGTTGCCCCTCTTCCAGGCCAGCTCTCTGCTGTGGCCAGGGAGTGCAGTGGAGGATGGCCCAAGTGCTTGGGCCCTGCACCCCATAGGAGACCAGGAGAAGCACCTGGCTCCTGGCTTCGGATCAGTGCGGTGAACCAACGGTAAAGTAAGACCTATCTCTCTCTCTCTCTGTCTCTGTCTCTGTCTCTCTCTCTCACTGTCCACTCTGCCTGTCAAAAAAAAATAAATGTGAGCAATGAAGTCTAATTGAAGATTTTTAAATTGTACCTGAGAAATACTGATAATGAGAAATACTTCAGTCAACATTTAGAACTTTAACTAGAAAGATACTTTAGGAAGAAAACAGCATTTTAATTTGGGCATTTTCCTAAGAGCTTATTAACTTTAAAATGTTATTTTTACTACTTATAATATATATTGATTCCCCAGAAACTGCTGACTGTTATTAGATATATAGTTCACCCAAATTATTCTTACTTAATAGCCTTCTTCTTATAGTAACACTCTCTAGGAAAGATCAATTTCATTTCTAAAATTACAGTTTTAATCGACTGATTTGTAACAAATTTTAAATTTCTATTTACCATTAATTGTAAATCTCATTACCTATTAGAATTTTGCTGTATTAGTCTCCTATATAGGAAGATTACCATGTATAGTAAATTTTTACCATTAAACACTTAAAATTCAATATAAGTGCACCATTTAAAATTGGTTCTGTTAACTTTAAGTACAGCCTCCTTTACTGAATGATTGCTCCTTTATGTAGGAGCAGAACTTCTTCCAGGAAAGACATGAAAGAAGATTGGATTGTTGCCATACCAGAGGAAAAGTTCAAACCAGAAGAGAAGAGAGGTAAAGTTTTTCCTCATACTTAGATAAATGTAATTATATTTAAAATCTTGTCGACTTTAATATATTTCTAATTTTCACAATACACAAAACATGTTTAAGAGTTATATAATTCTGAGAATATCTAATGAAAAAACCTTCTATACTACTTGATTAAGCATTTATTATCAAAATATTTCTTAATGACTATTATATATCAGGTGTTGATTTAAGTAAACTGTAGTTCTGAGTTGTCACAGTAGATCTTCCTGTGATAATCAAAATGCCCGTACCTATATTGTTCTGTAGAGTAGCTACTAGCCACAGATAGCTGTTGGCAATGTGGCCAGTGAGACGAAAGAACTGAATTTTGGAGTTTCATCTTAATTAACTTACATTCAATTGTAGCATGAGGTTTATGGCTACTGTATTATACAGTGCAGATCGACTATATATTTAAATTGTGATTAATAATCTCAGCCACAACTTATAAAATGTACAATATTTTATATCATGATCTAACATTTATGTTAAAATTATTTCAACATATTTGAGTATTCTTTTTTTTTTAATTTAAGGGGTAGAGAGACACTGAGAGAGCTAGAGAGCTAGAGAGAAAGAGAGATTGAAAAAGACATCCAGATAGATAGAAAATCTCCCATCAGCTGGTTCATTTTCCAGATGCCTGCAAGAGCTAGACCTGGGCTGAGTTGCTTCCAGGAATCTTGACTGCAATCCAGGTCTTCCAGGAGTCCAGTTGGTTGAGTGATCTCTGCTGTCTCTAAGAATCTGGAGTCACAAGCTGGAGCCCCGAATCAAACCCAGGCATTCTGATGTGGGACATGGGCAGTCAAACCACTAGGACAAGTGCTCATTCTTTGAATATATTTCTAGGATTATAGAATATGGGAATATATTATAGAATATAGGAATATATTTCTAGGATTATATTATCCCTCTTCTTGCTGACACAAAAATTTATGGCAGAGGAAAACAATAACTGAAGGATAAATAGATTTTTTTAATAGCAAGAGTATTTTTGAAACGTTTCACTAACAGTGAGACTCCGTTTTTAATGTTTTCCTTTTACTACTAGTGTCTACAATGAAGATGATGACTTCAGTATATACTTATCAAGTTTTCAGATCAACGATGCTAAGATGCGAGCATATTAATGGTCACAATCAAAGTGCAATGAATCACAACTATGTTTACTATACATGTGTACATTTGGGTCTAAAGCATAAGATGATAGCCGAACAAGGGACATTTGTTGTAATTAAATAGATGTGTTAAAATACTTGCGGGTGGTTGTTTCCTAATCAACATGAAATAGTAAAACTAATTGAGATAATATTTGGAAAATAATTAGAGAGATGTTATATATGATGAATTAGAGCCAGCACAAGTTATATACCAGGCATTTTTGACAATACTATTATAAGAACAGTATAAAAGAAAATTTATCCAAGCATAGTGAAAAAATATAATGGTACTATTTATATATATGTATATATTTGTCAAATTATATAGATAGATGTCTATATATATATAGGGGGATATATATATATATGTGCATATATATACATATATTTGACAACAGTAATGCTTTCACTCTAAAACACAGTATTCCATAAGTGCATTTTCATTAAAACAGATAACTAACAATGGAAAGTGTCCAGGATGCAATAGAATTTGGCAAAGTAAAGCAATAAATTCAAAGAGTTCAAATGAAGGGCCAATCTAGAGAAAATCATTTCTATGCATTAGAATAGAGAAATTCATTTCTCAATAATTCTCTTCAGACAGCGTGTTGAATTTCCTTGACAATTCCAGTGAATTAGAAGTAGACTGTGTGACTGTTGAACTTATACTAATAGCCATTATGCAACCATTATGTAATACTACTATCTAGTAGCATATTATTATCTTTATTACATAAAAGTAGAAAGAAAAGGAGAAAAGGTAGAAGGAAGGAAGGGAGGGAGGGAGAAAGGAAGGGAGGAAGGAAGGAAAGCAAATCAAAGAAATTGATTAGTTACTTTTATCTTTCTTCCTGTTGTAGTTTTTTGACTTTTCCTTTGCCCTCAGTTCTTTTTTTAAGATTTTATTTATTTATTTGAAAGACAGAGTTACAGAGAGGCATGGCAGAGAGAGAGAGAGAGAGAGAGAGAGAGAGAGAAGTCTTCCATTCCCTAGTTCTTTTCCAAATGGCCAGAGCTGGAATGATCTGAAACCAGGAGCCTGGAGCTTCATCCAAGTCTCCCGTTTGGGTGCAGGGGCCCAAGCACTTGGGTCATCTTCTACTGCTTTCCTAGGCCTTAGCAGAGAGCTGGATTGAAGTGGAGCAGCCAGGGCTTGAACTGGCGCCCATGAAGGATGCCTGTGCTATAGGTGGTGGCTTTACCCACTATGCCACAACACCGGCCCCTGCCCTCAGTTCTTAAAAAATATGTATTTAATTTATTGTAAATGCAGAGAGGAGAGGAACAGAGAGGAGACAGACAGAGCTTCTATCGACTGCTTCACTCCCCAGATAACTGCTATAGTTGAAACTAGGCCCTACTGAAACCAGAAGCCTGGAACCTAATCTAAGTTTCCCATGTGGGTGTCAGGGATCCAGCCACTTGAGCCTTCACCTGCTGCCTCCCAGGGTGTCATTAGAACAAAGGTCTGGAGTCAGAAGGGAAGCCAGGACTTGGATCCAGGTACTCCAGTATGGGATATGCGTGTGCTGCGTGCATCTTATCTTATCCTCAAGGCCGAGTACCTGCACCCAGCTTCAGCTTTTTGGTGGCCGCCTCTTTTATTTTTTTTTTTTTATTTTTTTTTTTTATTTTTTTTATTTTTGACAGGCAGAGTGGACAGTGAGAGAGAGAGACAGAGAGAGAAAGGTCTTCCTTTTGCCGTTGGTTCACCCTCCAATGGCCGCCGCTGCAGCCGGCGCACCGCGCTGATCCGATGGCAGGAGCCAGGAGCCAGGTGCTTTTCCTGGTCTCCCATGGGGTGCAGGGCCCAAGCACCTGGGCCATCCTCCACTGCACTCCCTGGCCACAGCAGAGAGCTGGCCTGGAAGAGGGGCAACCGGGACAGAATCCGGCGCCCCGACCGGGACTAGAACCCGGTGTGCCGGCGCCGCAAGGTGGAGGATTAGCCTATTGAGCCACGGCGCCGGCGCCTCTTTTATTTTTTAACTTATATTTAATAAATATAAATTTCCAAAGTACAGCTTATGGATTACAATGGATTTTTCCCTTCCGTATCTTCCCTCCTACCCGCAACCCTTCCATCTCCCGCTCCCTCTCCCATTCCATTCACATCAAGATTCATTTTCAATTCTCTTTATATACAGGAGATCAATTTAGTATATATTAAGTAGAGATTTCAACAGTTTGCACTGACACAGAAACATAAAGTGTAAAATACTGTTTGAGTACTAGTTATAGCACAAACATCAACAGCCTTTGTATACACAGGCAATGTCACGGCTGAGAAAGAACTTCTAAGATCAATCCCATTCACAGTAGCCACAAAAACAATCAAATACCTTGGAATAAACTTAACCAAGGACATTAAAGATCTCTAAGATGAGAATTACAAAATCTTAAAGAGAGAAATAGAAGAGGATACCAAAAAAATGGAAAAATCTCCCATGCTCATGGATTGGAAGAATCAATATCATCAAAATGTCCATTCTCCCAAAAACAATTTATAGATTCAATGTGATACCAATCAAGATACCAAAGACATTTTTCTCAGATCTGGAAAAATGCTGCTGAAATTCATATGGAGGCACAGGAGACCTCGAATACCTAAAGCAATCTTGTACAACAAAAACAAAGCAGGAGGCATCACAATACCAGATTTCAGGACATACTACAGGGCAGTTGTTATGAAAACAGCATGGTAGGCCGGCGCTGCAGCTCACTAGGCTAATCTTCCGCCTTGCGGCGCTGGCACACCAGGTTCTAGTCCCAGTTGGGGCGCCGGATTCTGTCCCGGATGCCCCTCTTTCAGGCCAGCTCTCTGCTGTGGCCCGGGAGTGCAGTGGAGGATGGCCCAAGTGCTTGGGCCCTGCACCCCATGGGAGACCAAGACAAGTACCTGGCTCCTGCCTTTGGATCAGCGCAGTGTGCTGGCCAAGCAGCCATTGGATGGTGAACCAACGGCAAAGGAAGACCTTTCTCTCTGTCTCTCTCTCTCTCACTGTCCACTCTGCCTGTCCAAAAAAAAAAAAAAAAAAAAAAAAAACCAGCATGGTACTGGTACAGAAATAGATGGATAGACCAATGGAACAGAATAGGAACACCAGAAATCAACCCAACCATCTACAGCCAACTTATATTTGATCAAGGATCTAAAACCAATTCCTGGAGCAAGGACAGTCTATTCAATAAATGGTGCTGAGAAAACTGGATTTCCATGTACAGAAGCATGATGCAAGGTGGCTGCCTCTTTTTCGATATTTTGCATTTACATATTCTTTTTAAAAAATGTTTATTTATTTGAAAAGCAGTTACAAGAAAAGGGGCACACACCTACACCCACATACACACAATTGTGTCGGAGGGAGGGAGGGACGGCAGAGAAGGAGAGAGAGGGAGGGGGAGAGAGAGAGAGGAGAAGAGGGGAGGGGAGGGGATGGGAGGAGAGAGGAGAGGAGAGGAGAGGAGAGGAGAGGAGAGGAGAGGAGAGGAGAGGAGAGGAGAGGAGAGGAGAGGAGAGGAGAGGGAAATATACCATCCATGTTCAATCTCCAAATCCTCCAAATGGCTGCAGTGGATGAGACTGGACCACACAGAAGCCAGATGTTAGGAACTCCATCCAGGTCTCCCATGGTGGTGGCAGGAATCTAAGCACATGTGCCATATTCCACTGCTTTCCCAGGTGCATTAGCAGGGAGCTGGATGAAAGTGGAATAGCTGGGACTTGAGCTGGTGCCCTACTTGTGATGCTGGCTTCACAGTCGGTAGCTTAACCTGGTGGCACCACAAAACTGACCCCTACATATTCTTATCATGTCAAATTTTGACAAAAGCCAATGTTTATAGGTAGGTATAAATCCCACAAGAATAAGACCTCTATCTGTCTTCCTTACCTTCCTATTTCCAGAGTAGAGCATATTACCTCGAAAATGAGGAGAGATTCCGTATCTTTCTTTGAGAATTAGGTGAGGCACGGTAGAACCTTTGTTACCATTACACCATGTCATCCCAAAGCCACGAACCAGCAATCACAAGTGTCTCTCAATAAAGAAGGTAATTTGTGTTATACCTGAATAAATAGGATTTGGAAAGCTCAATGAATTCCTGGCAAGGCTATGTAGAAAAGTTATTATCTGATAAGATTAAAGAATGTAAAGTGTCTTCCTCCATGTTGGAATATTCTCTCCTTTTTAATTCTATTTATTATTATTACCAGACACTTGATCCTATTTATATGATCACTTTAACACCTAATCCTATCTTTATGTTCACTTTAACAATTAAGAAGGCATTTTTACCACCCAGCTGAGTGGGATTTGTGGTTCTATGACAAGCTTTTAAACGGTACCCTTAGAAGTAATTCCATAACAATGTATGCAGAACTATATAGCTTTCTAGTTACAAACTTCCTCTTCCCCATCTTATTCCTACTCTTATTTTTACTGAGATCTATTTTCAATTGACTTTATACATATATGATTAACTCTTTGTTGAGTTCATCAAATTGTATAAAGAAAAACAAACAAACAAAAAAGCAACTGTTCCTCTACAGTCAAGACAAGGGCAACTCCAGTACCCCTTCGTGAAGTGTCAATTTCACTTCTACAGATTTTGTTTTAGATGCTCTGTTCTCGCTGATCAGGGAAAACATATGGTATTTGTCCCTTGGGGACTGGCTTATTTCACTAAATATGATGTTTTCCAGATTCATCCATTTTGTTGCAAGTGACTGGATTTTATTTTCTCTTTACTGCTGTGTAGTATTCCATAGTGTACGTATCCCATAATTTCTACATCCAGTCTTCGGTTGATGGGCATTTAGGTTGAATCAGTGTCTTAGCTATTGTGAATTGAACTGCAATAAACATGGAGGAACAGATAACTCTTTTGTTAACTGACTTTATTTCCCTTGGGTAAATTCCCAGGAGTGGGATGGCTGGGTCATATGGTAGGTCTATATTCAGATTTTTGAGGTATCTCCATACTGTCTTCCATAGTTTCTTTACCAGTTTACATTCCCACCAACAGTGGATTAGGATACCTTTTTCCCCACATTCTTGCCAGCATTTGTTTTTTGTTGATTTCTGTATGAAAGCCATTCTGACTGGGGTGAGGTGAAACCTCATTGTGGTTTTGATTTGCATTTCCCTGATAGCTAGTGGTCCGGAACACTTTTTCATGTGTCTGTTGGCCATTTAGATTTCCTCTTTTGAAAAATTTCTGTTTAAGGCCTTTTCCCATCTCTTACCTGGATTGTTTCTTTTGTTGTTGTTGAGTTTCTTGATCTCTTTGTATATTCTGGTTATTAATCATTTATCAGTTGCATAATTGACAAATAATTTCTCCCATTCTGCCGATTACCTCTTCACTTTCCTGAGTGTTTCTTTTGCAGTACAAAAACTTCTCAATTTGATGTATCCCATTTATTCATTTTTGGCTTTGACTGGCTATGCCTCTGGGGTCTTTTCCAAGAACTCTTTGCCTGTGCCAATGTCTTTCTACAAAATAGACTCATAGTTTGTCAATCATTTTAAGTAACTCTCTGACCTCTGAATCAGCCCTTAAGGCTTCCTGGTCTGGCTGAAAAGCCCAAAAGAGCATTTCAGTCATGGAAAGCCAAAATATTATGGCAAAAAATGTTCTACATGAAGGATCTCTGTGAGTGAGGCCCCAGCAGAAACAAGTGGCCATAAAAGAAGGATGCACTTTTCTCTAAAGGGAGGAAAGAACTTCCACTTTGCTTATGGCCTTGTCCAAATACTGATGGAGTATGTGGACTCAAAAAGGTTCCATAGCCTAGGAAGCTGATGTCAAGAGCCTTGGATGGTAACTGACATCATACTTAAAAGTATTAATTATTAAATTAACAACAGGAGTCACTGTGCACTAACTCCCCATGTAGGACCTCTGTCCTCAATGAGTTGTATTATGAGAGTTAACTGTAAAACTAGTTCTCAAACAGTTGTATGTGTGTTTCTGTGTGTGTGTGCAAATTACAGAAATCTTTATTAGTATAGAGTTGGTCTTCTGTGTATAAAGTTAATTGAAAATGAATCTTAATGGAGAATGGGACTGGCAAGGGGGAGAGGGAGGAGGAGGAGGTGTGGGAGTATGGGTGGAAGAGCAGGTATGATGGGAAAAATAACTATATTCCTAAAGTTGTACTTAGGAGATTTGTATTCCTTAAAAAATAAATTAAAAAAGAAAAGAAAACCAATGGGATGAAGTCAAAATAGTTTTCAGAAGAAAAAAATAAAATGTGCAGGTTTGCATTTGAAGAAAAAATAAAGTGTCTTCCTCCTAGGAATTATTTGAGGATATTCAATATTTATGTGATTTAGTCATTATGATTTTTTTCTTACAGATTTATGTGCAAGCATAATTTAAAAACAAAATCCTATAACACAGCTTGTGAACAGGATATGTGTTTTTTTCTTTAGACAAAATTATACTACTTCTCAAGATGTTGTTTGAGATTTAGCATTTTTATTGTAAAATGCCATTGAAAAATATGTCTTCAAGGGTTATAATCAAGGTTATGACTACATTATAATAAGACTAACTGATTTTTCTATAATTCTCTTCTTAAATATTTAAAAATATACTAATAAGATGATGAGCCATTTTCATATTTCCTTACTGATATGTTGATTCATTAACAAATGCACATATGTATTTCTGCTTTAAGATGAAAAGTGTCCAGAGTTAAGGCAAGAAATGGAAACACTGCTCTCAGAGGCCATCCATCTCATTAGAAGTCTAGAAAGTGACCGGGCTGAAGCTGAGGAAGCTCTAAAACATCAAAGGATAAGAAGGAAAAAGGTTGGCCTGAAAATTGATGCCTGGTCCATCTGGAAACTTCAAGAACTCCCACTAGCTGTGCAGAAAGGTAATGCTAGGGATTTTCTGCATGGCCCTTTACTCTTTTGGTGATGGGCAGATAACAAATTGTAGCTCTCTATAAAAAATAATCAATTAGAGCAATGTTATTATTTCATACAAACTGGGACACTTGAATATGGGTCAGGAAAAAGTAATCTTAACAGTCTTAACAGTTAATATGAGGTTTACCATATTTAGATTTTTTGTGTATAAATTTAAATAAATACACTTTGTTTTTCCTAGGTATCTTCTACTTGCTCCTCTAGATCCATTTACTAACAACATTTCCTACATCTTTCACTTACATAGTTTGTTGTGTGGTCCAGGAAGCTGACTCATAATAGGCTGCGTTAAACATAAGTTTTAAAGAATGGCTTTTGGCACCGTGGTTAAGCTGCTACTTGAGAGGCCTGTATCCCATATCTGAATGCTGGTTCAAATCCTGGCCCCCCCATTTCTAATCCAGCTTATTACTTATTGCCTGGAAATCCAGTGGATTTTGCCCAAAGCACGTGGTTCCTACTGCTCACTTGGGAGTCTTGAATAGAAATGAAGGCTCCTGGTTTCAGCCAGGCCCAGTTCTAATTGTTGCAGGCATTTGGGGAGTGAACCAACAGATAGGAGATCCCTATCTCTATGTGTCTATTTCTCCCCTTCTCTGTGTGTCACTTTGCCAAATCAATCAATCATAGAAAAAGTTATCTTTTATAATAATGAGTTCAACCAATGAGAATTAGTGGCAAGAGGTTATGGGGAAAAAATGGAGAAGAATAACATAAAGGTGTTTATATCCCTGGCTACCTTTCTCTCTGCCTGTTCTCTGTAAGCCGATTAGATCTCCATCCTGAAAATGACAGCCCTAGCTATCTGATATGCATCCAATTATTTTGCAAATATGTTTGGATTTCCCTATAAAGAAAAATAACTAGAAATAAGTTTTCCATCATGAATTGGGTACTATATGATCCCCCAAATTACAAAATTGGAATTTCATAGAAGTATTCCCTTGTAATACAAAAGGGTACATATATCACACCCAAGCAGCATCTGCAGACAAAATGAACTAATGACTCAGACTCCCCTGGCACCTCTATGGCTCCTGCTTCTGTAGATTTACTGTCTTTCTCATAACCTATATTTATGGCTCTATGACCATTTAATGGAATAGGAAAGAATCATATTCATGGTTTATGAATGGATCTGAATGACATCCATTCCAGTCCCCAAATAGGAAGGGCAAAGGCAAATTCAACCCAATGGGCAGGATTTTAAGCATTCTAAGAAGATGGGCCAAGGTACATATGGGAAGTGGCAAAAAGGGTGTGTGGACTTTCAAGGAGTTGGAAAGAATATTAACGTAGGATTGGCAGAAGTAAGCCTTTGAGAGGTTTGGGTTGTTGACCTTTCAGAAAGGACAAGGTATAAAGATTATATTCCTTATAAATGTTTATCAGAATACCTCTACAGGGTAAGTATGTCTGAGTAGTTAATACAATATTGAGACTTCTTAGCTTTTTTTTTTCTTTTGTGTTGTTTGGACTTGTGAATTACTCAGTTTTTCTACAACTATGCTTTGTAATAAATTTAACTCAATGGTTTATTTTGTGTGTGCATATGTGTGTATGTGTGTGTGTGTGTGTGTGTGTGTATTACTCGTAGATTTTGCGGCTTGTCAAGGGATGTTCTGTATACCACAGATCAGTGGGTTAGTTCAAGGCTATGTGTTTGGTTAAGGTCTCTCCTTGTCATTGGCCAGCAGCTTCCCAGGCACAAGATATTCAGATGGCAAATGGCCAGAGTATAAAAGGATGGGTGGACACATAGTGTGCTGCTCGGGATGTCAGTTTGAAGCTGTTTTATTTTCCCTTCTTCTCACACCCTTTGTCCAAAATAGGTAAAATGTCCAAAACCAAGAATCTATGTGAAAAGAAAATATCTTAATCCCATGGGGGAGGAAGGTGAACCTTAGTCTGCTCTATTATATCTTGCTTCTCACGACTGGGATTTCCCATTGTCTCAATATATTTTATAGTGATCTCATCATCACCTGCTATTTTTCATAGAAAATATATTTTTAATTTCCTTGTGATTTCTTTTGGATCTGTTATATATTTGTAAATCACACATTCCCCAAAATACTTGGTATTCTAATGTTTCACTAATTTCTTTCTGTTGTTTCTAATTTAATATTATACTAGGAAATGTCTTAAAATCATTTCTATCATGTTGAAATTATTAACAATTAGATTGCTCAGAATTTTGTCAGTCTTGGAGAATGATATGTGTGGTGGAAATTAACACATATTCTGTTTTTGTTGGGTAGAATAACTGTTAGTATCAGGTCAAAGTGGCTGGTAGTTCTGTTCAAGTCTTTAATTATTCTGACAACATATTCATTGAGTTGTTGAGAGTAGAGTGTTGAAATATATAGCTATGATTTCAACTATTAAATTGGGGAAGAAACCAATGATATCAAAGTTACTTCAATTTTCAGATTTTTTCATCTATTTTGATTTTAAAAAGTCATTTAAAATACCCTACTAAATTATCCAGCAAGTGTGAAATATACGAAAACCAAATTTTAAGTTTGGAAAGAAAATTTTGGGAAATTTAGTCTTGAAGAAATCTTTGAAGCTCTGATGTCCTGAGAGTTCTCTCTCTTGATATATCTGTCAGCTATGGGAAACCAGGAATAAAGCCAAAGGCTAACCCAAAATGGAGGCCTAACTGGAGATCATGATGAAGCTGAGTATCCAAAGGCCTTCATCCTCAGCGCAAGAGTAAATCATAAACAAACATGCTGCTCAGATTGAACAGTAAGGAAACTTGATTGTTTCACTTAGTCAATGGAGGAAAACTATTTGCTAAGCATTCTTAAGGTACTGACTACAAACATATCTGTGACTCAAATATGTTTAAAAATTTTTAAGTGGAGAATGTTATTCAAATGCTCCATGGGTTGGTGGTCAAGTCAGGTGTCTGGCAGGAAAAAAGATAATTTTTTTTCTGGAAGATTAAAACTTCAACATGAGTACCAGAGAATGAGCTCAGATAAAGTTACAAGAAAGGAATAGTATCAAATATCCTAAAATGCACAAAGATCCAGGTTCAGTGAGTGTGGCTCAGTAGAAACACACCACAGAATTTTACAAAAAAAATCAAGGTATTTATTATACATGGTATTATAAAATATGTGTGCTTTACACCTTTTAGTAAAGAAAGAAAATAAAACAAGGACTAAGACTTTTTTTTTGAATTTGAAAGGAAAAACAATTACTGGGAATGAAAAATTTAAACTCAACAATTTACTATTTGATTAAGTTATTTATAGATTTCAGAAGAGAAAAATAGTAGCTAGATGTGAAATTTGAAAGAAGTGCATGGAATGCGTCACAGCAACATAAGAAGGGAAATATAATTAAAATATTGAAAAGTAGGATAATAATACAAAAAGGTACAATGAGTATTTAATACAAATTTATTTAGCTTTACTTTTGTTTTGCTTGATAGCATTTATTGATTTCTTACTATGAGCCCCAGCAATTTATGTTATGATTGTTGTTGGATTTGCATGGCTTATTTTATGCTTCATTGTTATTTTGAGATTATTCTGTTTTGAATCTATTCTTTATATTAACATTTATCATATATAATTTTCAGTTAATCTCCTGTGCTTTTTAATTATATCACCAGACAATAGTAGTCATTTTTGCCTTTTCTAATGTTTCTAGTTTTTACCTCATCATTGTATTTCTAGGTGGTTTGGTTTTGAAGTTCCCTATTGTTCCAAGTTCTCTTACTTTGGAGCATTTATACAGAGTGGTTATATAAAGTGATTATTTTATGTATGGTCATAGTAAATGAGATTTGTAACGGAACAAGTGTTAATTTATAAACTATATTTGAATCTTCTTGATTAGGTATGAAAAAAGCATTATACTTTATAATGCACTGTTAAAATAGCTCCTACTTTGAATTTAGCAAATTTCACAATTAAGGAATTTGTGATATTACATATCTTATATTTATTAGCAAAGCTTTTCTTCTGGATATTTTTGTTTTACAATCTGATTTTGTTATGTTGTTATCATTCTAATCTAGAACATGAGGCCTATGTGAAAGATATTATAGAACTACAATGGCATCTAGAGGATAAAATTCGTGAAGCACAATATATAGAGAAACAAAAGATAAAGTTAGAAAAAGCCAATGCAAAGATTAAAATGGACGTGGACTACCTGCGTAGACATGTCCCCCTGCTGGATGGCAAGCATAAGCAGGAACTGGAAGCTCTGAGAGAATGTTACCAAAAGAAATTTGAGGTAAATGAATAAATGAATGGCTATGCTTTTCATAATTGTTAGTTACACAAAAGCGTTTCAACCATTAATTTTAGCATATCTTGAAAGGTTTCAGTTTCACTAGAAATTGCCCTGCTATTTATTTCCCAAAGGATCCTTTAAGCTACTCACTCTACAATTTTACAATATACTGGTATTCATTTTAACTATATGTTCCTCCATTGTCCCACCCAAGTGTACTTCAAAAAGTTTGTGGAAAATTGAATTAAAAGATAAGTTGCTTGTCAGGCATCTGGCATAGAACTTGTGCTGCCTGTTAGGTCACATATATCACACACTGAAGAACCGAGGTACATTTTCCCTTATGCCAGGTGCTGACTCCAGCTTCCTACTAATACAGATCCTGTAATGGCTCAAGTGGTTGGGTCCCTACATGCCATGTGGGAGACTTGTACTGAGTTCCCAGTTCCTGGCTTTGATCCACAGGCTCATTCAGGCATCTGGGATGTGAAACAGAAGAGCCAGCTCTTCTGTGCATTTCTCTGTGGGTGTATTTGTGTGTGTGTGTGTATGTGTGTGTATCTTTGGCTCTCAAAAATTTTGTTAGAAAAACATGTTTATTTTGGTACAAAAAAATTAGAAATCCATGAATATGAGGAATCTTCAGAAATTTCATGGAAATTATATAAAAACTATATATGGATTTTAAACTATTTCACACCCAAATAAACTTGTCATTTAATTCCATTTTTCCATGTGCTTTTGAAGTTCCTGTGTACTTAACAGTATTCATATTTAAATAATCTAATGAAATTTTTGGAGAGTTAAAGCAGCTTTTTTTAAGTTTGAGGAGAGAAGGAGGGAGAAAGAGGGTAGAGGGAGAGGGAAGGAGAGAAGGGGAAGAGAGGAGATGGGAGGGGAGGAGAGGGGAAGGGAGGGGAGGGGAGGGGAGGGGAGGGGAGGGGAGGGGAGGAGACTGGAAATGAAAACGAGAACCCATCCACTTGTTCACTCCTCAAATACTCACAGCTACCAGTGCTAAACTGGCTGAAGCTAGGAACGGGGAACAAAATCCAGGTCAGTCTTACCACTTGAACAATCACTGCTGTATCCTACGGTCCCATTGGCAGGAAGCTGAAATCTGGAGTCAGAGTCAAGAATTACATCCAGGTCTTTGATGTGGGATACAGGCATGTTAATCAGCTGCTTAGCCTCTGGGCCAAATGCCCACCCTGTAGACCCTGTAGTGTCTCTAACAACTTACATGACTGGAGTAGTAGCACTGCTGAAGCCTTCTCATTTCTCTACTCTGGATAAGAAATGCTAGTATTATCCTTTCTTCATGGCATGTGTCATGCTAATCATCCCACAATTTCCTTTTCCTTGTGATGTTTCTAATAAGATGTATGTGTAGGTGGGAGTTGCTGGCTGTGTATTCTAGGAAATCTCTCTGAAACAGACCGACACAGCTGGGAGTAGCAATGTTTAAATTTAAAAGCATTTAAACATTTAACCATTTTCTAAACTTCTAGCAACTAGACATGATAGCTACAGCTCTGATTTCCATTTCACAGAATGAAATAGCCTTAGAGATAGAAGCCAAATATTCCTGATGGCTGAATAAAACACAAAAGGAGGCTCAGATCGGTTTTTAAGTGAGAAAAGTAAACAGCAATCTTGTTTAGGCAACCTAGTTGGCTTATTTCTGTTACTTCCAGCTGCACCCAGTCCTAACAAATCTACCTCACAATTTTCTCATTTATTGTCAATCTTCAAAAATGTACTCTGTGTATTAATCTTGGTGTGCTTTCACCAAGAGGACTTGGGTATGCTGTGGACTGGGAACAGCAGAGTTGGACTGTGGGAGGACTCTCCTTGGGAATGGAGGGAAGCATAAGAATTCATTCCAGCAGGCCAAGAAAATAGCAACCTTGGTGTAAAGCATGGCCATTATGATGGTTATTTTATGTCAACTTGGTGGGACCACGATGCCCAGATATTTGATCCAACAAACATGATTTTGGATGTTTCAAGGGATGTATTTTTGGGATGAAATCAACATTAAAATTGGTAGACTTAGGATGAAGCCAGTTATCCTCCACAGAGGAAAGACTGACCTCCTCAGGAAAAGGAGGAACATTGACAACACACAGCTCTTGGACTTGGACTTGGACTGCATATTTTCTCTGTATCGCTACCCTGTCAGCTACGCTGAAGATCTTGGCCTCATACCTTCATGATCATGTGGGTTATCATTATGTCTCTGCCCCTGGATTCTGTTCCTCAAAAGAACCCTGACTAATGCAACTGCCATTAATAAAATGGCTTTTCATCTACCATTTCCTCATTTTTTGCCATTGATTGCTTCCAAGTTCCTTTATGAAAGCTTCTACTTACCTGCTTTTAAGTCAGTTGGCCACCTTCTAGCTATTCCAAGGGACAAGATGAATGAGAGTCTGATCCTCTTGGCTTCTGAAATGGGAACCGAACACTGTAATGGAACCATCTATTATGGATATGCCACAAAAGGGAAAGCAATTCCTCAAAATGAAATTGAGATATTATAAAAAAGGTTATCGATGTTGTGCAGCCAAAACATGATAACTCTCTACATCAAAGTGGAAGGAAAGTTATACCTTAATAAAAGAAAATACAATTTTCTTTCATAAAATGAGCATAACCAACAAAACTCAAAATGAAAAGCAGGGGACCAGCGTTGTGGTGTCAGGTTAAGCCTCTGCCTGTGATGTCCATATCCCGTATGGGTGTCGGTTGGATTCCCAGCTGTTCCACCTCCGATCCAACTCCCGGCTAATGTGCTTGGGGAAGCAGCAGAGGATGGCCCTAGTGCCTGCACCACTACCAGATATGTAGGAGACCCAGAAGAAGCTCTTGGCTCCTGCCTTTGGCCTAGCCCAGTCCCAGCGACACATGTGGCCATGTGAGGAGTAAACCAGCAGAGTAAACCAGAAAGAGCTGTTTCTGTGTGCCTTTCCCCCTCTCTGTAAGTCTGCATTTTAAAAAAATTAAAAAGTGAAAAGCAGATTCATGTGTACTGAGAGGCTCAACTACTTCCTCGGAGAGAAACAAATACCTGCACAGAGACTGTAGGTAAGGGGATATGTTATGGAGCAGGAGCCCCAGAAATATCATTTAGAACTCAAGTCACTTCTTTGATATTTCTGCTTCTGTTTCTTCATTTACTAAATGGATGTAGTGGGGCCTACCTCAAGAGTTTAAAACATGTTTGATGGCCGGGGCCGTGGCTCACTAGGCTAATCCTCCGCCTTGCGGCGACGGCACACCGGGTTCTAGTCCCGGTTGGGGCACCGGATTCTGTCCCGGTTGCCCCTCTTCCAGGCCAGCTCTCTGCTATGGACCGGGAGTGCAGTGGAGGATGGCCCAAGTGCTTGGGTCCTGCACCCGCATGGGAGACCAGGAGAAGCACCTGGCTCCTGGCTTCGGATCAGCGCCTTGCACCGGCCGCAGCGCACCGGCCGCGGCGGCCATTGGAGGGTGAACCAACGGCAAAAAGAAGACCTTTCTCTCTGTCTCTCTCTCTCAACACTGTCCACTCTGTCCACTCTGCCTGTCAAAAAAAAAAAAAAAAAAAAAAAAAAACCATGTATGAGATGATTGGAAACAAAAACAGAGAATACCAAAACATAGTATGTGGTGAGAGCGGCATTCAACATAGCTGTAGATGTTTACATTTAAATATAGAGATTCCCAGAGGAAGGGAATTTCATTTACTGTTGGTTGGGATGCAAATTAATACAGCAATTATGCAAAATAGTGTGCAGGTTTCTCTAAAACTTAGAAATGGACCTACCATATGATCAAATATTCCAATATTTAGTGTATATCCAAAGAAATTAGAATCAACCTGTGGAAGAGACATCTGTAATCACATATTGAGTTTGATCTAGCCTGTAAAATAAAAATAATTCCAATATTTAAAAATATTTGGTCTATTGAAAAGGAAAGAAAGTTTTAAATGAGTGTGGCATATTTTAACATCAAAACCTTGTGGGAATTGTACCAAAGGAATTTGTTATTCTTTCTCTAATATATATTAGAGAAAATAGCATAAAATATTTTTTAACTTTTATTTAATGAATATAAATTTCCAAAGTACAGCTTATGGATTACAATGGCTTCCCCCCAGTAACGTCCCTCCCACCCGCAACCCTTCCCTTTCCCACTCCCTCTCCCCTTCCATTCACATCAAGATTCATTTTTGATTCTCTTTATATACAGAAGATCAGTTTAGCATACATTAAGTAAAGATTTCAACAGTTTGCACCCACATAGAAACACAAAGTGAAAAATATTGTTTGAGTACTAGTTATAGCATTAAATCTCAATGTAGAGGACACTAAGGACAGAGATCCTACATGAGGAGTAAGTGCACAGTGACTCCTGTTGTTGACTTAACAAATTGACACTCTTGTTTATGGCATCAGTAATCACCCTAGGCTCTTGTCATGAGCTGCCAAGGCTATGGAAGCCCCCTGAGTTCACTGACTCTGATCATATTTAGACAAGGCCATGGTCAAAGTGGAAGTTCTCTCCTCCCTTCAGAGAAAGGTCCCTCCTTCTTTGATGACCCATTCTTTCCACTGGGATCTCACTCACGGAGATCTTTCATTTAGGTTTTTTTTTTTTTTTTTTTTCCAGAGTGTCTTGGCTTTCCAATGCCTGAAATACTCTCATGGGCTTTTCAGCCGGATCTACATGCCTTAAGGGCTGATTCTGAGGCCAGAGTACTGTTTAGGACATCTGCCATTCTATGGGTCTGCTGTGTATCTCACTTCCCATGTTGGATCGTTCTCTCCCTTTTTTATTCTATCAGCTAGTATTTGCAGACACTATTCTTGTTTATGTGATCCCTTTGGTTCTTAGTCCTATCATTATGATCAATTGTGAACAGAAATTGATCACTGGGACTAGTGAGATGGCATTGGTACATGCCACCTTGATGGGATTGAATTGGAATCCCCTGGTATGTTTCTAACTCTACCATTTGGGGCAAGTCAGCTTGAGCATGTCCCGAAGAAAATTGCATAAAATATTACAAAAGAACATTTAAGTAATAGAGACAAACAACACACCAGTCCATGACTATTATAGCAATGTAAAGATGGCTCAACAGATGGAAATCCAACTGTGTAATTTATTATATCATGATAAAAAGAAAAAATGTTATTTTATCAAAATATGCTTATGATGTATTATAATTAAAAAAATAGGAAGTGTTTATGTATGAATAGAAGACTGGCCCACAAAAATGACTAGTAATTATTTGTAATAATATAGGAAAGATAAAGGCATTTCAAGGAATGGGAAGAACAAATCAGGTGAGCCTGACTTCAAAATTATAGTTCTATATTCTTTTTTGTAGATATGATAGGACAATAAAAAGGAACAAAGATACACAAAAATGAGGCTGTCATTGTTACACAGTAGTTTAAGACACTGCTTGCGATGCCAGCATCCCACATTGGAGTGACAGTTCAAATCCCAGTCGCTCACCTTCTGGAACAGCTGCCTCCTGATAATGTGCCTAGAAGAGCACAGGAAAGGCCCCCAATTTGGACTTCTGCCAT
Organism: Oryctolagus cuniculus; assembly: GCF_051225735.1. NCBI lineage: Eukaryota > Metazoa > Chordata > Mammalia > Lagomorpha > Leporidae > Oryctolagus > Oryctolagus cuniculus. The sequence continues at coordinate 44,393,764 of NC_142876.1, forward strand.
CCATGTGAGAGACCAGAATGGAGTGCCTGGCTCCTGGCTTTAGCCTCACCCATTTGAGGTGTGAAGCAATGGATGGACGACCTCTCTCTCTTTGTCACTCCCTCGCTTTTCATTGCTCTGCCTTGCAAATAAGCAAATATTAAAAAATGAATACATAAATACAAAAGTTATATTATTATGAGTAAAACACAAAATAGAAGATCCTTGTTTTCAGAAAGTCTGCGTTTACTAAAAATCAATCATTTGGTGGAACATATACTTACCAGCATGAATAAATTTTTTTTTTCTCCAGATTGGCAATAAATAGTTAAAATACAAAAGGAAAATTAACTTTAGCCCACAGAACTCATTACATAACTATTAAGAAATTAAGGGCCAGCATTGTGGCATAGTTGGTTAAGCAGCTACATGCAATGCCAGCATCTTATATGGGCACTCATTCAAATCCCAGCTGTTCCACTTCCAATCCAGCTCCAGGCTAATGCACCTGGGAAAGCAGTGGAAGATCTCCCGAATCCTTGGGCCCTTGCACCCACAAAGGAGACCCTGATTGAGCTCCTGGCTCCTGGCTTTTGCCTGGCCCAGCCCCAACACCAGCCATTGTAGCCTTTTGGGGATTGAATCAGTAGATGGAAGATCTCCATCTCCCTCTTCCTTTGTAGCACTGCCTTTCAAATAAGTAAACAAATGAATATGTATCTCAAAAAACATTCTGTCATACAGAAAAACTTCTTGAACAACACCCCAGAAACACAGGCAACCAAAACCAAAATTGACAAATGGGATTGCATCAAAATTTAAAAGATACACTCCACAAAGTAAAGAAGCAACTGACGAATTTGGGAGAAAATATTTGCAAAGTATGCAACTGATAGAAGATTAGTTTCCAGAATCTATAAAGAGTTCAAGAAAGAGTTCATCAGCGAGATACAAATCAAAACCACAATGAGTTTTCACTTCACCCCCATCAGAATAGCTTTCATGTGGAAATCAACAAACAACAAATGTTGGTGAGGATAGGGAGAAAAGGGTACCATAATCCACTGTTCATGGGAATATAAACTGGTGCAACCACTGTGAAAGGCATTATGGAGGAGATAATGCAGAAATCTGAATATAGACCTACGATGTGACCCAGCCATTTCACTCCCGGGAATTTACCCAAAGGAAATGAAATTAGCATATGAAAAAATGAGCTGTACCCCCATGTTAATTTCAGCTCAATTTATAATAGCTAAGTTATGGACTCAACAATATAAAATCATAATTATAAAATCTTATTGAGGGTAGACACTGCTGTTACATATTCGGTAAAGCTGCCACCTGCAGTGCCAGCATCCCATATGGCCGCTGGTCCCAGTCCCGGCTGATCCACTTCCAAACTAGTTATCTGCTATGGCCTGGGAAAGCAGTAGAAGATGGACCAAATGCTTGGGCCCCTGCACCCATCTGGGAGACCAGGAAGAAGCTCCTGGCTCCTAGGGATACTTTGACTTCTTCCTTTCCAATTTGTATCCCTTTGATTTCTTTTTCTTGCCTCATGGTTCTGGCTAAATATTCCAGGAATTGTGAGAGTGGGCATCATTGTCTGGTTCTGGATCTTAATGGAATGCCTCCAATTTTTCCCCATTCAGTAGGATGTTGCCTGTGGGTTCGTTTATAAGTTGCTTTGATTATATTGAGGAATGTTCCTTCTATACCAAATTTGCCTAAGATTTTCACAATAAAAGGGTGTTGAATTTTGTCAAATGGTTTATATCTTTTTAGATAATCATATGGTTTTTTCTCTTCAGTTTGTTGATGTGGCCTATCAATTTATTGATTTTCAGATGCTGAACCATCCCTGCATACCAGGGATAAATCCCAGTTGGTCCAGTGAATGATCTTTCTGATGTACTTGGATTTGATTGGCTAGTATTTTGTTGAGGATTTTTGCATCTGTGTTCATCAGGAACATTGATCTATAGTTCTCTTTCTCTGTTGTACCTTTTTCTGGATTAGGAATTAAGACGATGCAGGCTTCATAGAAGGAGTTTGCGAGGATTCCCTCCCTTTCAATTGCTTTGAACAGCTTGAGAAGAATTGCAATTATTTCTTCTTTAAATGTCTGGTAGAATTCAGCAGTGAAGCCATCGAACTAGGGCTTTTCTTTGTTGGGAGGATCCTTATTACTGATTTGATCTGCATTTTTGTTATTGATCTGTTTAGGCTTTCTATGTCATCATGACCCAATTTTGGTAGGTTATATGTGTCCAGATATCTATCCATTTCTTCTAGGTTTCCTGATTTGTTGGCATACAGCTCTTTGTAGTGATCCATGATGATTCATAATTGCGTTTCCTTTTTTGTCTCTGATTTTATTGATTTGGGTCTTCTCCCATTCTCTCTCTCTCTCCCTCTCTCTGTCTCTCTCTCTCTTTGGTTAGTTGGGCTAATGGTGTGTCAATTTTGTTTATTTTTTTTTTTTCAGAAAACCAGCTTTTCATTTCATTGATCTTTTGTATTCCTTTTTGGTTTCAATTTCATTTATTAATTCCTTAATTTTAATTATTTCTTTCCTCCTACTAATATGGGGTTTGGTTTGTTGTTTTTTTTTTCTAGGTCCTTGAGATGCATTGAGAGCTCATTTATTTGGTGACTTTCTAGTTTTTTGTTGTAGGTGCTAATTGCTATAAGCTTCCCTTTTAACCCTGCTTTTACTCTATCTCATAAGTTTTGATATGAGGTATTGTCATCTTCATTCATTTTCAGAAATTTTTGATGTCTCTTTTGATTTCTTCTATGACTCACTGTTCATTTAGGAGTATGTTGTTCAGTCTCCATGTTTTTGCCTATGTTTTTGAGATTCTTGAGCTGTTTGTTTAGAACTTCAATCTGTTTCTGTTGTGTTCAGAGAAGCTGCATGGTAAGATTTTGATTTTTTTGAATTGCTGAGACTTTGTGGCCTAGTATATGGTCTATCTTAGAAAAAGTTCTATGAACTGCTGAGAAGAATGTGTATTATGCAATGGTGGGGTGAAATGTTCTGTAGATATCAGTTAAATCTATTTGGTAAATAGTGTCAATTAGTTTTATTGTTTCTTTGTTGATGAAAGTGGGGTGTTGAAGTCTCCTGTTACTATTGTATTGGTCACTATGTTTTCCTTTAGATATGTTAATTGTTATTTTAAATAGCCAAGTGCCCTGTGATTGCGCATATACATTTATTATAGTCATGTCTTCCTATTGTAATAATCCTTTAATCATTACATAGTTTCCTTCTCTGCTTTTTTTTTTTTAACAGTTTTTGTGTTAAAGTCTATTTTGTCTGATATCAGGATGGCTACACCTGCCCTCTTTTTCTTCCTGTTAGCATGGGATGGCTTTTTGTATTCTTTCACTTTCAGTCTATGCATATCTTTGTTGGTCAGGTGTGTTTTTTGTAGGCAGCAAATAGATGAATATTTTTGTAATCCACTAGGCCAGTCAGTATCTTTTAACTGGAGAGTTGAGACCATTTACATTCAAAGTTACTATTGATAGGTAACTACTTGACCCTGCCATTTTTCCTGAAGATTCTTATTGTTTATTTTGGGTTTTTTTAGTACTTTTACTGGGGGATTTTTTTGTCTTCACATTCTTTCATGATGATGACCTTCTTTCTGTGTTCTGTGTTTCTGTGTGTAGCACATCCTTAGCATCTTTTGTAAGGCTGGACAAGTGGTGACAAAGTCTTTCAATTTCTGTTTGTTATGAAAGGTCTTTATTTCACCTTCATTCATAAATTAGAGCTTTGCAGGGTACAATATTCTGGGTTGACAGTTTTTTTCTCTTAAGATTTGGACTATATCTCACAATTGTCTTCTGGCCTGTAGGGTTTCTGATGTGAAGTCAGCTGTGAGTCTAATTGAAGATCTTCTGAAAGTATTCTTGTGTTTCTGTCATGCACATTTTAGAATCTTTTGTGCTTTACTGTGGAAACTGACTGCAATATGTAATGGTGAGGATCTTTTCTGGTGATGTCTGTTAGGAGTTCTGTGTGTATCCTGTACTTGGGCGTCCCTTTCTTTCTCAAATTAGGGGAGTTTTCTGTAATTATTTCACTAAATAGGTTTTCTATTCCCTTCTCTCTTTCTACCCTTTCAGGTACTCCTAAGACCCATATGTTGCATCAATTGATAATATCCCATAGATCTCCAACACTGTTTTTATTTTTTTTAATTTCTTCTTCTTTCATTGATCTGACTGTAAAATTTTCTTCTATGTCGAGCCCCATTTGCGGAGGAACGACACAGGACCCTGCGCTGTTCTTTCGTCTGCTCGACCCTTCCCGGGTTTGCTGCTGGTCCTTCCTGGGTTGGCTGCCAACCCCTCCACCTCCGTGGAGGGGCGGCTCCCCCTGCCACTTTCCCCACTTCTGCGGGGAAGCGGCACACCACTGGCCGGCTCTCTCGGGGGCTGCTCAGATGTTATCCGGATGTTCCTGGTGCGTGTTGTCTCTCTCCTCCTTTATAGTCCTCTTCCACCAATCCCAACTCTGCTACCCACATGCCGAGCACACTGCTCTCCTCCAATCAGGAGCAGGATCAGCTCCTGCAGCTTATCAGTCAAATTGGCGAGAGGCAGCTGTGAAGTTGTTTACTCCTCTCCCAGCGCCATATTGTGGGAGAGCAGATGCATAGAATAAGTCTTAATTCCAGTAACTTAGTCTAGTCTGAGTTGCTCCCCACACTTCCAGCTCAAATATTCTTTATTCTGCCTCACCAACTCTGATGTTAAGGCTTTCTACTGCATTTTTTATTTGATGTATTGAATTATTCACTTCTAATATTTCATTCTGATTTCTATTTAAAATGTTGATTTCATGGGAAAGTTATCATTCAGATCATGTATGATTTTCTTTACTTTGTGTATTTGCTTCTGATTGCCTTTGAGTAATCCTGTGATTAATTTTTTAATTCCATTTCTGGCATTTCCTCAATCTCTTCATCTTCACATTCTAATAATGAAATGTGTCCCTTTGTGGAAGGTCATAGTGTCTTCCTTATTCTTGTTGCTTGAATTTCTGCAGTTAGTTTTAGTCCTGAAGGCAGCATTTCCCTTCCATCTGGATGGCTCCTCATCCTCCTCCTTGGCTGGGTGGATGCAGCCCGTGTGGTGAACGTCCTTGTCAATTTTTCTTGAACTGCTATGGTTGCTCCTGCTGACTGGGTAGAGGGTGACCCTGATATTGGCTGGATGCATGCACAAGAGCTGGAACAGCTGTTAACTGCTTATGTCCAAAAATGGGACCAGCCCTCCCACCACTGGCTGCAGCTTGCTCTTGTAAGTGTGAGAAGGAGAGAAAGAGAGATGTGCCTCTTTTGTCCCCCACCTCTGGGTTAGAGGTCACTCTGCTGCCCTGAGGGATACAGGCCAGACTCAAATATGGTGCAGTTTACTAAGCTCTCCCTCCATCTGTATCAATAGCAGTGTGGGCTGTGCAGTCCAGTCTCATCTGGTTTGCCAGAGTTGGCATTTTTTTTCTGGATCCAAGATGCTAAGTCCCTCATTGTTTCATTGCTCCTTGCTGCATGTCTGCACCTTCCACACGGGTCTAGGCCAATTCTGCTTCTACAGGACCTCCCACTGCAGTTTCCTCTGCAGCTTTACCCTCAGAATGTACTTTCTCCACTTTTTTTGTAATTAATTTTGCTTAGCCTAAGAGACTGCCCTGTCACTATTCTGCCGTCCTTGAACACATCAAAGTGTTTTTTTAAAATATTTATTTATTTATTTGAAAAGTCAAGTTAGAGAGAGACAGAGACAGAGAAATTAGATTCCATGTCGACCAGGGCTGGGCCAGGCTGAATAGAGCCAGGAGCTTCATCTAGGTACCCTACCTCCACTACTTTCCCTGGCAGATTTATAGGGAACTGTTTCAGAAGCAGAATATTCAGGACTCCAACTGAACCTGTATGGCATGCCAGCACTGCAGGCAACAGTTTAACCCACTGCACCGTAGCACTGGTCACTCCAAGTTGTTTTATAAAGCATCATGAAATCTAAGTAAAATGTACCCATATTTCTTTGGAGTTTGTTGATTTGAAAAGTATGCTCAGAAAAATAGAGTTGAAAATGTTGGAGTGGCTGTTGAATCATGGGTTCTCTTCTAGTTTACTTGTCACAGTACAAATCATTACTCCTTTCTGGAGAATAATATCAGCCAGTGCTTAGGAAATTCCTCAAAATACGTATCATTACATTCTGGCTAAGCAAATCCTCCTTTAAAAGCACATTTGAATAAATATTTCAGGATGTACAATTCTGTTACAGGGTTCTTCATCACCACAATGTTTATGTTATGCATCTCATGATGTAGCACATGCCAGGCTGTGCATAATGTTCATATAAATTGACATTGAGTTAAGTAATGAGTCATGTATGATATAAAGGAATGTTATGCAAAAATAATGTCATGCAGAGTTAGAAAATCAAGGAGACAGGAGGGAGAGATGCAAAGAGAAAAGAGAATGTTTCTGGTGCTTATTAATAAAAATAGTAATAGTTTGCATGACATTGAGATATTTATTCTAATCTGAGTAAAATTAAGGTAGTATTTGTTCATTTTTAAAAAAAAAAATTCTACATTATGGACCTGGTCCTATGTTGTAGCAGGTTAACCCTCCTCCTGCGGTGCTGGTACCCCATATGGGAGCCCACTAGCACCCTGGCTGTTCCACTTCTATTCCAGCTCTCTGGCCAGGGAAAGCTGTAAAAGATGACCCAAGTGCTTGGGCCCCTGCACCTGTGTGGGGGACCCAGAAGAAGCTACTGGCTCCTGGGTCCTGGCTTCTGATCAGCTCAGCTCTGGCCATTGCAGCCTTTTGGGGAGTAAACTAGTGGATGGAAGACCTTTCTCTGTCTCTCCCTCTCTCTCTGTGTAACTATTCCTGTCAAATAAATCTTTTTTAAAAATTCTACAATAATATACCATTCAAACAACTAAAACCATAAAAGTAATTTGTTTTTTGTGGTGAAAAGATAATGATTTAATTTTGGACACATTAACCAGAATATTGAAGTTATTTTTGACATTAACTTTTTTCTTAAACTTTTATTTAATGAATATAAATTTCCAAAGTACAGCTTATGGATTACAATGGCTTCCCCCCCATAACGTCCCTCCCACTCACAACCCTCCCCTTTCCCACTCCCTCTCCCCTTCCATTCACATCAAGATTCATTTTCATTTCTCTTTATATACAGAAGATCAGTTTAGCATACATTAAGTAAAGATTTCAACAGTTTGCTCCCACACAGAAACATCAAGTGAAAAATACTGTTTGAGTACTAGTTATAGCATTAAATCTCAATGTAGAGGACACTAAGGACAGAGATCCTACATGAGGAGTAAGTGCACAGTGACTCCTGTTGTTGACTTAACAAATTGACACTCTTGTTTATGGCATCAGTAATCAACTATGAGAAACGGTAACTTGATCAGCCCTCACCCTGACTGTTGATGAGCAACTTAATATGTTATCCCTCTTAGTATTTTTTTTTGTTTGTTCTACTTAATACTTTTGGTTGAATACTGTAATCAATACACAATTCTTCTTAAGTGCTGAAACTTAACTGAAAAGTGATCATTGTTAAATATAAGAGTGGGAATAAGAGAGGGAAGAGATGTACAATTCGGGACATGCTCAAGCTGACTTACCTCAAACGGTAGAGTTAGAAACATACCAGGGGATTCCAATTCAATCCCATCAAGGTGGCATGTACCAATGCCATCTCACTAGTCCCGGTGATCAATTTTTGTTCACAATTGATCATAATGATAGGACTAAGAACCAAAGGGATCACATAAACAAGAATAGTGTCTGCAAATACTAGCTGATAGAATAAAAAAGGGAGAGAACGATCCCACATGGGAAGTGAGATACACAGCAGACCCATAGAATGGCAGATGTCCTAAACAGTACTCTGGCCTCAGAATCAGCCCTTAAGGCATGTAGATCCGGCTGAAAAGCCCATGAGAGTATTTCAGGCATGGAAAGCCAAGACACTCTGGAAAAAAAAAAAAAAAAAAAAAAACCTAAATGAAAGATCTCCGTGAGTGAGATCTCAGTGGAAAGAATGGGTCATCAAAGAAGGAGGGACCTTTCTCTGAAGGGAGGAAAGAACTTCCACTTTGACCATGGCCTTGTCTAAATATGATCAGAGTCAGTGAACTCAAGGGGCTTCCATAGACTTGGCAGCTCATGACAGTAACTTGTATATATCCCCTGCATTCAATCCTATAAGAAAATAAGAAAACTGAAACCCCACTCACTAAACAGTAGATTAACTATGGGAGGAAAAATGTAAGTGAAAGACTTTTTGCCTAAATTAAACTAAAAAAAAAAAAAAAGAAAATCTGCCCTAAAGTTCTTTCTTTTAATTAATCATTAAATACATATATTAGAAAAAATATATTTCAATACCAGGTAATGGAGCTGTGCAGAAAAACTCATGGAGATCTTGAAGAAGTTATAGAGGAATATGAAAACACCAAATTTAAGGCTAAACAAATGAAAGAAGACTTCGAAAAAGATATTTGTAATGATGAAGCAAAAATAGATGGCTACAGGTAAAAATATTTTAGAATTGCATATTGCATTTAGCAATAAAATGTTAGTAAGATGAAACACCTTGTGTTTCAAAATTTGGATAAATAGCAAATAATTTATTGCTATATGTATTTTATTATCTAATTATGTAAATTAAAATATATATACTTGTGAAGTTCTGTAGATTTCTAAAACTTAATGCATCTGTGTAATTTTAAGCATCTTCAAATATTGGCAAATTTCCTTAAGGTTATGCTATATATAAATATATACTATGTGCAGTAGTGATAACCCTGCATTAAAAATATCCAACATAGTTTATTATTAAGCAAATTATATAAAAATTTATCCATTATAAAAATAGCATCCAATGTTTTAATAATGACTTTATTTGATTGCCCTAAAATCTAATATGTTAATATGTAGATTAATTATATTTAGAATATTAATAATTAATTTTTCATTTATTTTGTTCTGATACATATTCTATTTCCTTTCATTGCCTTTAAATTCTTTATTGTGATATAATAAAATTTTATTTATTTAAATTGATATTGACTTATTATATAAAATTCATAATTATTACAGTGCTAGAACCGAATAAATGTAACCGAAATGAACACATCTGTATCATAGGGTTAGATATAAGTTAACGTTTATTTGTTAAGATATTTTCATTTCTCCCTATTTAATATCTATTTCAACATGTCCTCAAGCATTCTCTGCCATTTCATAAATAAATGTTTTATAACTCACCTGATATATTTTCATTAACATTTATATAATTAAGATATATGCTTATAATTTCTATCATTTTTTTTCTTTCACTCTTGGATTATGAGGAAATATATTTTAAAATTTTAATAGCAAACTTCTTATTGTTTAGTATTTCTTTTTAACTGAACTAGTTATCTTCATTGTCAGTGACCATTGTATCGTTTCAATCCATGGAAAACAGAAAGCCACACATTCACACCAGCAACAAATGAGAGATCCTGTTTCTCCAAAACACATTATTATCTTTTACACAATTTTGCCCTTCTAATATTTTTATGGTGATATCTCAGTATGGCTGTAATTTACATTTCCCAACTGGCCAATTACCTTGAACATCTTTGTGTGTGTGTGTGTGCTGATCCCATTCTCTCTTTTGTTAAGTTCTATGTTCATTTCACCCATTTTCCAATTCCTTTTTGATTTATGGTCGAGTATGTAAGTAAATAATCCAGTATATATTGAAGATACTTGTAATTTGAAAATATTTCTGTCTTTTTGGAAACACTTTTCTTCCCTATATGAGGGTATTTCAAATTATAAAGGTTTTTAATTTGAATGAAATTAAATTCACCAATATTTGCTTTCCTGAAGCATTTATGTTAACTCTTGCCTGAACCCTAAGTCACAAAGATTTCCTCCTGTGCTTGCTTCTAAAATACTATAGTTCTACACTTCATATTTAGATATATGAATAATTTTTACTTAAAATGTATATGAAATGTGAGATTTACTCCAAGATTTTTTTCGTTTTGTTTTTAATCTATGTATAGCCAGTGATTCCAACACCTTATATTAAATCACTTCCATTGAATTGCTTCTGTAACTTTCTCAAAAGTCATTTGAGCACATTTGTGTAGATCTAATTCTGGATTTCCTATTCTGCTTGGTTAATCCGCCAGTCAAATATTACTCCATGAGTATCAACATTTCTTGATACCTATACTTACATGGTACTACTCAGTAATGAGTAGAGCGATCCTTCCTATTTTATTTTTCTTAATGTACTCTGTTTTAGCAATATAAAAATGGCGACATTTAATACCTAGTAGGAAGAAGCGGATTTTTACTCTGAAAAATATTATTCAAAAGACAGGATTTGGTGGCATCAGCTGAATCAGGGAAGAGGGGAAATAGGATAGTAAAAGAACATACATATGGCCATCTACTGCATGGCAAAGTGCATTTCAGACAAAGGTCCATCATTTGCTCTCTGGCAAGAAATTCCATCGAGAGAAGAAAAATTAATTGCAAAAGAAGGAAACTGAACCAAACTTATTTACAATTTTGGAACATAGTGGCTCCCTACCTCTCATTGCCAATCCAGCATCTAGAATTTTGGAAGAGAAGCTGTGCTCTCAAGATATGGAAGGGTGAAGAAGGACCTTGTTCTTGCCCATTTTTTTGTTGCTTTAATTTCCATTGCTGTAGTGAGAGTGCATCTTTGGGTTTTAGCTGACTTGACTCCTGCATGAGAAGCTGGGCCAATTCCTGAAGTATGTTACGTATTTCTTGGAAACTGGCACTTATTTCCTTATGAATTTTTTGTGTGTATTTTCTATGTCTTTATTAGATGACTATTCTATTCCATGTTGATTTGTATGGTTTTATTTCAGATAAACTGTTTACTGTTTGTTCTCATATTTAGATTTCAAATAAATGTCCAAGATTATTTTGTTTACTGTATATGGATAAAAGTTGTAGTTATCTGCATCACTTGTCATTTTATGAAAATGGTAATTTGATCAATTTCTTAGTGTATTTTTGGGGGCTTATATTAAGCTGCCATGCTATTATCTAAAGAAACTTCTGTTTTTGGAATGAATCTCCTGCTTAACAGGACAAAAGGTTTGGAGCTTCACAGACCAGCCCTGATCTTCTTTGTTAGGGGGTCATATAGCAACAAAAATCTCCTTGGCAATTATTTTACTTTAAATCAAGTTCTGGTTGTTTTAACCTGCATTTCCCTCCATTTAACTTCTCATGCCATAAAGATTCAATCTTTTCACTTCAGATCTTCTTCTCTTTCTTCTTTTTATCTTTTCCTTCTTTTTCCCTTGCTCTTCCATCCCTGTGCTACCCAACTTATGAATCAAAGAGGTTTAATTCTCTCATCTGAAAGCCAGTCAGATGCAGGTTTACTTTAAATCACTCCTAAGTCATGTTTCTATAATTTCTTTCTCTTGTCAAGATAAATACTACTGATGGATTTTTTCTCACTATTTACCTAATGTCAAAGTGGTACTTTTTTTTTTAGGAGTTGGGAAGTCACTTTGAAATGGAAGAAATTTTAGAAATAGACAAATTCCATTGATACTTATTGTTCAGCTGGAAGCTAATTTAAACATAATTTTTAATGTGGCTAAAATCAACTTTTTTTTTCTCTTAGAAGAGAGTTAGATAAACTCAACAATCTATTTAATCATTACTATACATCAATACAAAATGTTAATGTTAATATTGAGGAGCAAGAAGAGGAAGTGACTGAAGTAATAAAGGAAACAAAGTCATCAAGGAATGAAGTAGCTGCTTTATCCATTGCGGTGAGTTTTTCATACATAAAAGTAGGAAAAGATTTTAGTTATGAGCTGTGAATGGTAAATTTTCCTTCTGACAATCAGCAAATATTTAGTCAAGCTTCTACCAATGGTAATTTTCTGTTGCTGTATAGCAGACGGCCACATGCTTAGCAGCTTAAAACAGCACCCAGTTCTTATCTCACATTTCTCTGTGCAAAGCCTGGGCACAGCGTGAGTTGATCAATGGTTACTCTGTGCCAGGTCTTGCCAGGTGTCAGCAGCCCTGCATTTCTCTCTGCAGCCATCAGGGTCAGGGGGAATCTACTTCCAGGGTCCTTCAGTTGTGATAAAACTCACTTCCTGTAGTTTCCCAGCTGATATTCTTATTGCCTTGGTGGCTGTCCACACAATGTCTGGTATGGGAAGGTCCATGCCTTCTTCAGCTGCCGGTTCCATTTGTCTCTAAAACCAGCAATAGTGCGTGAGTCCTGATGCTTGGAACCACTGTGGCCTTCATGGAGTTGAAACTTTCTTCTTTTGTCTATGTCATTTACTGGATTTAAAGGAAATAATAAAATATTAAGAAAGATCAAGGTGGCATGTACCAATTCCATCTCACTAGTCCCAGTGATCAATTTCTGTTCAGAGTTGATCATAATGATAGGACTAAGAGCCAAAGGGAGCACATAAACAAGAATAGTGTCTGCAAATACTAGCTGATAGAATAAAAAAGGGAGAGAACGATCCAACATGGGAAGCAAGCTACACAGCAGACCCATAGAATGGCAGATGTCCTAAACAGCACTCTGACCTCAGAATCAGCCCTTAAGGCATGTGGATCTGGCTGAAAAGCCCATGAGAGTATTTCAGGCATGGAAAGCCAAGACACTCTGGAAAAAAAAAAAAAAAAAAAAAAAACCTAAATGAAAGATCTCCGTGAGTGAGATCTCAGTGGAAAGAACGGGTCATCAAAGAAGGAGGTACCTTTCTCTGAAGGGAGGAGAGAACTTCCACTTTGACTACGACCTTGTCTAAATATGAACAGAGTCGGTGAACTCAAAAGGCTTCCATAGCCTTGGCAGCTCATCACAAGAGCCTAGGGTGATTATTGATGCCATAGACAGGAGTGTCAATTGATAAAGTCAACAACAGGAGTCACTGTGCACTTACTCCTCATGTAGGATCTGTGTCCTTAATGTGCTGTACATTGTGATTTAATGCTATAACTAGTACTCAAACAGTATTTTTCACTTTGTGTTTCTATGTGGGTGCAAACTGTTGAAATCTTTACTTATTATATGCTAAACTGATCTTCCGTATATAAAGAGAATTAAAATGAATCTTGATGTGAATGGAAGGGGAGAGGGAGCGGGAAAGGGGAGGATTGTGGGTGGGAGGGACGTTACTGGGGGGAAGCCATTGTAATCCATAAGCTGTACTTTGGAAATTTATATTCATTAAATAAAAGTTTTTTAAAAAAAGAAAGATAAAATAGAACAGTAAAAGAAAAACTTATCCATTCCTGTGCCAATTTGTATTTCTATCTATAGTGAAAAAGATGCTCTTTTGTCATATTCTAAAGCCTCTTAATTGTATCTCATTATGGTTTATTAATCATTAGTTATTAATAGGAATAAGTATGCATTAATAGCTTTAGGAGGTTCATTTTCATTTCCTTTTGTACCCCCCCCAAAAAAAAAAACTGCTCATGAATTTCCCCCTGAATGTTGAGTGACTGCCTTTTGTTGATTTGCAGGCATTTGTTGTATACTAAACATTTTTGAACTACATACATTAAAAATTTCTTTATCTGGTTTATTTTCAATTCTTTATGATAACTTCTAATTAGGAAAAAATTTCAATTAAAAATAGTATAAGTGATAAGTACTTTCCTTTGAGCTTTGTGCTTTTCTGAACATGTTTAAGGAATTTGATATTATTGAAATTTGAAATTTTCTTTTTTTCTTTTTTTTTAAGGGAAATAGTTTATGGGGGAAATCCAACAGACAGGTAGGAAGGGGTGAAGAAGGAAAAAAGAGAGAAGGAGAGTGTAAGAGAGAGACAGAGATCAGGAGACAGAGAGTAAGAGAGAGAGTGAAATTTTCTTTTATATTTATGTTTTTTAGATGAAAATATGTTTAGATTGCTCAAAATTAAGGATTTTTTCCTTAATTCTGTATTTTATTTAGAAGTTTGAAATAAATTTTTCCAAATGTTTGAATACATATTTCACATGACAAATATGGAAGCAACGTATAGATGAAATTTATGTATTGCTATGATATGAAGGGAAGTTCCAGTTATACATTTTTCTAACATACAAAAACAAATTATAAATGTAAATTGTAATATAATTGATTGCCACACCTTTCTTAATGTATAAACACTTACTGTTATCTTTATCACATATCAGGCTTCCATGTGTGTGTGGATCTCTTTTCCATTCACACTTGCCTGATCTACTGAGCAACTTATCACAATACTCCACGTCTGTGTATTTCAATAATGAATATTGATTATGCATTTGGATTAATTCTCCAATCTTATATTTCTTCATGGGTTCAGATTGTTCTTGACCCTTTCCACTCCATATAAATTTCAGCATTATCTTATTCATTTCCTTCAGATTTCTCTGGAAATATTATTGGCACTGAATTTATTTATGAATTGTTTGGAAAGAAATGAATCTTCTATGATAGGAACTTCCCAAATGTATCAATGATCTATCTTTCCCTTTACTTGTGTAATTTTTCTAAACTGTACCTTAGCCAGTTTTCTTGAAACTTTCTAGGAATTGAATCATCTTTGCCAAACCAGCCTGTGGTCGTTGTTAGAAATATTATCCTTGTATCTTTACTGATTTTAAAATTATTTTTAAACTTGATTTTAATGTAATTGATATGATTATAAATAGAAAAATATTTAAAGTTTATTAATGTTTAATCTGTGTCCTACTATATGGGCAATTCGCATAAATATTTCATTTGTAAAAGATATTTCCTCTGGTTTGAGAATACAATCTAATAATACTCATTTTGCAAGTGTGCAATCATGTTAATTTAAATGTTTTAAATTTCTGATTTATTTTCTGACTCATCATTGTGGAATTTTATTAGAATATCTATTAAAACAGTAAATTTTTCTATTTTTAACTTTTAAAGTTTTTATTTCATGTAATTTGGAACCATGCTTCTAGATAAGATTATCATATCTAAAATAAGGTAATTATGTTTAGAATTAATTTATATTCAAAATTGTTTTTATTTTTTTACAAATTTTAAATTTATAAGATATTGGAATATTTTGAATGCATATCTCACTTACAAAATCTGAAGCAAGTTTGACATCTTCAACTTCTTCCCGAATGGTTTAAGAACATGAAGACCCTTCCCCTGATGTATATTCTAGTTTCTACAATTATATGCCTCTTGTATCTACTAATTCCTTTACTAAGGTGATCTATTATTGTACTGTAATTTATACTATAAAGTTTTCTCTGTATTTATTTCCAGATTAGCATTTTCATGTAACTCTGTTATTTTCAAATCTTTTTAATGGGCACTATAATTTTCTTCTTACTAAACTGTACCTTCTATAAACCTTTGTACTGGTTTTTGATTTGAGATTTTTAAAGTAATGGAGAAAATAGGCACCTTGAATAAATATGATAATGAATTACACCTCTACAAAGGCTATGAACAAGGAGCCAGAAATAGGCAAGGCTGAAACATTAAACTGAAAAACCAACAGAAAGCACTAAACAAAGAAACAGTGGGCTGAAGTACTGGAGGAGAGTTGATGGATCAATGAGTAATACAAAACTGACATTAAATAGGTAGTGATACTTACTAAGTCTCCTGTAGTTTGCCCTGTTTGTCTTTCCAGTCTGCTGTTGCTAATTCTATTTCTGTAATTCTGGTCTTGAGCTACAGGGAACAACTTGAAATGCATAAGTGCCTTCTTTCTTCCAGAAACTTCATGAATACTTCTCCCTCTGATTATAACATCTGTGTGTGACAGTTCATACATCAAATTCTATTATTGGCTAGCTGACACCTCTTGGTGTCTTTTAAGTTTACTTCTTTATTTGAAAGGCGGAGTGCTAAAGAGGGAGAGACAGAGAGAGATTTTTCTATCTGCCAATTCATTCTCCAAATGCCCACAAGATCCAGGGCAAAGCCAGGCCAGAGTCAGGAGGCTGAAACTCCATTTGGATCTCCTACACTGGTGGCAGGAAACCAAATATTTGGGACACCCTCTGCTGCCTCCCAGGATGTGTTAGCAGGAAGTTTGATCCAAAGCAGAGTTCAGCACTCAAAACCAGGCAGCCTGATATGGTATGTGGGCATCCCCAGCAGGCTCAGCCTGCTGCATGCCTACCGCTGAGTGTTTTTGTTTTAAAAGTCATCTTGAAAGGAGGGAAATTTTTGGTGAAATCATCTCTCAACATTTTTCTGTATGCTTTGAACTCTAGTTCTAGTTCATGTTTACTTCTATACTCATACTTGTAAAGCCCTATAGAAATCAATAATTTCTTCTTTTGGGACTGTAAGATTTTAAGGGAAGGAGGTACAATGTAATTTTTGTTTTATCTATGTACAATATGTCCAGTGCCTGTCCCATATTAGCTTGTTGAATGACTAAGAGAACCAATGAATAAATTGAAAACAGGAAAGAAAGAGGGAAGGGAAGGAGGGAAGCTAGAGGAAGGGAAGGAGGGAGAAAAAGAGAAGAAGAAATGGGGATTAAAATAATTGTTAACTGTGAGCCTGGAAAGAACTTCATGAAACAGAGCATGGAGTGTAGCTGTTCACATAAATCTTGATAATTTTAAGGAATGTATGGAGCTTTCTGAAATGTATAATTCCTCACCAGGGACTGTTATAAGCATCAGCATATTGTAGTACAATTAGTATAAATTTTTAAAATATTGTATGGTGTTTCCAAATAATTATGAATCTCAATTTTGTAATCATGATAAAATTTGTCATTAATAAAAGTAGCTCCATTAATAAAATATTACCAAAGAGGGACATTTTATTCACTGAATATAGAATCTTTTTTTAAAAAAAGTTTTTATCATCTCTGAAATGGCAAATCTGACCCTGCTTTATTTGATGTTGTAATAAAATGTTATTTTGATGGGAAGTGTGAATATGTGAGTTAGTAATATTTTTCAATTATGGAAATCATTAGAGGACTATAATACTTTCTTGGAAATATGAGAACATGATGAAGTTTAGATATATTAATTTTTTCTGCAATTTGCTCGTTATAAAAACCTTTAAGCTAGATTTTCTAGGAGCACATGTTAAACACTCAATTAAAAGCAATGATATGCATTATTGCTACACATTATTTTTTGCTATGCAATTGAAACTCCTAGTTTAAGAGAAAAAGAAAGATTTGTGTTCCCTAAATGTACATACAACATAACTGGTTTTTATAAGCACAAAGATATTGTGCATCCTGTTAACAATCTTCATGTCATTAACATATACTTTCGCCAATTTGTGGTGTGATTGTATCTATGAAAACACATATTTCGTTTTTCATGTCTACAGTGACTTTTGTATGCCAGAAAACATCTTGAAATTGGTACATACTTTAAGACAACATTACGATCAACTTCTTTTCATATCTAAAATTTCCTAGTAAATCCATTCTCATCTTTATTCTCCCATAGTTAGATTTTTTTAAAAAAAAATTCTATTATCTGCAACTCTTTTTTTTAATATAAACAAAAAGCCATCTAAAGTTTATCATTTAGAAGAAAATAAAAAGAACTCTTAAGGATTTAGAATTATTTGTGATTTTCATATATTATTGAACAATGACAAAGGTATACAATAATTTTTGGGAATTCAATTTATAGATAACTTGTAAATAACTGAGTCCTTTTTGCACATAAAATGATTTTATAATTTTTGATATTCTTGTTAGTAAAAAGTTAATTTTTATCACTTTTATTGGTCTATAAACTATGTAGTATGAATCCAAATATGACAATATGCTCATTCAACTATGCCTTTTCGTTCATGCTTTCTACCTCAAGATTCAAATTAAGCAATTTCCTTATTTGAAGTAGGGGAATTAGAAATTACTGTTAATACTAATAATATACCAAGGAAGAAACAAGTCTAGAGGAGCAGAATGATTTTCTCAGACATGCATGAATTGGTAGACCCAAAATACAACCGAATGCTTTGGCCTATGAAAATAAAGCTACTTTCTTGCATGATATTCGATGTGCTTTATGGATAAAATGTGATAGCATGCATAAAATTATATTTTTCTGATTTTAAAAATATTTTGTATAATGAAAATATTTAATTCAATAAAAGTAAACCTTTCAAAAGTTTATATATATATATATATATATATTTGAGAAACTTAATTGTCTTTGAAGAAGAACCTAAGAATGATACAACTTGTGTGAGCACTTAGACATAACTATAGCTTATGAGACATAAGAATATTCTCCATCTAATATACTAAAATAAAGTAAATTTCTCAGAACAAGTTTTACCATTTACTCTTATAATTCAACTTTAAGAAGACAGGGGTCCTACAAGGGAAGTTAGTGTACATTGACTCCTGTTAATTTAACAACACTCTTATTTATGACTTCAGTCATCACCCAAGGCTCTTGACATGAGCTGCCAAGGTTATGGAAGTCTTTTGAATCCACAAACTCCTTCCATATTTAGACAAGGCTATATGCAAAGTGGAAGATCTCTCTTCCCTTTAGAGAAAAGTACATCCTTCTTTCATGGCCTCTTCTTTCCACTAGGCTCTCACTCACAGAGATCCTTCATGTAGAACACTTTTTTCCACAATGTCTTGACTTTCCATGCCTAAGATGCTCTCATGGGCTTTTCAGCCACACCAGAATGCCTTAAGGGCTGACTCTAAGGTCAGAGTGCTACTTAAGGTGATTGTCATTCAAGTGTCTGCTGTATGGAATGCTTCCCAGGTTGGTGCATTCACTCCTTTTCTATTATTACCAAACCCCTAGTCTTATTTATATGATCACTTTATTGCTTAATCCTATCTATATGATCACTTTAACATTTGAAATGCTCTTTTACCACCCAGCTTAAGGGGATTTGGGGTCCCACAGAACGTTTTTAAACTCTACCCTTAGAAGGAAGTCAGTAGGAATGTATGCAGAACTATATAGTTTACAGTTACAAACTTCACACATTTCACAATTACAAGAAATGATGGTTCTTCCCATTGTGCTCACCCTGCCACCCACAATCCCACCTCCTTCTTCCTCCCTCTCTTAGTCCCACTCTATTGTTTACTAAGATCGATATTCAATTAACTTTATACACATATATTATTTCTTATGTTGAGTAAAGTGTTCAACAGATACATAAAAAAACACTGTGCCTCAACAGTCAGGACAAGGGCTGTTCAAAGTCATTGCTTCTCAAAGTGTCAATTATACTTTTACAGAATGCCTTTTAAGTGCTCTATTAGTTATCATAGGTCAGGGAGAACATTTGGCATTTGTCCCTTTGGGGCTGGCTTATTTCACTAAGTATGATGTTTTCCAGTTTCACCAATTTTGTTGCAAATGACCAAATTTGTTTTTCAGTGGTTTTATTTAACCACTGTGTAGTATTCCATAGTGTACATATACTGTAATTTCTTTATCCAGTCTTCAGTTGATGGGCATTTGGGTTGATTCCATGTCTCAGCTATAGTGAATTGAGGTGAAATAATCATGGGGGTATAGATAACTCTTTCATATGCTGATTTCATTTCCTTTGGGTAAATTCCCAGGAGTGGGATGGCTGGGTCACATGGTAGGTCTATATTCAGATTTCTGCATTATCTCCTCCATACTGCCTTCCACAGTGGTTCCACCAGTTTAAATTCCCACCAACAGTGGATTATGGTACCCCCTTTCCCCCTATCCTCACCAACATTTGTTGTTTGTTGATTTCCACATGAAAGCTATTCTAATTGATTGCCTGTACCTCTAGTGATTTTTCCAGGAACTCTTTGCCTGTGGCAATGTCTTGCAGGGTTTCCCCAATACTTTCTAACAAGTTGATGGTATCAGGTCCTACATTTAAGCCATTAATCCATTTTGAGTTTGTGTGTGTGTGTGTGTGTGTGTGTGTGTGTGTGTAAGGTACAGATCTTGCCTCAAACTTCTGAATGTGGAGATCCAGTTTTCCAGCTCCATTAGTTGAAGAAACAATCCTTGTTACAGGTATTGATTTTGGATCTTTTGTTAAGATAAATTGGTAGTGGATACATGGATTGATTTCTGGGTTTCATTGGTCTATCCATCTGTTTTTGTACCAGTACCAGGCAGTTTGATTATAACTGCCATGTAGTATGTCTTGAAACCTTGTATTGTGATGCCTCCTGCTTTGTTGATGTTGTACAAATCTGCTTTAGCTATTTAGGCTCTCCTGTGTTCCCATATGAATTTAAGCATCATTTTTTTATGTCTGAGAAAAATGTCCTTGATATTTTGATGGGTATCACATTGAATCTGTAGATTGCTTTTGTTAGAATGGACATTTTGATGATGTTAATTCATCCAATAAATGAAAATGGAAGAACTTCTTCTATTTCTTTAATGTTTTATGATTTTCATTATAGAGATCTTTGACACCATTGGTTAAATTTATTCTGAGTTATTTGATTTTTTTGGCAGCTACTGCAAATGAGATTGATCTTAGGAGTCCTTGCTCCACCATGGCATTGTTTGTGTATACAAAGACTGTTGATACTTGTGTGATTTTATATCCTGCTACTTTACCAAACTCTTCTATGAGTTTCCATTGTCTCTTTGTGGCATCTTTTACATATCCTATATATAGAATCATGTCATCTGCAAATAGGGGTAGAATGACTTCCTCCTCCCTAATTTGTATCCCTTTCATTTCTTTTTCTTGCCTATGGGCTCTGTTTAAAGCTTCCAGGATTATATTGAATAGCAATGGTGAAAGTTGGCATCCTGTCTTCCAACTTTTCCCCATCCAATAGGATGCTGGCCATGCACTTGCCATATAATACCTTGATTGGGTTGAGGAATGTTCTTTCTATACCCAATTTTTTAAAAGTTTTTATCATGAAAGGGTATTATATGTTATCAAATGCTTTCTCTCTGTCTATTGAGATAATGATACAGTTTTTTCCTACAATTTGTTAATGTGATATATCATATTGATTGATTTGCAAATGTTGAACCAACCCTGCATTACAGGGATAAATCCCACTTAGACCAGGTGAATAATCATTCTGATGTATTGTTGGATTTGATTGGCTAGTATTTTTTTTAACTTTTATTTAATGAATATAAATTTCCAAAGTACGATTTATGGATTACAATGGCTTCCCCCCCATACTGTCCCTCCCACCCACAACCCTCCCCTTTCCCACTCCCTCTCCCCTTCCATTTACATCAAGATACATTTTTGATTATCTTAATATACAGAAGATCAGCTTAGTATATATTAAGTAAGGATTTCAGCAGTTTGCTCCCACACAGAAACATAAAGTGAAAAATAATAGATGATTTTTTTAAATGATGATGAAATCAGATCAGACCTATTGTCATGTTTAATCCCAGTGAGAGTCAAGTTGGGAGTTGATAATTTATTTTTTTTTTTGTTACAAAGGATCAGTTTAGTATGCATTAAGTAAAGATTTCAACAGTTTGCACCCCCATAGAAACACAAAGTGAAATATATTGTTTGAGTACTCATTATAGCATTAAATCTCAATGCACAGCACATTAAGGAGAGAGATCCTACATAAGGATTAAGTGCACAGTGACTCCTGTTGTTGACTTTACCAATTGACACTCCTGTCTATGGCATCAGTAATCTCCCTATGCTCCAGTCATGAGTTTCCAAGGCTATGGAAGCCCTCTGAGTTCTCCGACTCTTATCTTGTTTAGACAAGGTCATAGTCAAAGTGGAGGTTCTCTCCTCCCTTCAGAGAAAGGTACCTCCTTCTTTGAAGACCTGTTCTTTCCACTGGGATCTCACTCGCAGAGATCTTTTGCCAGAGTGTCTTGGCTTTCCATGCCTGAAATACTCTCATGGGCTTTTCAGCCAGATCCGAATGCCTTTAGGGCTGATTCTGAGGCCAGAGTGCTATTTAGGACATCTGCCATTCTATGAGTCTGCTGAGTATCTCACTTCCCATGTTGGATCACTCTCCCCTTTATTTATTCTATCGGTTAGTGTTAGCAGGTACTAGACTTGTTTATATGCTCCCTTTGACTCTTAGTCCTTTCATTATGATCAATTGTGAACTGAAATTGATCACTGGGACTAGTGAGATGGCATTGGTACATGCCACCTTGATGGGATTAAATTGGAGTCCCCTGGTATGTTTCTAACTCTACCATTTGGGGCAAGTCAGCTTGAGCATGTCCCAAATTATACATCTCTTCCCTCTCTTATTCCCACTCTTATGTTTAACAGGGATCACATTTCAGTTAATTTTCAACACTTAAGAATAACTGTGTATTAATTACAGAATTAAACCAGTCATATTAAGTAGAACAGACAAAAAAACTACTAAGAGGGATAATGTATTAAGTTGTTCATTAACAGTCAGGGTGAGGGCTGATCAAGTCACCGTTTCCCATAGTGTCCATTTCACTTCAACAGGTTTCCCCTTTGGTGTTCAGTCAGTTGTCACCGATCAGGGAGAACATATGGTATTTGTCCCTTTGGGACTGGCTTATTTCACTCAGCATGATGTGTTCCAGATTCCTCCACTTTGTTGCAAATGACTGGATTTCATTGTTTCTTACTGAGGTATAGTATTCTAAAGAATACATATCCCATAATTTCTTTATCCAGTCTACCGTTGATGGGCATTTAGGTTGGTTCCAGGTCTTAGCTATTGTGAATTGAGCTGCAATAAACATTAGGGTGCAGACCGCTTTTTTGTTTGCCAATTTAAATTCCTTTGGGTAAATTCCAAGGAGTGGGATGGCTGGGTCGAACGGTAGGGTTATCTTCAGGTTTCTGAGGAATCTCCAGACTGACTTCCATAGTGGCTTGACCAGTTTGCATTCCCACCAACAGTGGGTTAGTGTCCCCTTTTCCCCACATCCTCGCCAGCATCTGTTGTTGGTAGATTTCTGCATGTGAGCCATTCTAACCGGGGTGAGGTGAAACCTCATTGTGGTTTTGATTTGCATTTCCCTGATTGCTAATGACCTTGAACATTTTTTCATGTGCCTGTTGGCCATTTGGATTTCCTCTTTTGAAAAATGTCTATTGAGGTCCTTGGCCCATTTCTTAAGTGGGTTGTTGGTTTTGTTTTTGTGTAGTTTCTTGATCTCTTTGTAGATTCTGGTTATTAACCCTTTATCTGTTGCATAGTTTGCAAATATTTTTTCCCATTCTGTCGGTTGTCTCTTCACTCTCCTGACTGTTTCTTTTGCAGTACAGAAACTTCTCAATTTGATGCAATCCCAATAGTTAATTTTGGCTTTGACTGCCTGTGCCTCCCGGGTCTTTTCCAGAAGTTCTTTGCCTGTGCCAATATTTTGCAGGGTTTCTCCAATGTTCTCTAATAATTTGATGGTGTTGAGCTGTAGATTTAGGTCTTTAATCCATGTTGAGTGGATTTTTGTGTAAGGTGTAAGGTAGGGGTCTTGCTTCATGATTCTGCACGTGGAACTCCAATTTTCCCAGCACCATTTATTGAATAGACTGTCCTTGCTCCAGGAATTAGTTTTAGACCCTTGATCAAATATAAGTTAGCTGTAGATGTTTGGGTTGATTTCTGGTGTTTCAATTCTGTTCCATTGGTCTATCCATCTGTTTCTGTTAATGTGGTGTATCACATTGATTGTCTTGCGCACATTAAACCATCCCTGCATACCAGGGATAAATCCCACTTGGTCTGGGTGGATGATCTTTCTGATGTGTTGTTGCATTCTATTGGCCAGAATTTTATTGAGGATTTTTGCATCTATGTTCATCAGGGATATTGGTCTGTAATTCTCTTTCAGTGCTGCATCTTTTTCCAGCTTAGGAATTAAGGTGATGCTGGCTTCATAGAAAGAATTTGGGAGGATTCCCTCTTCTTCGATTGTTCTGAATAGTTTGAGAAGAATTGGAGTTAGTTCTTCTTTAAATGTCTGGTAGAATTCAGCAGTGAATCCATCTGGTCCTGGGCTTTTCTTTGTTGGAAGGGCCTTTATTACTGTTTCAATTTCTGTCTCAGTTATGGGTCTGTTTAGGTTTTCTATGTCTTCTTGGTTCAATTTAGGTAGGTTGCATGTGTCCAGGAATCTATCCATTTCTGATAGGTTTCCCTATTTGCTGGCATACAAGTCCTTGTAGTAATTTCTGATGATTCTTTTTATTTCTGTGGTGTCTATTGTTACATTTCCTTTTTCATCTCTGATTTTATTGATTTGGGTCTTTTCTCCTCTTTTTTTAGTTAGTTTGGCCAATGGGGTGTCAATTTTGTTTATTTTTTCAAATAACCAGCTCCTCGTTTGGCTGATTTTTTGGAATGTTTTTCTTGATTCAATCCTGTTGATTTCTTCTCTGATTTTAATTATTTCTCTTCTCCTACTAGATTTGGGTCTGGTTTGCTGTAGGTTTTCTAGATCCTTGAGGTGAATTGAAAGCTCATCTATTTGGTGCCTTTCCAATTTCTTGATGTAGGCACCTATTGATATAAACTTTCCTCTTAACACTGCTTTTGCTGCGTCCCATAAGTTTTGGTATGTTGTGCTGTTATCCTCATTTACTTCCAGAAAGTTTTTGATTTCTCTTTTGATTTCTTCTATGACCCATTGTTCATTCAGGAGCATGTTGTTCAATCTCCATGTGTTTGCATATGCTCTAGGGATTCCTGAGTTGCTAATTTCCAACTTCATTCCTTTATGGTCTGAGAAGCTTCATGGTATGATTCTAATTCTTTTGAATTTGCTGAGACTTGCTTTATGGCCTTTTATGTGGTCAATCCTAGAGAAGGTTCCATGTACTGCTGAGAAGAATGTAAAATCTTTAGCTGTAGGATTGAAAGTTCTGTATATATCTGTTAGATCCATTTGGGCTATAGTGTCATTTAAATCTACTGTATCCTTGTTGATCTTCTGTCCTATTGATCTGTCTATTTCTGAGAGTGGAGTATTGAAGTCCCCCAGTACTATTGTATTGGGGTCTAAGTCTCCCTTTAAGTCCGTTAACAAATCTTTTAGATAAACCGGTGCCCTGTAGTTAGGTGCATATACATTGATAATTGTTATATCTTCCTGTTGAATTGATCCCTTAATCATTATGTAGTGTCCCTCTTTGTCTCTCTTAACGGTTTTTGTGGTAAAGTTTATGTTGTCTGATATTAAGATGGCTACGCCCGCTCTTTTTTCATTTCTGTTGGCATGGTATATCTTTTTCCAGCCTTTCACTTTCAGTCTGTATGGATCTTTGTTGGAAAGATGTGTTTCTTGTAAGCAGCAAATAGATGGGTTTTGTTCCTTAACCCAATCAGCCAATCGGTGTCTTTTAACTGGACAGTTCAGGCCATTCACGTTCAATGTAACTAATGATAAGTGGTAACTTTGCCCTGCTATTTGCCAAAGATAAATTCTAATATATGCTTGGAATTCCCTGTGATCTTTTGCTGTGAGGTTTCCTTCCTTGGTTTCCTTCCTTTACCTTCTTTCATATTGATGACCGTGTTTCTGTGTTTCTGTGTGTAACACATCTTTAAGCATCTTTTGCAGGGCTGGACGAGTGGTAACAAATTCTTTCAATTTCTGTTTGCTATGAAAAGTCTTTATTTCACCTTCATTCACAAATGATAGCTTTGCAGGATATAATATTCTGGGCTGGCAGTTTTTCTCTCTTAGTACCTGGGCTATATCTCGCCATTCCCTCCTAGCTTGTAGAGTTTCTGATGAGAAGTCAGCTGTGAGTCTGATTGGAGATCCTCTGAGAGTAATCTGACATTTCTCTCTTGCACATTTTAGGATCTTTTCTTTATGTTTCACTGTGGAGAGTTTAATTACAACGTGTCGTGGTGAGGATCTCTTTTGGTCGTGTTTATTAGGGGTTCTGTGAGCTTCCTGTACTAGGATTTCTCTGTCCTTCTCCAAACCTGGGAAATTTTCTGCTAATATCTCACTAAAAAGGCCTTCTAATCCTTTCTCCCTCTCCATGCCTTCAGGAACTCCTAGAACCCGAATGTTGGATTTTTTAATAGTATCCTGAAGATTCCCGACAATATGTTTTAGATTTCTAATTTCCTCTTCTTTTCTTTGGTCTGACTGTATCCTTTCCTGTTCTCTGTCTTCTAAGTCCGATATTCTCTCTTCTGCTTCACCCACTGTGTTTGTAAGGCTCTCTATTGTGTTTTTCATTTGATCTATTGAATTCTTCACTTCAGTCACTATCACAGTTTCCTGTTGTACTAGTTGTTTCGTTTCATTTTGATTCCTCCTTAATATTTCATTTTCACGAGAGAGATTTTCTATCTTGTCCATTAAGGATTTCTGTAGTTCAAGAATTTGTTTTTGAGAACTTCTTAATGTTCTTATCAATTTTTTGAGATCTGCTTCTTGCATTTCTTCTATGTCATCATCTTCATAATCTTGAATTGGGGTGTCTTTTTCATTTGAGGGCGTCATGGTGACTTCCTTGTTTTTATTACCTCGGTTTTTGCGTTTGTTATTTGGCATATTGGAGATATTTGGTTTCTTCACTGTGGTGCTTTTTTCTTGTTATACTATGACTCTAGATTAAGTGGACTATCTGTTTTTGATGGAGCCTTAGGGCTTGAGATGGGTGTGGCCTGAGAGCTCTGTTTGGTGTGCCAAAGGTGACACTCCCAGGTTAGGCGTGGTAAACCTCTCTCTCTCTCTCTTTCTTTCTTTCTTTTTTTTTTTTTTTTTTTTTGATTCAAAAGGGAAGTAATTCTACACAGCTGAACGAAGTTGGAGGTATATATACCCACAGGAGCCAGAGATCGGAAGCTCTTTCCCAAGGACCACACAGGGAATCTGTTCGGCCCTCAGAGTGGGCTCAAATTCTCCTTCAGTCTCCCACTGGGTTGCCAAAGTTATGGAATTGTAGCGTCTCTGGAGAGTGCTCACGTGAATTCCGTGAGTTCTCTCCCCCACCATCTCTTTTTTCACAGTCTCAGTTCAGTAGCACCACAAATTTACTAGGTCCTAATCTCCTGTTAATTTGCCCCACCCAGAGTCAGGTTTTTCTGCTAGGCTCAGGGCCAGTGCAGACCTGAGGTTGCTCTGCTTATGACGTATGTCCAAGATGGCGCCTGCTCTTTGTCTTGCTCGCCCTTGAGAGGTGAGCGGAGAGAGAGAAACCCGTGTCCGTACCAGTCACCTTTTTTTTTCTTTTCTCTCTCTTCCAGTTAGCCTGGTGAACTTCCCCCTCCTCCCCGGGGGTCGTTCCCTCTAGTCTCCTCTCTCCGCTTGCCTGCCGATGTCTCGGGCTTTTGAGGTTCGGCTCACCTCGCGTTCCAGCACTGGTGTGTTGAGTCTGCCGCTGGTGTCCCAAACTGTGGGCTCCCACGCTCTCCACACAGGTCGGCTGTGAATCATGCATTCTGGAAGAGTTTCTTCTGCTGTTTCCTCCCCTACTCTTCCTTGAATCTGTAGTATCTCCACTTTTATTAAACTATCTCTCCCCGGACTATCAGTGTGCTCCCTTCCTATTCCGCCATCTTGCCTCCTCCTTCGATTGGCTAGTATTTTGAGGATTTTTGCCTCTATGTTCTTCAGGAAAATTGGTCTGTAATTCTCTTTCTCTGTTGTACCATTTTCAGGTTTAGGGATTAAGGTGATGCTGGATTCATAGAATTTGGGAAGATTCCCTCAGTTTGAATTGGTTTGAAAAGCTTGAGAGAAATTGGAGTTAGTTCATCTTTAAATGTCTGGTAGAATTCAGCAATGAAGCCATCCAGTTCTGGGCTTTATTTGTTGTGAGGGTCTTTACTACTGATTCAATTTCCATCTTGGTTACTGGTCTATTTAGATTTTCTGTGTCTTCATGGCTCCATTTATGTAGGTTTCATGAGTCCAGGAATCTACCCATTTCTTGTAGGTGTCCTGGTTTGTTGGCATACAACTCTTTGTAGTAATTTCTGATGATACTTGTTTCTGTGGTGTCTGTTAGATTTACTTTTTCATCTCTAATTTTATTAGTTTGGGTCTTCTCCCTGCTTATTTTTGGTTAGTTGGGACAAGGGTATGTCAATTTTGTTTATTTTTTTAAAGAACCATCTCTTCATTTTGCTGATCTTTTGTATTTTTTGGTTTCAATTTTGTTTATTCTTCTCAAATTTTATTTCTTTTTTTCCAATACTTTTGGGTTTGATTTGCTGTTGGATTTTCTAGGTCTTTGAGATACATTGATAGCTCATTTATTTGGTGCCTTTCCAATTTCTTGATGTAGGCACCAAATTGCTATAAAATTTCCTCTTACGACTGCTTTTACTGTATCCCATAAGTTTCAATATGTATTATTGTTATCTTTATTTCTTTCCAGAAATTTTTAGATTTCTCTTTTGATTTCTTCTATGACCCACTGTTCATTCAGGAGCATGTTGTTCAATTTCTGTATGTTTGTGAATTTCTAGAGTTTCCTGAGTTGTTGATTTCCAATTTCATTCCATTGTGGTCAGAGAAGATGCATGGTATGATTTTGATTTTTTTTTTTATTTTGCTGAAACTAGCTTTATAGCCTAGCATGTAATCAATCCTAGAGTAAATTCCATGCATACTGGTGAGAAGAATCTGTATTCTAGGGCTGTAGGATGGAAAGTTCTAAAGATATTTGTTAGGTCCATTTGGTCTATAAATTTTTTTGACAGGCAGAGTGGACAGTGAGAGAGGGAGACAAAGGGAAAGGTCTGTCTTTTCCGTTAATTCACCCCTCGATGGCTGCTGCAGCTGCTGTACTGCAGCCAGTGCGGTGCACTGATCCGAAGCCAGGAGCCAGGAGCCAGGAGCCAGGTGCTTCTCCTGGTCTCCCATGGGGTGCAGGGCCCAAGCACCTGGGCCATCCTCCACTGCACTTCCAGGTCACAGCAGAGAACTGGACTGGAAGAGGAGCAACCGGGACAGAATCCGGCACCCCTACCAGGACTAGAACCCTGGGGATGCCGGTGCCGCACGTGGAGGATTAGCCTATTGAGCCATGGTGCCGGCCTTAGTCTATAATGTTGTTCCTTGAAATTTTCTGTCTTACTGATCTTTCCATTCCTGAAAGTGGGGTATTAAAGTTCCCTATATCCTGTGTACTTGAGTCTGTGTCTCCTTTTAGAGCCCTTAACATCTCTTTTAATTAGCCAGCTACCCTGTAATGAGGTGCATTTATGTTTATAATAGTCATTTCTTCCTGTTGAATTGATCCCTTAATCATTCAATAGTACCCTTATTTGTCTCTTTTGAACATTTTTATGTTAAAGTCTATTTTGTCTGATATAGGATGGCTACACTAGCTCTTTTTTGGTTTCTATTAACATAGAATTTCATTTTCCATCCTTTCACTCTCAGTCTGTGAATACCTTTCTTGGTGACATGTATTTCTTGTAGGCAGCAAATAGGTGGTTTTTGTTTTAATCCATTCAGCTATTCTGTGTGTCTTTGAACTGGAAAGTTGAGGCCATTTGCATTCAAGGTGACTATTGAAAAGTAATTACTTTACCCTGTCATTTTTCCATAATTATTACGATGTTTTACTTTGGGTTTACTTTGTACTTTTACTGGGATATTTTTTGCCTTTGCCTTATTTTGTAGTTATGACTATGTTTCTGTATGTAGCACATTCTTTTTCTTTTCTTTTTTTTTAATTTTTTTTTTGACAGGCAGAGTGGACAGTGAGAGAGAGAGACAGAGAGAAAGGTCTTCCTTTGCTGTTGGTTCACCCTCCAATGGCCGCCGCGGCCGGTGCGCTGCGACCGGCGCACCGCGCTGATCCGATGGCAGGAGCCAGGAGCCAGGTGCTTTTCCTGGTCTCCCATGGGGTGCAGGGCCCAAGCACCTGGGCCATCCTCCACTGCACTCCCTGGCCACAGCAGAGGGCTGGCCTGGAAGAGGGGCAACGGGGACAGAATCCGGCACCCCGACCGGGACTAGAACCCGGTGTGCCGGCGCCGCTAGGCGGAGGATTAGCCTAGTGAGCCGCGGCGCCGGCCTATGTAGCACATTCTTAAGCATGTTTTATGAGGCTGGATGGATGGTGACAAATTCAATTTGTTTCTTATGTGTCGCTCCCCCTCTTCATGGAGGAACGACACAGGACCCTGCGCTGTTCTTTTGTCTGCTCGGCCCTTCCCGGGTTTGCTGCTGGTTCTTCCCAGGTTGGCTGCCATCCCTTCCACCTCCGTGGAAGGGCGGTTCCCCCTGCCACTTTTCTCCACTTCCGTGGGGGAGCGGTACACCACCGGCCGGCTCTCTCAGGGGCTGCACAGGTGTTCCTTCAGATAGATGTTCCCCTTAGATGTTCCTGATGCATGTTGTCTCTCTCCTCCTTTATAGTCCTCTTCCACCAATCCCAACTCTGCTACCCACACGCTGAGTACGCTGCTCTCCTCCAATCAGGAGCAGGTCCTACAGTTTATTGGTTGAACTGGAGGCAGCTGTGTAGAAGCTGTTTCTCCCTTCTCAGTGCCATATTTTGGGAGAGCAGATGCATAGAATAAGTCTTAATTCCAGTAACTTAGTCTAGTCCGAGTTGCTCCCAGTTGCTCCCCACACTTATGGAAGGTCTTTATTTAGCCTTCATTCATAAATGAGAGCTTTGCAGGGTCTATTATTCTGGGTTGACAGTTTTTTCCTCTTAAGACTTGGAAAATATCTCACCATTCTCTCCTAACCTGTAGGGTTTTCTGGTAAGATGTCAGCTGTGAGTCTATTTGGAAATTCTCTTGAAGTAATCTGATGTTTCTCTTGTGCACATTTTAGAATCTTTTCCATATGTTTTACTGTGGAGAGTTTGACTAGATTGTGTCATGGAAAGATCTTTTCTGTTCATGTCTATTGGAAGTTCTATGTGCTTCCTATACTTGGATGTCCCTTTCTTTCTTCAAATTAGGCAAGTTTTCTCATATTATTTCATTTAGAAGGCCTTCTGAACCTTTCTCTCTTTCCGTGCCTTCAGGAACTCCTAAGACCATATGTTGGGCCATTTGATAGTATCTTGTAAAACTCCAGCAGTGTTTTTTAGTTTTCTAATTTCTTCTTGTTTTTGGTCTTACTGTAAGTTTTCTAGAGATTTGTCTTCTAGCTCAGATATTCTTTCTTTTGCCTAACCAGCTCTGTTGTAGTTTCCTTTGTTTGTGAATTTGCTTCTGATTACTTCTGAGTAACCCAATGATTAGTTTCTTGAGTTCCAATTCTGGCTATTTCCTCAATTTTTTCATCTTCACATTCTAATGTTGAAATGTTTTAATGTTCTTTTTGTGGGCTGATAGGGCCTTCCTTATTCTTGTTTTTTGAATTTTTGCCTTTAGTTTTTGGTATTTTTTAGAATTTTTTTGTTCTTTCTGGTTCTTTCTGTGGTTTACAGGCTTCAGCCCTGCTTGCTTCCCAGTTTTGCTGCTTGGATTGAAGAGTTCCACAGATGGTGCGTCCCCTCTGTAGAGGCAGCTCCCCCTCCCTCCACTGCCAGGCAACTGGATTGGTACAACTACCGCAGGAGCCGGGGTGGCTGCCCCCTCCCTGTGTCCAAAGATGGCATCAGCTCTACCCCAGCTGGCCTAGTCTCCAGTGTAGCAGAGGAGGGAGAGAGATGCACCTTTATTTTTTAACTGTCTCTGGGAAGTTGGGCAGCTGCTGTCCTGTGGGATCTGTGTGGAACTCCAAAAGCAGTGCACTAAGCTCTCCCTCCTGCTGTATAAGCAGCACCATGGGCCCATGGATTCCCTGTCACCTTGCTTGCTGAGGTGGACCTCCCCCTCCCCTGATCCAAGTAGGTGTTTCTTCTGTAGTGTTTTTGCTCTCTCAGCATGGGTCCCGGACCTCCTTTACTGCTCTGGCAGGGTCGCCTACCACAGCTCTCCCACAGCTTTATCCTGAGAGTGTACTCTCTCTTCTTTTTTAAATATTAATTATGCCTCATGTAAAGCAGACCATCCTGTCACTATTTCACTATCTTGGAACCCTCCCAAAATAATTATTTCATCCTACTTGGAATCCACAATGACAGAGAATGTGGCAGAGATCTTCCATTCCCTGCTTCACTTACCAAATGTCTGCAATAGCCAGAGTTCAGCCCAAGCAAAGCTGGGGCCTAGAACTCAACCAGGTCTCCTACGTGGGTGGGAAGGGCCCACACACTTGGGCTGCCATCCTATGATTTGTAAGATACATTATCAGGAAGCTGGGTTGGGAACAGAGTAGCTGGAACTAGAACGACACTCCAATATCGGATCTAGGCTGTGGCTTAACATGCTAGCCACAATGCTCACCCCTGTATTGCTCATTTTTTTATCCTAAGATGTCAGTTCCTTTTTATGTGTATATTTCATTGAGAATAATATATATACAATATTAAATAACATCTATGAGTTGTTTTTTTAACTTTTATGTTAAAGAAATACCTAATATTATCTAAATGTTGGTTTTAAATATATGCTCATTGCTGTTTTAAATAATTTAAAATATTCTCAGTATATAGAAAGTCATTAGGAATAGATGTTGACATAAAATGCATTGAAGATATTTATAAAGATTACTTTAAAGACTTTCTCTTTTTCCCTATTGAAATATATTATATTAATATTAAACCATTTTTAAATTCATTGTATGAACTCTGGTTGGTTATGGTTTATTGTTTTAATTTACTGCTGATTTTGATTTGCAAGTATTTTCTTCAATATTCTGCATCCATATTCATAAGTGAATATATTCTACTGTTCTGAATTGTGCTGCTTCTGATAGATTTTGTTATCAGGATGTTTCAGCATTATAAAATGAATTTTGAAGCTTTCTTCCTCTCTTATTAGCTAGAGATTTAATATTTGTTTAAATAATCTTTTATCAAAAGTATTATAGAACACCTTGGTGAAAACATACTGGAATTTTGTCTTTTTTGTCACTATATGAATTTTCTTTTTTATGAGAAGTATTTCATAACATGACATTCTTATCAAGTTATATATGCATTATTGAGATTATTTTGTAATTTATTTTAAAGATTTTTTTTTTCTTTATTTGAAAGGCAGAGTTACAGTGAGAGGGAGGGAGAGAGAGAAAGAGATCTTCCATCCATTGGTCCACTCCCCAACAGCCACTATGTTCAAGAATGGGCATGGCTGAAGCCAGGAGCCTCATCTGGTTCTTCCACATGGGTACAGACACCCAAGTACTTGGGCCATCCTCTGCTTCTTTTCCAGGCACATTAGTTGGGAACTGGATTGGAAGTGCAGCAGCTGGGACTGAAACCAGCATTCATAAGGGTTGCTGGTGCCACAGGTGATGGTTTAACTTGTTATCCCACAGTACTGACCCTATGTTATAATTTTTAAAGAAGTGTTAATTTAGGACTGGTGCCGTGGCTCACTAGGTTAATCCTCTGCCTGCGGCGCCAGCGTCCAGGGTGCAGGGTTCTAGTCCTGGTTGCTCCTCTTCCAGTCCAGCTCTCTGCTGTGGCCCAGGGAGGCAGTGGAGGATGGCCTGAGTGCTTGGGCTCCTGCACCCACATGGGAGACCGGGAAGAGGCACCTGGCTCCTGGCTTCAGATTGGCAGTGCTGGCCGTGGCAGCCATTTGGGGGGTGAACCAATGGAGGGAAAACCTTTCTCTCTGTCTCTGTCTCTCTCTCTCTCTTACTGTCTAACTCTATCTGTCAAATAAATAAATAAATAAATATTAATGGGCCCTTTTTTTCCCCCTACAACCTTCATAAAATTTGATAGTAATCATTAGGTGACCTGTGATCTCAAATTTTAAGGCAAGTTTTGAATCAAATACTTAATGTTTATGTCTTCATGTTCACAATATACTCACACAAATAGAAGAATATATTGACCTGTGATTTCATCATGCAGATATAGTCACTGTTAATACCGTGTTATATACAAACTTGTGGGCCTGGTTGATAGATTTTAAAATTGATAGATGAACAGTATATGTGTACAGCTATTGATGGCTTGTTTTCGATACTAGATAAAATATTATTTCACTGTCATTATATAATATAACTAAAATAGCTAGATCTTCTTAAACCCTTGTTACTGTATAGTTCGGATCTCCAAAACTTTTCCATTTTTATGTATTATAAGCAAACATAGGATAAATCTCTCTGAAACTATTAAATTCAACATACTTACTCATTTTAACAAGCAAATTGTAATGAGAGACTAATGAAAGTGAATTATGCTGAAGCCGGCGCCGCGGCTCACTAGGCTAATCCTCCGCCTAGCGGCGCCGGCACACCGGGTTCTAGTCCCGGTCGGGGCGCCGGATTCTGTCCCGGTTGCCCCTCTTCCAGGCCAGCTCTCTGCTGTGGCCAGGGAGTGCAGTGGAGGATGGCCCAGGTGCTTGGGCCCTGCACCCCATGGGAGACCAGGAAAAGCACCTGGCTCCTGGCTCCTGCCATCGGATCAGCGCGGTGCGCCGGCCGCAGCGCGCCGGCCACGGCGGCCATTGGAGGGTGAAACAACGGCAAAAGGAAGACCTTTCTCTCTGTCTCTCTCTCTCACTGTCCACTCTGCCTGTCAAAAAAAAAAAAAAAAAAAAAAAAAAAAAAAAAAAAAAAAAGAAAGTGAATTATGCTGTAGTACTAGAAGCACAAATAAGAATCAGATATGTTATTCTGTTGGGGCTTAACTGATTTGGCAGTGTTTTCATGTTTCCCAAAAATTCTTTAAATTTTAATTTTGCATTTTTCAACTCATTGTGAAATAACATTTCCATTAACTAAACTTATTGGTTTACATATCATTAATCCAGGAACATCATTAGAAACTTGTACCACTGTCTGTTGGAGCTTGTATGATAACTTGTTTGCAATTAAAGTGTTGGGACTGTTGCATACAATTGGATGTTTTATTGACATTGCTTCTTTGAATCTAATAAAAATTTAATACCAGATTTTTATTAACTACCACACTATTGTAATACACCTTAGACATACAATAAGATAGCCTATAAATTTGAGATAGTCTTAAGAATAACAAATGAAAAGAATTGCAAATTTTTGAAGTAGGTGATCTGAAGCAGTTATTGGTATAAAATTGTATAGCTTTAATAAGAGCAGCAATGTAACTATTCCATGCATCTTATTTGAAAATATAAATAATTAAAAAGGAAATGAAGCATAACAAAAACATGTTTCTCAAATTACTGGATACACACACATGAAAAATTTACGGGAAGAAGCAAAAAAGGAAAATGTCTGAGTACCTAGGCAAAAAAAGACATAAAATCTTATAAAACCTCTAGTTTTCTGTGACTAATATCTATATGGTTGGAGTATCATCACTATAAAAGTTATTTTGTTATTATATTTGCGTATGTCATACTTTATAGATAATTTGCATGCCTTCTTACATTTATTTTTGAATTAATAGTAACTTGGTAATACAAGACACTGAAATGTCTTCCTTTGTATGTTATTCTATTGTATATTAAAGATGTTAAAATTGCATGGGTATGTATATATTTTTGGAATCTAGAAGAAATGAAATTTTACCAAGTTATATAAAGTTTAACAATGCAAATTGTAGTCTGACCAAATGCATCAATCCCGTGTGATTTAGTGTAACAATGAGAATATATTAGTTTTTATCTATTGTAAGATTAAAATGTAGGTGGATGAAAAAATTTTTTGAAATGTCTTGATGACTGAAATTTTTACTATGATAACTGATGAATCTTATTTCCATGCATATGTTTCATAGTGTGAGCTTTACTTAGCTTTTCAACTTTTCATTTTGAAGGTAATTATTTTAATTATGTTAGCTATGTACAATCTTTCTAATTATTAGTTTGTAAGGTTTGGAAAACTACATTTTAAAATGAAACTTGAGGGATAATCAGCTTTTAAATCCCTTTGAAAAGCCATGTTTAAGATTTAGATTGCTAAAATGTCTTGTTAGTATTCTTTCAATAAGGAACTTGGGCAATATATCCAATGTTTAAAAGGTTTAAAATGATTAGATTGAGGTATTTGGGCAGTAAGACAATGTTACAGTGAAATATCCTTTTTCTGAATATTTGAGGATCTATATAAATAAATAGATAGATACATAGATAGATAAATAAATAGTTAGCTTTATTGCATTTTACTAGTGATTTGTATCCGAACTTTTTTCCAAAATCCATATATCTGCCAGGATGTTGAATACCACTTTAAACAAAACTAAAACTGCATACTGACTCATGGTGATTATATTGTTTAAATCTAAGTCAATAAATGCTGGTGAGGATGTTGGGATAAATGTACTCTAATGCACTGATGCTGGGAATGTAAACTGGTACACTCATTATGGAATACTGTATGGCGATAGCTCAGAAAGCAGAATATAGACCTACCATATGACCCAGCCATGCCACTCCTGGGAATTTACCCAAACAAAATGAAATAAGATGAAAGAGTTATCTGCACTCCCATTTTCATTGCAGCTCAATTCACAGTAGCTAAGATATGGAATCAACCTAGATGTCCATCAACTGTTTACTGGATAACGAAATTATGGTGTGTATATATATATTATTATGTAATATAATATATTACATAATACATATAATATATAGTAATGTGTATATATAAAACAAACAGACACACACACACATACTATGGAATACTACATA
The DNA here is from genome assembly GCF_051225735.1 of Oryctolagus cuniculus. Classification (NCBI taxonomy): domain Eukaryota; kingdom Metazoa; phylum Chordata; class Mammalia; order Lagomorpha; family Leporidae; genus Oryctolagus; species Oryctolagus cuniculus. Next base: position 44,430,425 of record NC_142876.1, read on the forward strand.
GCAGTAAAAAAAGACATCCTGTCTTTTACAAAAAAATGGATGCAACTGGAAGCCATTATGCTTAGTGAAATTAGTCCCCAAATGACAGATACCACATGTTTTCCCTGATCTGTGGTATCTAATAGAGTACTTAAAATGTGATGTATTTCAGTGAAGTGGACATTTTGAGATTTGATGATGGTTTACAGGCCTTGTCTGCACTGTTGAGGAATAGTTTTTTTTCTTCATGTTAGTTGTTGAACTCTTTACCTAGTGTAGAGTTAATCTTATATGTATGAAGTAAGCTGAAAATAGATCTTTATAAAAATTAAGAGTGAGAATAGGAGAGGGAAGAGGAAAAAGTCTGGGAGAATGGGTGGGATATATATATATATATATATATATATATATATATATATATATAATTTGTAGACCTTAAATAAGATTTTAAAGAAAGGGGTTTTGAAGAAAGGGGTTTTGTTAATGTAACTAGTGATTTAATTTTCTTATTCCTTAAGATAAAATTTCCTCTCTTTTGTCTTAAGTAAATAATATCTATGTTATAAGAGATCAGTGTTGGAAATCTTATAACTGTTATGACTGGAGAGCTAAGAAATTTATTCCTATTGAAACAAATAAATATCTACAAATCACTATTTTGTATGCACTTGATGACACATTATTAACACATTATTGATTCATACTTCCAGTTTAATGTAAATATATTAGGGTTAACCAATCCATTAAGCCTTTGGAAATAACTTTCTATGTTGTCCCGTAGATATCTTGTACTCCACAGTCTACTTTTACAGATAATTCTTGTGTACTGAATACTAATATTGATTATTGTGTCTTACATTAATGTTCTTTAAAGGATAAAAATACTGCACGACTAATATATTCAGTCATTTTCTAGTTTATGTGTTAATTTTACTTATGATAGAAGTATGCCAAAATGTGAGTTGATGTGCTTGGGCATAATTTACATAATTACTAGTGGGTCTTAAGAAAAACAACCATCTCAATGTAGGTGAAAAATAGAGAACATATTGTCTGAAAAATGTTTGTGCATCCAGCTTCCAATGGAGTGAAAATGTGTGTGTGTGTGGGGGGGGTCATTGGGCATTTATAATTTGTTTCTTTAGTTCAATGGTCCACAGCTGAAGAGGAATCGTACAGGTATGCCCCAGTATTATACCTATAGCTTCTTTCACACCTGATTTGATGATGAGATTTGGGACACCAGAGAAGGATATTTACATGTAATTTAGGGACAAGGGTTGAGATTTGTGGATATTCTGAAAGCAGGTGTGTGAGTGCATGTGAGAAAGAAGTGGATCCTGGAGCACAGGGGTTAAGTGTGGTGGGCAGAATTAGGCCTCCCGTGATAATTTCATGTCAGTGTTATTCTTTTGAATATATGTGAGGTAGCATGGCTGGCCAGAGAGATTTTGCAGACATAATTGTGCTCATTAATCAGTGTTGCTATAAGGAAATTATCCTGGATTATAATGATAATTACAAGGCTCTTTAAAAGCAAAGCTTTTGGCCAGCGCCTCGGCTCACTTGGCTAATCCTCTGCCTGTGGCACTGGCACCGCAGGTTCTAGTCCCGGTTGCTCCTCTTCTAGTCCAGCTCTCTGCTGTGGCCCGGGAGTGCAGTGGAGGATGGCCCAAGTCCTTGGGCCCTGCACCCACATGGGAGACCAGGAGAAGCACCTGGCTCCTGGCTTCGGATCAGTGCAGTATGCCGGCGGCAGCGGCCACTGAGGGGTGAACCAATGGCAAAAGAAGACTTTTCTCTCTGTCTGTCTCTCTCACTGTCCTCTCTGCCTGTCAATAATAAAAAAAAGCTCTTTAAAAGCAGAGCTTTTGGCCAGCGCCGCAGCTCACTTTGCTAATCCTCCGCCTGCGGCACCGGCACACCGGGTTCTAGTCCTAGTTGGGGCACCGGTTCTGTCCCGGTTGCTACTCTTCCAGTCCAGCTCTCTGCTGTGGCCCAGGAGGGCAGTGGAGGATGGCCCATGTGCTTGGGCCCTGCACCCGCATGGGAGACCAGGAGAAGCACCTGGCTCCTGGCTTCAGATCAATGCAGCGGGCTGGCTGTGGCGGCCATTTTGGGGGTGAACCAACGGAAAGGAAAACCTTTCTCTCTGTGTCTCTCTCTCTCTGTGTCTAAACTCTGCCTATCAAAAAAAAAAAAAATCTTTAAAAGCAGAGCTTTCTCTTGAATGAAGGTTGAAACCAATTAAAGAAGTATGGTAGAAGGTGGAGTCAGAGAGCTCAAAGGCATGGAAAGCACTCAGCCAGTCGTTGGTGACTTGAAGATGGAGGGGGCTATGTAGAAATTATGAAAAGAAAATTACTTCTGTCTATAACCTTGCTGAGATTGGCAGAGGGTCATTCCCCAGAGACACTAATGAGGAGCCCAGGTCAGCTGAACCCTCTATTGCTGTGTTCCCACATGTAGATTACAGTTGTCCTTCTCTGTATGTGAAGGGGAAGGGGATTGTTTCCAGAATCCTCATAGCTGCCAATATCCTAGGATGTTCAAGCTCCTCGTGCAAAAGGTGTTGTATTTGCATATGACTTACATATTTGCTTATAGGCTATGCACATCCTCCTGCCCATAAGTCAACTCTAGGTTATTTATAGTATCTGGTACAATATAAATGCTAAGTCAGTAGTTGTGTTGCTGTAAGAAATAGTAAGAAAAAAGTCTGTACATGTTTAGGACACACACACTTTCTTCTTTCAAATATTTTGATTCACAATTGATGATACAGAAGCCAGGGCTTCAGAGGACGGGACTGTGTTCATCCTGTCCACCAACTTTCTCATCCACAGAAGAGTGAGAAAATAATTGCCTTTACTGTAAGCCAATAAGATGGTATCAATCTAAATGTGTTATTCTTTTTTTCAGGTCAATTAGGAAAGTTTTCAAATGGTTTCTTCACATAGGATTTGCGTGTTTTTGAGAAGTTTACTCCTAGTTATTGTTGTACTTAGTATGGAGGATTTCTCTTTCATTATTTCTTCCAGCTGGCTTCTTTTGAGTATGCAATGTCAATGCTAAATCATAGGGTAACATTTTAACTGATTCTTAAAGTTATCTGTTAGTTTTTATCAGTGTTTGCTTTGGATTTTCTAGGAATGCTGTAAATCCATCTGCAGTTAGAGATATTACTAGTCTTTCATTAATTCTATGTCTATATTGTTTCACATTTGATTATATTGATTCATACTTCCAGTTTAATGTAAATTCTGGAATCAGCCCCATGTCCTGTTTTTAATCAATTATAGATTTTTTTATTTAAGCAAGAAGTTAGTTTTAAGAGTAAAAATATATTTTATCATATTAAGAAAGTGCTTGTCAGTTTCAATTTAGCGAATAGCTGTAAAACGGGGAGTGGGGACTCAGTTTTGCCCACAGTCTTTTATGCATCTACAGAAATGCTCATGAAATGATTTCTCTTATTGGATTATGTTACATTTCCTAATTTAAAACTTGAATTGTTTTAATCTCATTTGGCCATTTTTCCCATCATTTTTAAAACTTGTAATAATTTTTATTTTTGCCCTCACCATTCAGCCAAAATATATCTGATTTAGGCCAACACTGATTTCCCTACTTTTAAATCTAATAAGTTGGGCTGGCACCGCGGCTCACTAGGCTAATCTTCTGCCTGTGGCGCCAGCACACTGGGTTCTAGTCCCAGTTGGGGCGCCGGTTCTGTCCCGGTTGCTTGTCTTCCAGTACAGCTCTCCGCTGTGGCCTGGGAAGGCAGTGGAGGATGGCCCAAGTCCTTGGGCCCTGCACCCACATGGGAGACCAGGAAGAAGCACCTGGCTCCTGGCTTCGGATCAGCACAGCGTGCCGGCCGTGGCGGCCATTTGGGGGGTGAACCAACAGAAGGAAGACCTATCTCTCTCTCTCTCTCTCTCTCTCTCACTGTCTAACTCTCCCTGTCCAAACATAAATAAATAAATAAATCTAATAAGTTATACACTTAACCAAGTAGCTTATTATCTTTATCCTTGGCAATTTTTTCTCTTTCCTTCAATGATACAAATTTTATCGCTTCTTACTTTTCTGGATGCTTTATCTCAGTTCCTTCCACTGGCTTCTATACATCTCCTGAAACTCCAAATATTTGTGAACAGCTTTCCTGCATCTTTTGTAATTACCTTTGTATGTCTCACTACCTACTATTAATCTGGAGTCACATATTAGTGAGTATCTCAAATTTAACCTCTCTGAAAGAGAACTTCAAATATCTGATCTTTGTATAATCTGCAGTCTTCCCTAATACAGCTTTTAACAATTGAGTCATTCCAATTTTCAGACCAAGGCGTTTAAATATGCATTGAAATTACATATTATTTTATTTTTCAAATTGGATGTTGATATCTGAAAAGCAGATTAACTGAGGTTATTTTTAAAAGGTGTTGTATTGAGTCTGTAGATCAGTGAGGGCGATATTTCATCTTAATAACTCAGGTTTTCTTTTTAAATTTTTATTTATTTGACAGAGTTATAGACAGAGAGAGACAGAGAGAAAGGTCTTCCTTCTGTTGGTTCACTCCCCATATGACTGCTATGGCTGGCACTGCACTGATCCAAAGCCAGGAGCCAGGAGCTTCTTCCTGGTCTCCTATGCGGGTGCAGGAGACCTTGGGCCTTGGCACTTGGGCCATCCTCCACTGCCCTCCCTGGCCACAGCAGAGAGCTGGGCTGAAAGAGGAGCAACTGGGACTAGAACCCGGAGCCCATATGGGATGCTGGTGCCGCAGGTGGAGGATTAACCAAGTGAACCATGGCGCCAGCCCCTTTTTTTAAATTTTAAAAATGCATTTATTTATTTGAAAGTCACAATTAGAAAAAGAGAGAGAGAGAGAGAGAGAGAACTCTTCCATCCACAGTCACTCCCCAAATGCCTGCAATGGTTGGAGATTCACCAACCTGAAACCAGGAGCCAAGAGTTTCCTCTGGGTCTCCCACATAGGTGCAGGGGCCCAAGGACTTGTGTCATCTTCTACTGCTTTCCCAGGCTATAGCAGAGAGCTGGATCAGAAGTGGAGCAGCTGGGACTCGAACCGGTGCCCATATGGGATGCCAGCACTGCAGGCAGCGGCTTTACCAACTATGCCACAGTGCTGGCCCACCTCAGGTTTTCTAATTCATGAGCACAGATGACTTTCCATTTATTTATGTCTCTTTAATTTTTTTAACTTTTATTTAATGAATATAAATTTCCAAAGTACAGCTTATGGATTACAATGGCTTCCCCTCCCATTACTTCCCTCCCACCCGCAACCCTCCCCTTTACCTCTCCCTCCCCCCTTCCATTCACATCAAGATTCATTTTCAATTCTCTTTATATACAGAAGATCAGTTTAGTATATATTAAGTAAAGATTTCAACAATTTGCACCCACATAGAAACACAAAGTGAAAAATACTGTTTGAGTAAAAGTTATAGCATTAAATCACAATGTACAGCACATTAAGGACAGAGATCCTACATGAGGAGTAAGTGCACAGTGACTCCTGTTGTTGACTTAACAAATTGACACTCTTGTTTATGGCATCAGTAATCACCCTAGGCTCTTGTCATGAGTTGCCAAGGCTATGGAAGCCTTTTGAGTTCACCAACTCTGATCATATTTAGACAAGGTCGTAGTCAAAGTGGAAGTTCTCTCCTCCCTTCAGAGAAAGGTACCTCCTTTGATGACCTGTTCTTTTCACTGGGATCTCACTCGCAGAGATCTTTCATTTAGTTTTTTATTTTTTTTCCAGAGTGTTTTGGCTTTCCATGCCTGTAATACTCTCATGTGCTTTTCAAATATATTTTTCTCAGTTTATATGATTTATTGCCATTAGAACACAGTTTAAAAATCCACCAACATACCAATAGTACAAAATTGAATAGCCTTATAAGTTATTCCCCCCTCAGGAAAATATAACATGCTATGATTGTCAAAGCTAGATGTCAGTCTAAGTTTTAGAACAAAGGAAGAATGTAAAATGAAGTAAAAGAAAAAGCAATTACTCACAATAACCACAAAGAAAATCCAAAAGAAAAATCCATTTTCTCACAGACATTGTCTTCACTAAGTTAATAAAAAGTATTTTAACATACTCTATATTTTTTTTAAAAAGCCTACAAACTCCTCAAGTAACTAAAGATAATGCTCCAAGGCCCATTTCACAGCTGTTTGTGAAAATTAAATGCCATTACAGGCAAATTAATAGATCTTTGACCAAATATTTCCAACACAGTCCAGTAACACACAAGTTTTCCATCCAGTATCTTCAGCACAAAAATAGGTTATGTTTATAGTCGTTAAGGCAATCAAATGTTAAACAAAAGCAATTAAAAAAAAAGGAAAAACAGCAAGCATTTTCCAGGCTACTCCCATAGACCTTATTTTAAGTGCAAGACAGGAAACTAGCACTGCAAAATGCTCTGCCCTGCGTACTGGTCATTACAGCCACATGCTGGGCAGCCTGTGCTGCCTGGATACACTTAGTCTACCACCTCCCTGCCCCTTGTCAATCAAGGTGGCCCGTCTAGTCCTATCAGCCTGGGGCTTTTTTCGGTGCACAGAATCTTTTCATGAGGTTTTTATTTCTTTTTTTCTTTTCTTATTTACTCTAATTCACCAGTGAAACAATTCGTTCCTGGCCTTATCTTTGTAGGAAGTTTTTAAATCTCTTTAGTTATATTGGGGTCACTTTTTTTCTATTCCTTCTTGAGTCACTTTTGGTGATTTCTGTATTTTTAGGAATTCACTCATTTGATCTTGTTTATTTAATTTGATGGCACAAAATGTTTTACAGTATTCTTTAATTTTTTTTTGCTTAACAATGAAAGCCCCTATTCAATTTCTGATTTTAGTTATTTTAATCTTTTTCATGATTTAGAATAATATTAATTTTCTTGAACTTTTAATTTTTTTTGACAGGCAGAGTTAGACAGTGAGAGAGAAACAGTTTTAGACAGTGTGAGAGAGAGACAGAGAGAAAGGTCTTCCCTCCATTGGTTCTCTCCCCTAATGGCTGCCACAGCCGGCGCTGTGCCACTGATCCGAAGCCAGGAGCCAGGTTTCTCCTCCTGGTCTCCCATGAGGGTGCCGGGACCCAAGCACTTGGGCCATCCTCCACTGCCTTCCCGGGCCACAGCAGAGAGCTGGACTGGAAGAGGAGCAACCGGGACTAGAACCCGGGGTTGGCACCCCAACCGGGCCTAGAACCCGGGGTGCTGGCGCTGTAGGAGGAGGATTAGCCAAATGAGCCACAGTGCTGGCCAATTTTCTTGAACTTTTAAAAGAATCAACTTTTGAGATTTTTTTATTCTCTCAATTTTTTTGTGTCATAGAATTGTTAAAATTCATTTATTTCTAGTCTAATGTTCTAATATTTATTGCTGCCATTCTTCTGTTTGCTTTGGGTTAAGTTTGCTATTCATCTTATATTTCTTTTTGTGTAAAGTTTGGTTACCAACTTGAGATTCTTTTTAAACAGTCACTGTTAGCTAAACATTTCTCTTAACTATTCTGGCACTAAGTTTCAGTATTCTACTCTGATTTCCATTCATCTTAAAATGTTTTCTAATTTTCATTAAGATTTTTTTCTTTTGCTTGTTGGTTATCTCAGAGTCTGAATTCCACATATTTTGGATTTCCAAATTTCCTTCTGTTATAGATTTATCATTCCATCCCTGTGTAACTGTAGAAGATACTGCATGGTTTCAAATTTTTCAATTTATTTTTGGCTTATTTTATAGCCTAACATATCACACTTCCAAGTACACATGAGAAGAATAGGTATTATACCCTTGGGTGGAACACGCTTTCTCTTGCTCTGTGTGTGTGTGTGTGTGTGTGTGTGTGTATAAAATCTTTGATCTAATTGCTTTTTAAAAATTGTTTTAATATAAAGAGAGCAGATTTCATGCATTCCATTGGTACAGTTCCAGGAAAACAGTCACACTTCACACACTCCCTTTTCCCCCAATGCCCCTCCCTCCTTTCCTTCTCTTCATCAGTTTTTGTGGACATAATTATTATTTGCTCTATATTCACAGACTTAATTTGCCACTAATCATAATATTCAACAAGTAAAAAATAGGAAGACAACAGTTCCACAGGAGTATAAACAAGGTCTAAAATTGGCAATCATATCCCAAATTGTTCATTTCATTCCTATAGTTTTTTTTTGTATTCTATATTAGCTGCCACATATTTTTAATGTTGTTCAAGTCTCCTATTTCTTTGTTGACCTATATACTTGTTTTATTAATTATTTGAAGTATATATTAAGTATATTTTTGTTTTGTTGTCTATTTCTTCCTTCAAATCTGTTAGGTTTTGTTTCATGTCTTGAGGCTGTTTTAGGTGGATTGATGTTTCTAACTTTTATATCTTCTTGATTAATTGACCCTTTAGGTTTATAAAATATCATTGTTTTCTGTACTAGTAAGTTTAGAGAAAGTCTATCTCATCCGATATTAGTATAACCACTCCAGTTCTCCTTGGCCATTGTTTCTATGATATTTCTTTTTCCACTCTTACTTTCAATGTATTCATGTCTTTGAATTTAATATGTGTCTTAAAAACAGCATATTACAGGACCATTTTATTCTAAGGCCTTATGTCAATCTCTATACTGTTAAAAATTATTCATTTTTTAATTTTATCTGAAAGGCAGAATGATAGAGAAAAACAAAGACAGAGAAGATCTTCCATCCACTAATTCACTCTTCAAATGCCTAAAACAGCCAAAGTTGGGCCACAGCAGAGACAGAGACCAGGAATTCAAAGTAGGTCTCCCTCATGAGTGGTAAAAACCCAAAAACTTAAGCCCAGTAGATGCCTCCCAGGGTACACATTATTAGGAAATAAGTATCAGAAACAGAGTTTGTATTCCAGCCCAGGCACTCCAACAACTGGATGTGGGCATCACAAACAATATCTTACCAGTTGCTCCAAATGCCTAACCTACTCAGGCAATTGAGTTGTTTTAAATAATTTATATTTAATGTAACAAGGTAGCATTTCTGTTTGCCATTTATTTTCTCTGTGTCTTATAAAATTAGATTTCATTTATTCTTCCATTACTACCTTTTTGTATACAATTTCATTTGTTTTAATGGATATTTTAGATTTTATACCTAACAGATACCATAGGATACAGTTAGTTCTTAATTTATGCTTAAAATCTATTTTGGATTAATATTAAAGTAATTTAAATAGTGTACACACCTTTGTTCTTATATACTCACTTTCTTATGTAATTTTTATTTTCATTAATGCTGGCATTATATAAATAAAATCTTTGTGCACTGTTTGACTAACAGAGTTGCAATTATTACTTCATGAAGGTATCTTTAAAATCTGGCCAGAAAAAAATGTTACAAAATAATATATTTGTACCTTTTTTCTATTTTCCTATATAGTTATGCTTATTGGTTCTCTCTATTTCTTCTTTGCATTCAAGTTATTCTCTAGTGTTCTTTTATTTCAACCAGAACGACTCCTTTTAGTTTCTCATAGAACAAGTCTCCTAGTGGTAAATTATCTTTTTTGTGGGAATGTTCTAATAGTGCAATCATTCTTAGATGACAATTTTGTTTCTTATAGGATTCTTGGCACATTTTTTCTGTACTTTGAATATGTTAACTTTGTCTTCTGACCCCATTGTTTTCAATTAAAAAATTATTCTAATCTTATTGAAGATCCTTTGTGTTTGAAGTGCGATATCTTTCTTGCTACTTCCAAGATTCTCTTTTTGTCTTGGGTATTTGATATTTTGATTATGATGTATGTCATATATACATCTTTGAACCCATAGTGCTTGGAATTCCTTTGAGCTTCTTGAATCTGTAGACTCATAGTTAATTAATTAACTTTACCAGACTCGGAGAGTTCTTAGTGAGTCAATTGCCAAGTCTATTCTAGTTTTTTTCTTGCTGCTTTCATAGAGCCCTAAGGCCATCCAGAAGTTACAGGTTAAAGGAATTCTCAGGTATTTCTGGAGTATTTTATTCTGTGTGCTTCCATATCTGTAAGCATTTGCAGTCTTCTCGATTCTCAAGAATATGTAGGCATTTTACAAAGCTGCTATGAACATGATTCCCCAGCTTTCCCTTTTAAGTTTGTAACTCTATTGCTTGTCTCAATTATTTTCCAGTCTCAGATGGCCACAGAGTTAATCAGCAGCTTGCATTTTTTTATGATTATCCCAGGAAAAAGACATTTCTGAGAAAGACTTTTTCACTGAGTAAGCTCTGCATCAAGTCAATAGAGAAATCCTTGAAAACGGAGTATTCCAGAAAAAAATACCATCCAGGTGAAATGATGACAAGAGGCTTGGAAAGCATCCCAGTCCATTTCTGCCTCCTCTGTTGGCTGCCAGAGTATTCACGTACACCAAAAATGTGAACTAGTATTTTTCAAGGATGCTGTGATGCTGCAGAAAGAAACTAATATGAGTTCAAAGAGCACAAAGCTCACTGTTACTCAAATTAAACCAGTTGCATTGAATTAATTGGTTAATAATCAGCTTTGGCTTTTAGCTAACTCCAGAGCTCTGAGAAGGCTCCTTTTGACTTCTTTTGGGTGGAGGTGGTAATTTTCTCATTGTGTTTATTGTGAGGATTTTCAAAAGTGCTTCTTCCACTATGTTCACCAGGGTTCTTTGCAAAGACTTTTTTTTTTTTGAATAGTGGCCTTTGTTTTCATTTTTCATGGTCACATTTTTTCTTTAAAATTGCTTATAGTGTTTTTTGCCACATGACTTTAATAAAGCATGCTAACAGATCAATAGATCTCTTGATTTCCATGACAATATGACATACTCATTTCTCCCAAGATTATAGAAATAAACCAGCATTGGCTAAAAGTTTGCACTGTTTAGTGTTTGTTTTAGGCTTTTATCCATTTGAAATTTATGTTTGTTATTAAATGAGTTGGATATGAGGTAGAGATCACTTTGAAGTTTTTCAAACAAATAGCCTTCATTGGATTCTGTTACCACTTATTTTCTAAAAAAGATGTATTTATTTATTCGAAAAGCAGAGAGAGAGAGGCAGAGAGAGAGAGAGACAGAGCGACAGACAGAAATGGCTGCAATTGGAAGATTGGAAGCTAGGAGACAGGAGCTATTTCTAGGTCTCTCACATGTGTCCAGAGGCCCAAGCACTTGAGTCATGCACTACTGCTTTCCCAGGAAGATGAGCAGGGAGCTGGATTGGAAGTGGAGCACCTGGGACCTGTGCCAGTGCTGCACACAGCACCCACTTTGCCAAGGCACCAGCCCCCAAATGGAAACTTTTAAGAATATGACTTTATGTCTATTTCTGGTCTTTAATTTTTCCCTGTGATATTTATTTGTACTGGTGAGAAAAATAAAATCTGCTTTAATATAGTGTCACTATAGGGTTTCACTTGTTTGTTAACAAGTTTCCAACATTAATTTTATTTTCAGGTACCTCTTAGTCTGACATAACATGGAATTCCATAAAAACTTCATTTTCAGCAGATTCATGAGAGGAAATTCCAATTTTTAATATTTTTGTATTAATTTTGGAAGAAGTAACATTATATGCTATTAAGCCTTCCCATACCACACAAATTTTTTCTGTGTATGTTGATTTAAGCTTTTATAAGAGTTTGTGTTTAATTTATATGGATGCTATCTTTCCTGTCCTACCTATTTTACATTTTTGACAAAATATGCATATTATGTTTTAAAACTAAATGATTGCTCTTACACATAAAAGCTATGGATTTCCTGATCTTCATAACTAGCCAAGTTACTAAAAAAATTTATTATAGCTTTAAATAGAATCTTTTGTTTTCCTGCTTAGTTGTACCACCTGAATTTGAAAATATATTATCTACTCATCATCCATATTAAAATGGCAGTATTAGTTTTCACTATCCAATTGCCATTAACTAATCTTTCACAAAACATGATTAGTCATAGTGGTGATAAATGATAATGAGTTTACCTTGGGTTCAATCACATCTGAGTTTCATAATTTATTATATTTGCTGTTATTATTTTATATTGTATTTGAGTAATATTTCCTTTTACAAGTGTAAAAATTATGGAAACTTGAGAGTAATTTACCCAATGATTACTTCTCAAAGAGTCGCCATGTTCAATTTATTTTCCTCTTTAATTTGTTGAAATGATTTATGATCCAAAATTTTCTGGAGTTTTATGAAGTTTATGTAGACAAAACATTATATCTGTAATTAATTATTCATCCAAATTATAATAGATTTAGTTTTTATATTCTGTCCAGAAACTTGCATCATGTTCATAAATGCAAACAGCCTGTGGTGTTATTTTATACAATTTCAATCAATACTTATTAAATTATGATAGCTGTATAAAATGAAGTATAATCTATTTATAAAAGGAAAGAAATCTACAATTTACTTGTTTTTTCTTAGTTAGATGATTTGAAGAAAATATTTGATCAACAAGGCTGGAAGCAAAAAAGTTATGAACAACAGTATCTGGAAGCACTTAATAAATTTTATGCTGCCGTAAGTTGATGTTTTTCTACTTTCCAATAGAGTTCTGTCTTCTAGTCTCATATATTCATGTAATTAAAACTAATTTTAGTACTCTATATTTTACTTTTTTGATAACTGAACATGTATAAATGATGATTTTATTCTTTTCTTAAAGAAAAAATCGTGGGCTATTGAGATTTCTAATGTCACAAAAGATTTTTCAGAGGTTTCATTAGCATGTACTCAACTGATGGAAGAAAAAAGAAGACTTGAGATTGAAATTGACAATGTAACAAATCAAATCAGTGACAGGTAATTCTGTAAATTATTTCTTATAAAGTATATCTACTATGTTAAATATAATTATCTCCAGTTTGTGTCCCTGGCATAATATTATGGTATTTGTGTTTATCATGAGTATAAATCGTATTTTTTCCTCTCCTGAATGCTACTATTTAACCATTTTGGAACCCTTTAGAACAAGCCCAAATAATGAAAAACTGATCTTAAAAGGAGTTTTATTCATAATCACCTCACCTCTTTTGGGTGTATATTCTTAGACTCAAAGATAGTTTAAGTTTAACATATGTCTAAACAAGCTCATGATCTCCTTTAATCAACTCAATTTTTCATACAACTACTAACCTAGTATTCATGCATCAGAAATTTGAGTTTTGTTGATTCTTCTTTCTGTTTCAATCCTCTTATTCAGCAATTTCACAAAAACTGTTCTACATACTACATATCTTTTCTATCCATCTACTTAGCTACTCTACCAGAAATCTAGTGCAAGCTATCATCATGTCTTCCGTGAATTTGCAATGACTTCCACAACTGGTCTACATCCAATGACTATATTCTCTTTCTAATGCAATATCTAAATTTTGGTAAGCATGTTGTTTTTGGCAGGGGTTAAGGAACAGAAGTCTTCTCCTTAGCATATCCTCTAAGGTCTCTTGATTAGGCAGATCTGCCTTTTCAGTCATTGTTTTCACCTGATTCAGCATCAGTATTTGGTTCAAGTGTTTGGGTTTACTTTAATTTCTCCTACTTGTCATGTTTGTTTACAGCCCATACAGTGTTTGGTCTTTTTCCTTTCTTAGAATGCTTTTTCTCTGTTTCTACCTAACTACCATTTGTCTTTAAAATTATAGTGTAGGAATGAGTTTCGCAAAGCCTTCATGGACTATTCAGTGAAATCCAGCGTCTTTGGATATCCTCTTCATACCTCTTGTCATATTTGCAATTTGTGTGTGTGTGTGTGTATGTGTGAATAAATATCTGACTGATATATGTCTCTCTCCAAAACTGGGAAAGTACATAAGGGCAGACTTAGGCCACAACCATTTTTTCTTTGCCATTGTTGAGTCGTCATTATCTAGCATAGTGTCCAGCACATACTGTGAATTCCATTCCTGAGTACTGAATGGGAAGATGGAGCAAAGAAAGAAGAGATGTTATATGATAGGTGACAATTGTAAAGGAAGCCAATTAAAACTTCTCAGTGATTATTTTACCTTTGGAAAGATAGAATCTGCATGTTAAGCATACGTATTTAAAGATTAATTTATTTATTAGAAAATCAGAGTTACAGAGAACAGGGGAAGGAGAGAGGGAGAAGGAGAGAAGAGGGAAGAGAGAAAGAAAAAAGAGAAGAGAGATCTTCCACCCACTGGTTTACTCCCTATATGGCCACAATGGCCAGGGATGGGCCAGGCTGAAGCCAGGAGCTTCATCTAGGTCTTCCGCATGGGTAGCAGGGCCCTAAATACTCGGGCCATCCTCCACTGCTTTTCCCAGGCCATTAGCTGAAAGCTGGATCAGAAGTAGAGCAGTCGGGACACGAAGTAGTACCCATATTGGATGCCAGCATCAAGGGTGGTGGCTTGACTCACTAACCCATGACAGCCCCATAAGAGAAGTATTTCCCTGGTATGCATCTTGCTTGTCCCGGTTAACACCTTAACATGTCACAGATGGCAAATGTAATTACTTTCAAAAAGTTTTATTTACTTTTCTTCCAAATCTGCTAAATTATTTTGTGGTCCCCTATTTGAACTGGACACTTAAAACATATCTTTTCTCAATTAAATATAATATGAATAGTTATTTTATAGTCTGAATTGAGTAATTTAAGTATCTGAAATCTTCGTAACCTGCTTCTGTACTTCATTTTTGCAGCTCATGCTTTTAGTTTCTTTTTCCTTGATCAGTTTTACTGTCTATTTTCTTCTGGAAACTATTTTCAGAAAGTCTTTGAGCCCAATGGTAAAGTTGAATTTATCATGTGTCATTTTATATTTATGAGAGAAGCTCTGTTTCTCAACTTATGTTCTTGAGTATACTGTAGATTTGTTTTATTTCCTAAGCTGAGGTAAAGTTTTATTTCCTAAACTGAGGTAAACAAGATTCCACTTTACAGAAACTCACGGGTCAATAATGTCTTCTAAGATCTATTTAAAACTGTAATTATAAAGTACATGTATTCTAGAAAATTTAGAAAATACAACAAGAATTAAAAGATCTGAAATCAAATTATTTTGATTCATGAAGATATTGCTGTTGATATATATATATATGTTTCTTTTTTATTGAATAACTTATTGAGTCCTTTTTATTCCCAACATGATATAAAAATGTTTTGTCCCACTATCATATAAATGTCCAACATACTATTTAAATATCTATATAAAGTCTATTATACAGATGAAATATGATTTAAATAATAATTACTCAGATTTAGTTTTTTTATTTCTACTTGTAAATATTGTGACTATGCATATTTTTGCTCATAAAACTTTTTCACTATCCGGCTCTTTTATGTTTAGAATAAAATTCTAGAATTGGATTGGCTATATTACTTTAAAATTTCCTAATATGAAGGCACATCCAAAATTTAATAGACAAATGAACTGAAAAGATAAGTTTATTTTGGCATAAAACAAGTTTTGGAATCTATGCATGGATTTTTACAATATGCATTTTTCATGAACCTTTTGAAGATCTCTCATATACATTGATTTCAAATATTTTTGCACCATTTTTTCTTTTAGTTATGTTTTTCACAGACTTCTCCAAGTAACTCTGTACATCTCTAGAACTGCTTTCTGGAAAGACCATACCATTTTTGGAGACTGAGCAGTACATGGACTTGTCCTCCATGCACTTGTGCTAATGTTGAATGTTATTATTGTTGCAAATCATTTCCAACACGATAAATGAAAAACGTGTACTCTCAATATTGTTTTGAACTCCATTTCTCTGATTACTAGTGAGAGTGATTTATACAACTTCTCTTGAATTCAATATTTTCTAAATAATACTTGTGTGTTTCTGTGGCAGAAATCAAGAACTCAGGTTGCAAAAGAGGCTTTCTAAAGTCCTCTGGCTAAACCCAGCTGGAATTTGAAAACTAACTCTTTATTTGGGTTCAAAACTTTTTACTTTATTTCATTTGACCTAGCTTCAACTAAACTGCAGATTAGTGAACATTTAGATTTGCTTGATATATTAATTCAATAATAGCAATTACCAATAGTAAACCTAAGATTAAAATTGCAGTTATAACCAAGGCCCAGGTAAAATTTATAGCCTGCATTGAATAATTCGTGTATTTGATGTTTTCATATCCTGTTTGTTCCCACACTTTCTGGAGTGGTTGGTCCTTAGGGGAAGTGTATTATCTGACCTGTGTGCTTATGTATATGGCCATGAGTGTGCATGGTACTATGGACATTTTGATGTTATTGATTCTTCCAATCCATGAGCATGGAAGATACTTTTTCATTTTTAATGTTGTCTTCTTTTATTTTCTTTGTAATTTTCATTGTGGAGATCTTTGACATCCTTGGTTAAATTAATTCCAAAGTATTTAAATTTTTTGTAGCTATTGTGGATAGGATTGATCTTAGAAATTCTTTCCAGCCATCTCATTGTTTGTGTATACAAAAACTTTTGATTTGTTTTGTTTTTTATATCCTGTCACATTATGAAACTCCTTTATGAGTTCCAGTAGTCACTCAGTGCAGTCTTTTGGATCCCCTATATATATAGAATCATGTCATCTGCATATAGTGGTAGTTTGACTTCTTCCTTTCCAATTTATATCCCTTTGATCTCTTTTTCTTGTCTAATGGCTCTAGCTGAAACTTCCAGGACTATATTAAATAGCAGTGTTGAGAGTAGGGATCCTTGTCTGGTTCCTGATCTTAGGGGGAATGCTTTTGAACTTTCCCTATTTAGTAGGATGCTTAAGGTTTTCATCATGAAAGTTGTTGTATTTTTACCAAATGCTTTCTCTGCATCTATTGAGATAATCATATGGGTTTTTGTTTTTCAGTTTGTTAATATGATAAATCACATTTATTTATTTGCTAATGTTGAAACATCACTGCATACCAGGGATAAATCCACTTTTCAAGGTGAATGAGATTTCTGATGTGTTGTTGGATTCAATTTTTTTTTATTATTTATTTGACAGCTAGAGTTATAGACAGTGAGAGGGAGACAGAGAGAGAGAGAAAGGAAAGGTCTGCCTTCCATTGGTTTTCTCCCCCAATGGCCGCCATGGCCAACGCTGTGCTGATCCGAAGCCAGGAGCCAGGTGCCTTTTCCTGGTCTCCCATGTGGGTTCAGGGGCCCAAGCACTTGGGCCATTCTCCACTGCCCTCCCGGGCCACAGCAGAGAGCTGGACTGGAAGAGGAGCAACCAGGACTAGAACCAGTGCCCATATGGGATACTGGCGCCTCAAGTGGAGGATTAACCAAGTGAGTCATGGCGCCGGCCCCTCAATTATTTTCTTGAGAATTTTTACATCTATGTTCATCAGGGATATTGGTCTATTGTTCTCTTTCTCTCTTGTATCTTTTTATGGTTTAGAAATTAAGGTGATATAGGCTTCATAGAAGGAGTTTGGGAGGATTGAGAAGGATTTTTTCCCTTTCAATTGTTTCGAATAGCTTGAGAAGAATTGGAGTTAGTTCTTTAAATGTTGGTAGAATCCAGCAGTGAAGTTGTCTGGTCATGGGTCATTTCTTTGTTGAGAGGGTCTTTATTACTGATTCAATCTCTGTCTTTGTTATTGGTCTGTTTAGGGTTTCTATGTCTTCATTACTCAATTTTGGTAGATTACATGTGTCCAGGAATCTATCCATTTCTTTAAGGTTTCCCAGTTTGTTGGCATACAGGTCTTTGTAATAATTCTGGGTGATTTTTTTTTAAATTTCTGTGGTATATGTTGTTACATTTCCTTTTTCATCTCTGATTTTATTGATTTGAGTCTTTTCCCTCATCTTTTTTGTTAGTTGGGCCAATGATGTATCAATTTTGTTTATTTTTTGAAAAAAATAACTTTTTAGTTTACTGATTTTTTATATTCTTTGTATTTTTTCTTCTAATTTTGTTTTTTCTTTAATCACTTCTTTCCACCTACTAATTTTGGGTTTGATTTGTTGTTTTTCTGGGTCCTTAAGATGGATTGATAGCTCTTTTCTTTGATACCTTTCCAATTTCTTCATGTAGGCATCAGTTGCTATAAAGTTCCCTTTTAACACTGCTTTGGCTGTTTACCATAAGTTTTGAGGTGATGGGCTGTCTTCATTCATTTCCAGAAATGTTTTTACTTCTTTTTTAATTTCTTCTGTGACACCTTGTTCATTCAGAACCATGTGATTAAGTCTCTAGGTGTTTGCATATGATCTAGAGATTTTTGAGTTGTTGATATCCATCTTCATTCCTTTGTGGTCAGAGAAGACACATGGTATAATTATGATTTTTTTAAAAAAATTTGCGGACACTTGCTGTATGACCTAGCACAGAGTCTCTATTAGAGAAAGTTCCTTTCATGCTCAGAAATTTTTTTTTAAAATACTTCATTTTAGTAATAGTTTAATGAGATAATCTTTTAATAGATGGTTTTATTGTTGTACCAGACATTAAATATTAAAAAAGTAGAGAGAGGAAAGTGGGAGGGGAGGAATGTTGATGTTTTGAAGGGAATTGTGTTTGGCATGATACAAGTGCATATGTATAGAAATCACATGAAAAGCTTTTCATAGGGATAGATGTTATATGGTAAATTTAGAAGTATTTCTATTGTCAAGCAAACATTTTCCTGCTTGTGCATTCATCTGCTCCTTTGAATTTTCATGAGATAGAAATTTTGTGAGGGAACTTTAGACCATATGTTAGAAAGCATAATGCTTTCTCAGGATCTGAGAGTGTAGAATCAAGAAATATAGTTATTGGCCATTATGGGATTCTTCCTCTAACTGCAATTAGGTTGGTCATATAACCCCTTTTTCTGTTTAGAAAATATGAGGAAGAATATTTGATTCACTGGAAAATTGAACTTAAACATAAGTTAAAAGTTATAAATAAAAGTAGGAATCTTTACTGAAGAGAGTACAGTTATAAAATAACTAAATGGTGGGACACCTCAAAAAATTGAAAATAACTGAGTAATGAGAAGAAGTCAAATTCTAACCAAGTAAATAATTAAATGTTTTATTTTGTTGATATCTAAACTGCTATTGAATATTGTAATTTAATAAATCATCAGGTGAAACGAATTGAGATAATTTTAAAATTGCTTTTCTCAGGATAAAAAGCTCTATGGTATGTTTAAATGTGAACAAAAGTTTTTTTTTTTAAATCATAACAATTCTGTAGTATTAGCCAAAGTACAGATAATAGAAGATCACAGCATCAATAGATAGCAATAATTATTAATTAGAATATTTTTTAATTAGGCTAGCAATATAATTTCAGAAGACCAAATCCAAGGAATAAATCTAGCAAGGAGATGTGAAAGAATACTACACAGGAGACTATATGATATTATTGAGGCAAATAAAAGAAAATGTAAAGGAAGGAGAACATATATTGCCCACTGATTGAGACATTCATTTGTGAAGATATTTTTGCAATCTCAAACAACTTCTTAGAGAATGTTATGTTTGTACGCATGTGTGTATATGTGTAGACTTAAAAGCTGATTCCAAAGTATAAATGGAAAACCATAGAAGAACCAACATTACAGAGAATTTTGAAGAAATACTAAGCTTGAGGAATCATAATGTTACTTTTCAATAATTGAAATAAAGCTCACTATGCAATATCACCTGTTATTGGAACAAAGACAGATAAAAAGACCCGTGGAAATAAATAGACAGCCAGAATTGTTCTTGATTTGTGGCAGTAATCCCATAAGCACAGCAGCAAATGAATGACCTTTCTAATAGCCTGGTGAAGAAGTAAATCCTTATCTCTCCTTGTTACTACAAACTAAAAACTATTTTTTTATGTGGGGTGTAGTTGTAAATGTGAAAGTTAAAATAGGAAAAACTTCTAATAGAGGACAGAGAAAAATATCTTTATCAATACAAAAAAGACAGTTTTCTAAAACTACCATGAAGAAAAAATTAATAAGTAAACACGCCATTAAGTCAGTGAAAATGTAAACAAGATAAAAGATATGTGTAATACTTACATCTAATAGGGAAAGTCAATAAAGAAAAATTAGATATAATAGTTTTAAATATATAATAATGAATGCAAATAACAAAATTATATAAACAAGAAAAAAGAAAATATTCCAATATAAAAAGGCAGAGATTTGAACAGTCACCTCACAGAAAGGTAACCGCATGTACAATAATCAGGAAAAGGTGTTTGATTTCTGTCATCAAGGACCATTAACTAAAATGAAATTGCACACAACATCATTCTGTAGGGCTAAAATGCAGACTATCTGTACCTTGCATTTCCCAAGCAAGTTGGAGTAACCAGGACTCTCACAGTGCCAGTGGGAGTAGAATTATGAAAAACAATTTTGGAATATATTTGTCATTATTTACTATAGACAAATATATTACACTCCTAGATACATATTCAAAGTTATTCATACGTACATCAAAAGTTGTTAATATGTATGTTCATGGCAGCATTATTTTAATAGCTCAAAGCTGGAAAGTATTTAAATAAACATCAAGAGTGGAATGGGTGGTAAAATGGAGCACATTCATCCAAAGTACTAAAGCGTAGCAATGAAAATGAACATTACACTGATCAAGACAAAATGACGATATATACTACATGATCCACTTCAAAAATAGGCAAAGCTTGTAAGGGTGACAAAGGTCCAACTGGGTAGCAATGCCTAAGCACACACTAGGGGTTTCTGCTGGCCTCCTTCAATTTTTTATTTTTTGTCTGAATGAGGGTGGTACTGGAACATGTACATTGAAAATTCATTGTGCTCCAATTCATATTCTCTTCTTTTTATTTTTTTCAATTCTTTTTAAGATTTATTTATTTTAAAGGTAGAGTTACAGAGAGTAAAGGACACACACACACACACACACACACACGGAGGGTGGGTGGGAGGAGAGAGAAAATCTTCCATCAGCTGGTTCACTACCAAAATGGCCCCAATGGCTGGGGCTGGACCAGTCCAAATACAGGAGTCGGAACTCCTGTGTCTCCCATGTGGATGCAGGGACCCAAGCACATGGGTCATCCTCTGCCACTTTCTCAGGCACATTAGCAGGGAACTGTAGTATAGCAGCTAAGACTTCAAGTGGCACCCACATGAGATTGGTGTCACAGGTGGAGGCTTAAGCTGCTACACCACAGTGCCAACCTACTTCTTAAATACTTTCAAAAAATTATTAATATGAAGGGAAGAAATATCATTTATTTCATAGGTATTTATAATAACATAGTTAAACTTCCCTCCTCTCCCCTCTATCTCCCTTGATTATTTTGATTCCTGCCTTTCTTTTTTGTTCTTTAATTTTTGCAGATATAATTTTAATTCACTCTGTAATCACAGGCTTAACTCGCCACTAAGAATAATAGTCAACAAGTAAAAAGTAGGAAGACCACAGTTCCATGAGAGTATAAACAAAAGCTAAAAACAACAATTAAATCACAAGATATCTATGTGTCACTTTAGATCCGTTAGCATTTCTTTTAAATTGCCTGGTGCCCTGACTTTAGGTGCATATACATTTATTATAGTCATATCTTCCTGATGAATTTATCCTTTAATCATTATATAGTGCCCTTTTTTGTCTCTTTTAACAGTTTTTGTATTAAAGTCTATTTTGTCTGATGTTAGCATGGCTACACCTCCTCATTTTTGCTTTGCTTTAGCATGTAATATTTTTCCCCCATCTTTTCAGTTTCAGTTCGCATATATCTTTGTTGGTAGGGTTTCTTATAGGCAATAAGTAGGTAGGTCTTATTTTTTATTAATTCATCTAATCTGTATCTTTTTTATAAAATTTATTTATCTGAAATGCAAAATTACAGAGAGGCAGAGTGGGAAGGGGAGGAGCAGGGAGAGGGTGGAAGAGGGAGGGAGAAGGAGAAGGAGAGGGAGAGGGAGAAGGAGAGAGGGAGAGGTCTTCCATCTGCTGATTCACTCCCCAGATAACACAAAGGCCAAAGCTGGGCTGGTCTGAAGCCAGGAGCTTCTTCCAGGTCTCCCACTTGAGTGCAGGGGTTCTAGGATTTGGGCATCTTCTGCTTTCCCAGACCATTGCAGAGAGCTGGATCAGAAGTGGAGCAGCCAGGACATGAACAGGTGCCCATATGGGATGCTGGCACTGCAGGTGGCAGCTTTACCCACTAAGCCACAGCATCGGCCCCAGGATCTATATCTTTTAATTGGAGAATTTTGACAACTTATATTCAGTGTTATTATTGATAAATAGTGATCTGGTCCTGCCATTTTTCATACATATTCCTATTGTTTGCTATGGATTTCCCTTGTAATTTCACTAAATTTTCTGCCTTCACATTTCTTTCATAGTGATAATATCTCTATTTCTGTGTATAGCACATCCTTAAGTATCATTTATAAGGCTGGATGAGTGGTAACAAATTCTTTCAATTTCTGTTTGTTTTGGGAGATCTTTATTTCACCTTCATTTATAAATAGGGCTCTGGTGGCTACAGTATTCTGGGTTGTTTTTTCTTTTAGGAGTTGGACTGTGTCTCTACTAGCCTGTGCATTTCTCTCAATGTACATTTTAATATCTTTGATTTTTGTTTTATTGTTAAAGTTTGACCATAATGTATCAAAGATCTTTTCTGATCATTATCTATCAGGAGTGCCATATGCTTCCTGTCCTTGAATGTCCCTATTTTCTCCAAATTAGGGAAGCTTTCTGCTTTTCTCTGAATAGACTTTTTTTTTTAGACAGGCACAGTTAGAGAGAGAGAGAGATAGAGAGAGAGATAGAAAGGTCTTCCTTTTTCCGTTGTTTCACCCCCCAAGTGGCCGCTATGGCTGGCACGTTGCAGCCTGCGCGCTGCGCTGATCTGAAGCCAGAAGCCAGGCGCTTCCTCCTGGTCTCCCATGCAGGTGCAGAACCCAAGTACTTGGGCCATCCTCCACTGCACTCCCGGCCACAGCAGAGAGCTGGACTGGAAGAGGAGCAACCGGGACAGAACCGATGCCTCAACCAGGACTAGAACCCGGGGTGCCGGTGCCACAGGCAGAGGATTAGCCTAGAGAGCTGCGGTGCCAGCCTGAATAGACTTTCTAATCTATTCTCTCATTCCACTTCTTCAGGAACTCCTAAGACATGCATGTTTTGTCATTGGATAGTATCCCATAAATTTCAAATGCTATTTTCAGCTTTTCTAATTATTTCTTCTTCTTTTCTCCTCCTCCTGCTCCTCTCTTTATCTTTCTTCTTTCTTCTTTCTCTTCTTCCTGAGATAATTCCAAGAATTTGTCTTCTAGCTTGGATATTCTTTCTTCTTCTCCACAAAGTCTGTTGTAAAGGCTTTCTACTGTATTTTATACCTGACATATTGAAATCGTCATTTCTAGTTTCACTTTGATTTTTCTTTAATATCTCTATCTCCTGGCAGAATCTTTCATCCATGAGATGTGTGAATTTCTTGATCTTATGTATTTGCTCACTGTGTTTTTGAGCAGTCTTATGATCATTTTTTTGAATCCCTTTTCAGGCATTTCATCAATCTCTTCATCTTCACATCTAACATTGAAATGTTGTGTTCCTTTGTGGGGGTCCATATTGTCTTCATTGATCATGTTTCTTGTATTTCTACTTTTATTTGTAGGCATTTGTGGAAGCATTTCTTGGTTTTTCCCCTCTGGTGCTGTTTATCTTTGAAATATGCATCTGTTGCTTAATGGACTGTCTGCTCTCTCCAGTGGAAGTCCAGAGGTCTGTGCTGGGCTGAGCCTGGGAACTCTGGGTCAGAGCTCGAGGATGAGGCAAGAATCCAGCGTGACACCCAAGTTGGGCATGGTAGATTTCCTCTATTGTCAGCAGGGGCAGGGTACAATCATGTCATCTGGCATATTCCCAGCCTTATTGCCTCTCTATCAAGGTGATCAATGTCCAGGGTGAGCCTGTATTAGCTACATACCCCACCTACATATTCAGAAGAACCACACAATGGATATGTGTGGTCCTCCATGTGGGCATAGAACCCTCTGCAGTGACCCACCCCAGGCACTCCAGGAACCCTCTAAGTTTCTGAAACCAGACACAGTGCTTGCCCAGAGACTCAGCTATACCCTGTGCCCTTCTGTGCAGTCAGATTTCCCACAAACACAGCACACAAGGCTTCCACAGACACAGGGAGCAGGGGATCTACTCTCAGCCCCGTGAGACTGCCCTGTCCCCAGAGAAAGCAGAGGCATTCCCAGACCACTTGCGTGTTGGTGTGCCTTCTTGGCAGTTTAAGTCCAAGCGCTCATGATAGGATGAGGGGAGGTGAGTGCCTCACAGGCATAAGTGGGCATCCTGCCCCCTGCCAATCTTCTAGGCCAGACTGAAAGTCCGTGAGGACCATGGATTTCCTGGTTTCATGTGCAAGAGCGCTGCAGCAGCCTCTCTTCGCTTCACTAAGAAGGCAGTTCCTCCCTGCTAGTCACTGGGTACTCTTGTCAGGGGTTGGGAACCAAGAGATGTGCTCTCCCTTCACAGGGTTAAGTGGGCAACCTGTCCCCGTTAGCACTCAAAGTCAGTGTAGTCCACAAAGTTCCCCTTAGGCAGCATCACCAGTGACAATGGCTGCCGCAGCCTCCTCTCAGCCCCCTGCCACGGGAGTTGCTGGAGGCGACCCTGCTTGCTGCAGAGTGTATGTACTGTCCACACTGTTCCATGGAGTCTCTTCTTTCTGTAGAATTCCCGCGGGAGCTGTCCTCTGGGAACGCAGTTACTCTGCTTTTGTTCTGTTATCTTCCCATGGTCAGATATAGCACCTCCTCCCCTATTCAGCCATCTGGGATTCTCCCATCTCTTCTCTATAAAATACTTAAATATATATATATATATATATTATATATAATATATATATAATTTTATTATACTTCAATAAAATACTTTTATAACAAACATTACACTATATAAATTGTTAATTCAATGCCACCAAAGTATATTCAGCCACTTACTTATCTTTTGATAAATTCATATAAAATACTGACCTTAAGCTCTAAAGATGCAATGTGTATATGAGGAAAATTTCCCATCTTTAATGAGTCTTTAAAAATTAAATAATTATTATAGAAGTTATACTTTCTTAGCAGACTAATGTTACCATAAGAAGTGCTGGAAAGTATTGGGCAGTTGGCTAAGTAGTTTTTTTTTTTTTTTTTTTTTTTTTTTTTGACAGGCAGAGTGGACAGTGAGAGAGAGAGACAGAGAGAGAAAGGTCTTCCTTTGCCGCTGGTTCACCCTCCAATGGCCGCCGCTGCAGCCGGCGCACCGCGCTGATCCTGGCAGGAGCCAGGAGCCAGGTGCTTTTCCTGGTCTCCCATGGGGTGCAGGGCCCAAGCACCTGGGCCATCCTCCACTGCACTCCCTGGCCATAGCAGAGAGCTGGCCTGGAAGAGGGGCAACCGGGACAGAATCCGGCGCCCCAACCGGGACTAGAACCCGGTGTGCCGGCGCCGCAAGGTGGAGGATTAGCCTATTGAGCCACGGCGCCGGCCGGCTAAGTAGTTAAGACACCACTTGAGATCCCGTGTCCCATGTCAGTGTGCTTCAGTTAGAGTCTAAACTCCATTCCCAATTGCTGTTTCCTTCCAGTGTGCCTCCTGGGAGGAAGTAGGTGATGATTCAAGTATTGGGTTCCTGATACATACATAGGAGAACCTACATTGAGGTCCTGGCTGCTGGCTTTGGCCCGGCCCAGGCCCAGCTGTTGTGCATATTTAGGGGGTAAAAAAATTGGATGGAAATTCACTCTCTGTTTCTTGCTCTGGGTCTTTATCTTCTAAATAGATAAAATTTATGAAAACAAAGAAATGCAGAAAAGGAGCCACCAGAAACTTCTGAGCTGCTATTCATTTTAGACATTAATAACTGTGATTTCCCATGATTTTTAAAAATTTATTTCTGTAGTATCTATAAATAATCTGCCTTCTATGAAGATAACTAATTTGTTTAATCTTGCTATTAAAATAATATTTTCTTAGCAGTGTATTTTACATATAAAATGAGATAAAGTATGCAGCTTTCTTCATAGCTCTATACCCAGTACATTATAACTGCTTGCACATAGGGTCTGTACATATTTCCCACTTTTGTGTCTTTGAAGACTAACTTAGGAGTGGGCACATCATCAATATGCATTAAATATATATTTCATAATATTTCCAGTAAAATGCATGTGTATTACATTACCTACAACATGTTACATTATGAGAAATATAAAATTATAATAACTTTTATCATTTAGTGGTTTGTCAGAGAAAGTTTTTTATATCTTTACTTTGACTTTATGCAGATATACTTGCAAACAAATTTTGTGACTTTATAATTATTACTAATAGACTAAATTATAACCTTATACTTTTGACTAAATTTAAAGTTACCATTTACCTTTAAAGAAAACAGACATAAAAAGCACATGTGTATTTGGGGAAGGTTGTGGGGATGCATGCATGTGTCTGAAGTTGCTGACTTGAACGTGATGTGGTTCCCAAGCTCATACAGACATCTGAAGTTTAAACCACAGACTCTTGTGTTGATGGCACTGGGAGGGTGAGAAACTAAGCCCATTATTTTGTTTAGGAGGTGTCTAGTTGGAAGCTGTAGGTCCTTGGGGCATGACTATGCATTGTAGCTCTCCTACAGTGGTTGTTTATAAAACCCACTCGGACCCAGTTCGCTCTGTCTGCTTGCTAGCTTGCATTTGACCCTTCCTCGGCACACGCTGTCACTGAGGGCTGCACCAATGGACCATCTGATCTTGGGCTGTAAACATCAAAGTGATGAGCCAAAAAACCCGTCCTTACTTCCTAAGTAGACTGTTACTGGTGTTTACTTACAGTGGTAACAATCTGACTAATACAGAGGGTACGTTCAAAAACTCATGAAAAAAGAGAATTAAAAGATAAATCAGTTTTGGTGCAAAAATTTTGGAAATCCATCCCTGGTCCTTTCATAAAATGTATTTTACATGAATTTCTTTGCAACTCCCTCAGATATGTGAATAACTATGTGTATACGTATGGGCCCTAAGCATCTGCTCCATGTCCAAAAAATTTTAAGTACTAGATACCCACACACATATTTAAACATTTATTTATTTGAAAGGTACAGTGATAGAGAGAGAGACACAGAGAGATCTTCAATCCTCTGGTTCACTCCCCAAATGACTGCAATAGCTGGGGTTGGGCCAGGCCTAAGCCAGGAATCAGGAACTCCTTCCAAGTTTCCCATGTGGGTGGCAGGAACTCAAGGACTAGAGTCACCATCTGCTGCTCTCCAGGTGCATTAGAAGGAACCTGGATTGGCCAGTGCCTCAGCTCACTAGGCTAATCCTACGCCTTGCGGCACCGGCACACCGGGTTCTAGTCCCGGTCGGGGCACCGGATTCTGTCCCGGTTGCCCCTCTTCCAGGCCAGCTCTCTGCTGTGGCCCGGGAGTGCAGTGGAGGATGGCCCAAGTCCTTGGGCCCTGCACCCCTGGCTCCTGCCTTCGGATTGGCACGGTGCGCCGGCCGCTGCGCACTGGCCGTGGCAGCCATTGGAGGGTGAACCAACGGCAAAGGAAGACCTTTCTCTCTGTCTCTCTCTCTCACTGTCCACTCTGCCTGTCAAAAAAAAAAAAAAAAAAAAAAAAAAAAAGGAACCTGGATCAGTAGCAAAGTCACTGGGACTTGAACCCAGACTCTGATATTTGAAAAGGGTGTCCAAAGTGGCAGCTTCACCCTCTGTCCCACAATGCCTGCCTCTGGACATATTATTTAAGGTTACATTCTCTTAGGGGAAAGTAGATTATACACATGTAAAGGTAAAAAAAAAAATCTCTTTCACTGATATATTTTTTGGGAAGATAAAAATGGAGAACGTGGTAGGGAATAATGGACCATGGAGGGCTGTCAGGCTCTGCTTTAGTGAGGACATCTAGGGTCATCTTTGTGGGAAAGTGAGCTTTGAATTGAGACCTGCACGAGGACGGTATGTCATTAAACAGTTTTAGAGGAAGAGGAATCCAAGCAGAAGGAATAGAAAGTCCAGAAGCCCTGAGATAGATAAATATGCTAGGCGCGCTGGAACCAGAATGGAGGCCAGTGTTGCTGGAAACTCCTGTATGAGCGGGGTGACTCGGGGAGGCAAATGCCAGTAAGGCAGATGAAGCTCAGGTAGCTCAGATACTGCAGGCGTGTAAGGGGCTGTGGTAAAGGCATATGGAATTAAAGCATTTTTATAATCTTGTGAATATCTCTGGGGCTCTAGTGAAGGGTGTTCTTTGGTGTATGTAAAGAGAGTGGCTTTTTGGTAGTTGAGAAAATTAAAATGATGATGACATTTGTAGAGGGGCTGATGTTGTGGTATAATGGGTAAAGCCTCCTCCTGCAATGCCAGCATCCTATATGGGCACCAATTAGCATCCGGCTGCTCTACCCTCAATCCAGCTCCCTGTTATTGGCCTGGGAAAAGCAGCAGAATATGGCCCAAGTGTTTGGACCCCTACTACCACAAGGGAGACCCAGAAGAAGCTTCTGGTTCCTGGCTTTGGCATGGCCGAGCACTGACCATTGTGACTATCTGGGATATGAACCAGTGTATGAAAGATCGATTTCTCTCTCTCTCTAATGTTTTTAAAATAAATAAATGTTTTTATTTTTTTAAGTTGTAGAGGGGCTGAGGCTGTGGCACAGAGGGTTAAGCCACAGTCTGCAGTGCCAGCATCCCACATGGGTGCTCGTTCAAGTCCCTGTTGCTCCACTTCTGATCCTGCTTCCTGCTAATGTTCCTGGGGGCGGGGGGCGTGGAGGATGACCCAAATGTTTGGGCCCCTGCATCCATGTGGGAGACTCAGGTGAAGCTCCTGGCTCCTGGCTCCTGCTTTGGCTTGGCTCAGCCCTAGCCTTTACGGCATTTGGGGAGTGAACCAGTGGTGAATGGAGCATTTCTCTCTCTCTCCCTCCCTCCCTCCCTCCCTTTCCCCCCTCCCTCTCCCCCTCTCCTCCTCTCTTCCTCTCCTCCTCTCTCCCTTTCTCCCTCCGCCTCCCTCCTGTACTTCTGACTTTCAAATAAATAAATAGCTTTTTAAAATTTTAGAAATTGGCAAGAAAATGCTGATTTTCAGATACATTTTTGGGAGAGTTCCTAATAGTACCTTTTGATATTTGGAATATAGGTATGGGGATAGGGAAGACATGGGGATGCTAATTGCTGAGATCAGAAGGTCTTGCAGAGGATACAAAAAGGATTTTAGGACAGAAGATATAAGTAGATCTCCTTGGGCCATATTAAATTTTAGATTACCATTAGTTCTTACAATGGTTATGAGAAGCCATGGTTAAATGCATTTGTTTATATCCCTGCAATAAGGAAGATACAGAAGACAGATTTTGAGTCAAGAAATGAAACAATCAGATGGGGTGAGATTTTTTAAAAGACTGTATACTGGCCGGCGCCGCAGCTCAACAGGCTAATCCTCCGCCTTGCAGCGCTGGCACACCGGGTTCTAGTCCTGGTCGGGGTGCCGGATTCTGTCCCGGTTGCTCCTCTTCCAGGCCAGCTCTCTGCTGTGGCCTGGGAGGGCAGTGGAGGATGGCCCAAGTCCTTGGGCCCTGCACCCCATGGGAGACCAGGATAAGTACCTGGCTCCTGCCATCGGATCAGCGCGATGCGCTGGCCGCAGCGCAGTGGCCATTGGAGGGTGAACCAATGGCAAAAGGAAGACCTTTCTCTCTGTCTCTCTCTCTCACTGTCCACTCTGCCTGTCAAAAAAAAAAGAGTGTATACTGAGAAGTAGTTGGAATTTGCATGTCTTAGAATATGGGTAAGGGAGAAGGTCAAGTGTTTTGCTATAAAACACTCATAAAGGGGGCAAACGTAGGGTTCATATCCTTCAAGTGTAGTGTTATGCTTACAGAAAAGTAAAGGAAATCCCCAGGGTCCATCCAGCTAAATTCCCAGCTGATATTTGGCTACTCTGAAAACACAGATGGAAGAGTGGCCTTGCTGAATTTGGTAAACAAGGGAATTAGATCTTAGTGGCTATATAGGATAGGTCACACATCTGTGCCATGAAGGAGCTAGATAAGGTAAGGGCACTTCAACAGTGACCCAGAAGAAAATATATTCTCAGAGTAAGGCAGAGACAAGAAAGTGTTTTTGTCTAAGCCTAGCACCTGGGGGAGAGGAAAACAGTGAGAATGTTCCCAGTCTGGGAACTTTCCAGAAGGTATGATGTTATAATTTATACCAACGATCTGATCTTGGAAGGTCCTACCAAAAAATTATCATTAAAAAGAACACCTTGCTCTGCTTCAGTATTCTCTAGAGGAATAAACTCCAGCCTGAGGTCACGAAAGATGCTCACTGATAAATTATTTTAAAAATGTACTCAAAAGCTACAAAAACATATGGAAAATTTAACTATGAATGAGAGTCATTAAAATTAGCCAGCAGTATATTCCCCCCTCATGAAGTCAAATCATGCAATTATTAGAAAACTGAGATAATCCTTAGATTCATTCTACATAATGTTAAAACAGTTAATACCGACCCTTGGTGTAGCTTCTGTTCCACTTTCTATCACGGGAATGTATTGGTCTGATTTCTTGGCCCTCGTCTCAAATTGGCCAAATACAGGGTCCCTGGCCAGTGGACTGAAGGCTTTGTAGAGGATGACAAGGGTCAGCTCAGGGGATGCGGGGGGAGGGCGCTTTGATCTTCCCCGTTGTCATTTGAGGTTTTGATCTCTGGGTAAAGAGGCCGTTTATCTTTGTAAACACAAAACATTTTTTGCTTTCTCCAATTTTCTGTTAATGGCGAAAGAATGGAAGCGAATAAAGTTTTACTGATTTTTGAGACACTAAAAAAAAAAAAAACAGTTAATACCAATAGGACACTAACTAAAAAAAAATAATCAGGCATTTTTGGAAAAG
Organism: Oryctolagus cuniculus; assembly: GCF_051225735.1. Classification (NCBI taxonomy): domain Eukaryota; kingdom Metazoa; phylum Chordata; class Mammalia; order Lagomorpha; family Leporidae; genus Oryctolagus; species Oryctolagus cuniculus. The sequence continues at coordinate 44,461,339 of NC_142876.1, forward strand.
AACCCGCCAACTCTTGTTAAAGGCAAAACTGGATTTATTTCTACTGAAGATTCTATTAGTTACATAGTATAAACAGTTGGGTAAAAATAATCAGTGTTCCTGAAAGTAGAAGGCAGAATGCAGAGCACAACACAGAGACAGAATGGGGAAAAAGAGTGAAGTTGTGGGAAATCAAACAAGAAAGAAGGAAATCGGAAGACAACGTTCAAAAGATTAATGCAGACATTCTATAATTTGTATAATATAAATCTATATCTGTATATAAATATATATCCTTGGATTCAGACATCAAAATAAACCCCATGCAAATTAACTCAGAAATACACCTTATTTACGTTATAACTTTCTTATTTTGGGAAGAGAAATTAAAGATATGACACACTATTTGACAACTAAATGTATTCTATGGTATTCTAAAGATAAAGATATTCTGCAAATATCTTTTTCTCCTTTAAATTCAAGGGATCAATGGTGCTTTCTGTACCAAGGTCAATGCCTCTGTCTCTTCCCTGGTCTTAGAGTCTTTTTCCCTTTTCAGGGAGTAATGTTACTTGTATTGCTTCTATTTTTAACATCATTCATTACTTTATTCCATCCTTACCTTTTTTGTTTGGAGACATCGTTAATCCTCTTCCAGCCTAAAAGGAAAGATCAGCATTCATCCTGTTTGTCACTGTACAATCATTCAGTATTTCTTTTCCATTCTCATTAAAATTTTCACATAATTAGCCATATTTGCTAGATTATTAATAATTTGTGCTTGTCTTTTTTTAACAAAAAAAGATTTATCTATTTTATTAGAATGGCAGAGTTACAGAAAGAGGGAGAGAGAGAGACAGAGATCTTCTATTCACCCTCCCACTCCCCAGATCATCTCAAAAGCTAGGGCTGGGCCAGGCCAGGCCAAAGCCAGGAGCCAGGAACTTCATCCAGGTCTCCCACATGGATACAGGGGCTCAGGGACTTCGGCCATCTTCCTCTGCCCTCCCAGGTACACCAACAGGGAGCTGGATGGGAAATGGAGAAGCCAGAACTCAAACCGGTGCCCACATGGTACGCTGTTATCACAGGCAGCAGCTTAACCTGCCACTCCACAACACTGACCTCTGTGCTTGACTTATCACATTCAGACACAACAGTCAGGCTTATGATCTCTCAGTGGCACCCAAAGTCATCTTAAGTGCAAAAGTGCAAATGGATTTTCTTTCTGAATCCACTGGATAGCTTTTTAAGCTTTTTTTTATTTGTTTTGCATTTTGCTTTTCATGTGTGACCTATGCTCTTGTGTCTATGCCCTCTTTTATGCAGTGATTTTAGGGACTCAAGATGGATGCAGTTCTCTTGGTTCTTCCTCCACTCTCTGAAGCTGTTAAAGAGCAGGGTAGTTCTAAAGAGGCTCATTGCTCTTGGCTTGATCCTCAGAGATTAGGTTTTCATTCCAAGTCCATTTACATCATGTCTCTGCATCCTGTTAGAGTAATTTAACCTACTTTTATTAATTTAAATCTACCACAAATTTTTAAAAGATTTCTCCAATTAATGCCATACTTTTCTATGTTTCATAATCTTCTCTTGACTGTAATGTTTAAAAAGGCTTCCAACTTGTCTAACTCATTGCATGTATGAACCCTCATTTCCAGCATCTGTGTACACAGCACCACAGGCACAATCTGTCTGCAAAGAAGCATTATTTGCTTTCCACAGCTCAAAAAAGTTTCATAGGATCCCCACCAATTACAGGATAAAATGCAAGCTCCTAGAGGGATAGATTGGACACTCTAACCTATCACCTGCCCACCTGCCTCGGACTCATCTTTTTTTTTTTTTTTTTTTTTTTTGACAGGCAGAGTTAGAGAGAGAGAGAGAGAAAGGTCTTCCTTCCATTGGTTCACCCCCCCAAATGGCCGCTATGGCCAGCGTGCTGCACCGATCCAAAGCCAGGAGCCAGATACTTCCTCCTGGTCTCCCATGCGAGTACAGGGCCCAAGAACTTGGGCCATCCTCCACTGCCCTCCCGGGCCACAGCAGAGAGCTGGACAGGAAGAGGGGCAACCGGGACAGAATCCGGCGCCCCTACCGGGACTAGAACCTGGGTGCCAGCGCGGCAGGTGGAGGATTAGCCTAGTGAGCCGTGGCGCCGGCCTCAGACTCATCTCTTAACTAAAATCTCTTTTATGTTCTGTAAGTTCTAGCTTATTAAAATTCTTACGTTTCCAAATTCGTTGTTCTAAGCCTCAGTCTTTTTCCCTAGTATTCCTGTGGTTTGAATTCTCCTCTCCCTCCTCAAACCCTTCCTTCTCCTTTTTCTCTTCTTCCTCTACAGCTTGGTTTTTAAAATCTGATTAATTGCCGATTTTACAGCAGCTCAGACATTAGTTATTCCCAGAAGCCTCCTTTCTTGGTCACTTATCTTCCCCTATCCACAAGTCAAAGAATATTAAGTGCTTCATCCATTGTTATAGTCATTGCAAGGAATTTTTTGTTTTTTGCTTTTTTTCCTTCATGAGAATATAAACTGGAAACCATTGTTTCAATTTGTCTTTGTACCCCAATCACTGACACAGCATTGACGTGGAATTAATGCTTGACAAGTATCCATTTAACTAATCCTCTCAGCCTCATGCTTTTTCTCTTTCAATCCTTACCACACTATGTGCAGTTACTGTTCCAAAGCAAAATAAATGGTGATTGTCTGCCTTTTATACTTGTTGTTCGGTTCTCATGTTCTCAGAGAGCTCTGTAAAGCTCCTGCTAGTCTTCTATACATTTTTAATGAATGAAAACCTATTGATTGAATCCTTTCTGTTATTCAGTGTGGGCAAGTGGTATGTACATCTTATTCTCAATTTATTAAGGTTTAGTATTTATAATATGCTTGACCATATGTATTACTAGGCCAGTTCTACAGATATGGAACATTGTATGAAACCATTCCCACAATTGCATGAGGAGAAATTGGGATTTAAATAAGGGTATGATCCCAAAATTTGCATTCTTTCTTTCTTCAAAAAACACATTTCTTCCCCTGTTAAGAAACTCTTATTTTCTGTTTCTGACACATGACAGAAGGTTTTGGACAGAACACTTGACTAATCATTTCAGAACCACGTCAAAAGCTTATGGCTTTGATTAGTTCTTAGTCTCTGCATTTGGTTGTATCCATTATTTTCTCAGAAGGTTCTGCTCTTCGTTCTTTATTTTTTCCCCATTTTTACTGAACCATTTATCCGAATTAACTTTTCCTAGTCCCAGCTTCTCTTTTTCCTTAAGTTGAAAAATAGTAAAAACAAATCAGTGATTTCCTAATATTAGTGAATATCACCATGATACATCCCCAGAATTGGAGATCTTATACCCTAGATTCCACTGGAACAGCATTTCACCTTTGATGCCAATCCCATTCTTTATACTATGTAAATAAGTTACATGATTATTCAGTATATGATTTACTGCTCATAGGTAGTTTCCCTTAAGGGGGGGGGGGGAGGGAGGAAGAGAATATCATTATGTCCTTAGAATTATATCCACAAAGCACATTAAATCTCTTAAAAACTAATTAAAAATTAAGAAAACAAAATAAGTAAATACATACAAAATTAATGCAATGCCAGCATTGTGCTGTAGCCAGTAAAGTCCCTGCCTGCAATGCCTGTATCCCACATGGGTGCCAGTTCATGCCCTGGCTGCTCCATTTCAATCCAGCTTTTTTCTAGTTGTCTGGGAAAAGTAGTGGAAGAGAGGCCACATGTTTGGACTCTTGAGACCCATACGGGAAAACCAGATGAAGCTACATGTTTCTGGCTTCAGCATGGCTCAGCCCTGGCCATTGTGACCATCTGGGGAGTGAACCAGTGGATAGAAGATCTCTGTTTGTCTCTCCCTCCCTCTCTCTCTCTGCAACTCTTGATTTCTAATAAATACATACATTTTTAAAATAATAAAAAATTATAGATGCTGTGCTTGTTACCAGACTTTGTTCAGTATCCTGTGTACACACATATTTGCTAGGTCTTCTGATGATGGTGATGATGATGATGACAGTGATGATGTATGATTGTTTACCCTGTGATAGCAGTGTATAATTTGATAAGTTTGACTTTCAAAGAAGCCAAAACCTGTTAGTGATAGTATTTTTACATCTGGGGTATTTGATTTGAGCAAACAATTCCACTTGATTGCATATTCACATGACAGGCTTTAACAGCCTTCGTCAAAGAAAATGAACTTGTTGAAGATCTTCAAAATTGGTTAAATTTAGTTTGCTTGAAGTTAACTGTGTAGTAAAAATTTCTATATAGCCATTTTCTTATATTCAAGGTCTGTAAAATACTCTGAATATCTACTTCTAATGTTCTACTGTACCTCAAGCAAGACAATGCCATTGTAACTGCAGTGATCCAAAGATGGGGTTGATAATCAAGGTAAATGAGCAAAAAAGCTATTGCACACCATGAAGAAATATTGGTACCTTTGATGAAATGTGTTTAACAAGAGTTAACATGGTGATGACTGATTTGTAAAGGCAGCAGTTTGATATTATTGAAGTTTTTAAGTAGCCTGGTATACATAGATTGAATCCACAGGGTTCTGTGTTTTTCACATCTGCTTGAATCCATACTACCAGCCTATCAGTTTTCTTAGTTACTTCAGAAAAATATAGAATACAATTTTTCACCGTTTCACAGCTTTTGTTATGGATTGTTTTTTTAAAGTTTGCACTTATTAAAGAGAAATGTGTAAAAGCAACACATTAACACTGGTGTGTGCATCATTCAAAGTTGACTACCAGCCTTGTAGTAGACTATTTTAAACCCCTTTTTAAGTAATTAAAATATTACAAATATATCACAGTTTCCATTACTATTTTTCAAATCTGCAAAGTTGATGCAAAATGTGAATTTGTATGTATACAGTCCACATAAGAACTTAAACTCTGTCTTTGTTCCTCCACATTCCTAACACTGTTTTCTCCCAATCCATACCAATCACCATTTTATGGATTTGCTTTAGATGTGAGTACCAATAATGTTGTCCCCTCCTGATCTCAGTTTAAGAATCTGCTCCCTGATAAACAACGCTTCTCTTTGCAGTGTTTCTGCTCCTCTAGTACTCAGTCTAACAATTGTTCAGCACTTTAAGGTGATCTACATGGAGCCAGTGTGGTGGTGCAATGGATTAAGACCTGACCTGTGACACCCACGTCCCCTGTGGGTGCCAGTTCATGTCCTAGCTTCTCCAATTCTGATTCAGCTCCTTGATAATGTACCTAGGAAGCAACAGACAAAAGGTGCTTGGGCCCCTGCCACCCATGTGAGAGACGAGAATGGAGTTCCAGGCTCCTGGCATTGGCCTGGCCCAGCCCTGATATTGTGGCCATTGGAGGAGTGAACCACAGATGAAAGATTTCTGTCTCTCTGCCTTTCAAATAAATAAATGAATTTATAAAAAAATAAAAAAGATTATCCATCTATCACCCTTACTACATTTTTCTACCCCATGTTATTGACTTTCTTCTTACAAACCCTATTAAACTCAATCAAAATAAGCACTTTTAAAAATAATCTTCTGGGCCGGCACTGTAGTACAGCTGGTTAACACCCTGGCCTGAAGCACCAGCATCCCATATGGGTGCCTGTTCTAGTCCCGGCTGCTCCTCTTCCGATCCAGCTCTCTGCTATAGTCTGGGATAGCAGTAGAAGATGGACCAAGTCCTTGTACCCTTGACCTACATGGGAGACCCAGAAGAACCTCCTGGCTCCTGGTTCCCGGCTTCCTTTGACCATTGAGGCCATCTTAATTAATATGTAGGTTGCTTTTTTAAGATTTATTTATTTGAGAGAGAAGGAGAGAAAGATTTTCCATATGTTGGTTCACTCTACAGTAGCTGCCACTGCTGAATCTGGGAGGCCAGAGCTCCTTCTGAGTCTCTGATGTGGGTGGTAAAGGCCCAAATACTTGGGCCATTTTCAGTGGCCGAACCCGGCACGTTAGCAGGGAGCCTGATCAGAAGTGGAACAGCTGAGACTTGGACCAGCGCTCCAACATCAAATGCCAAGGCTGGATGTGGCAACCAAGCTCATTGCTTCACAACGCCAGCCACTCGGTTGCTTCTTATAATTCTGCATTTTTAATTTTGAGAACATATATTCAGAAGAAAATAATTATTTCATTTCTTATTGAATTCTTTTGTTATTATCAATTTTCACTTTCTTGTGATTTCATAAGTTACATTTTGTGATGTTATAATGTTGTGTACCAATGCTTATTTTTAAATTTTCTAACTGGTTTAGTCTTATTTATCTTGCAGGCAATATTGTATCTAGCTTTTTGAATATAATCTGATGAATTTTACATGCTTTAGATAGGTGTATTAGACTTCTTTTACAAGTCCAATGATGACACAGTTAATATTTTTTTTTTTTTTTTGACAGAGTGGACAGTGAAAGAGAGAGAGAGACAGAGAGAAAGGTCTTCCTTTTGCTGTTGGTTCACCCTCCAATGGCCGCCGTGGCTGGCACGCTGCGGCCGGCGCACCACGCTGATCTGAAGCCAGGAGCCAGGTGCTTCTCCTGGTCTCCCATGGGGTGCAGGGCCCAAGGACTTGGGCCATCCTCCACTGCATTCCCTGGCCACAGCAGAGAGCTGGTCTGGAAGAGTAGCAACCAGGAAAGAATCCGGTGCCCCGACCGGGACTAGAACCTGGTGTGCTGGTGCCGCAAGGCGGAGGATTAGCCTAGTGAGCCGTGGCGCCGGCCGACACATTTAATTTTAAAACATGTTTGTATAATGGGATACATTTGTAATAAAATCCAGGCACTTAATTAATTTCCCTGTTATTGCCCTGCATATACACATATTTTAACAAGAATTAATTACATACTAACATCATGATACTTACTCCTTTTCACAGCTGTCTAGTGCTGTAGTTTTTTATAATCAATAACCATGTACATTTGCTTAGATTTGTCATTTATTTTACTCTTTTACCTTATTGTTTGTCCTTTAGTTTACTTTCAATTTATCTGAAGTAATTCTTTAATAGTTATTTGAATGAGGGCTTAGTGGTAAGTTTTCTTAACCTACACCAATTTTGCTTGTCAATCTTGGATAATTCTATCATGAGGTTTATTTTTTCTTAGCTTTTAAGGTAATTGTCTTTTGCTGGCATCTAATATCATTTTGCAAAGCTTTTCTGTATATGATATCCCCTTATGCTCTCTGCATCTTTAATATTTGCCTGCTTTATCACAATATTTTAGGTATAGACTTTTTGTTTTCAAAATATTTGGTACTCACAGTATATTTTGTTATTTGATCTGTAGCCCTATTTTTAAGTTTTCATTATTAGTAGTAATTTTTATTTTGTTTCAGAGGCAGAAAGAGAGAGATGGAGGGAGGGGAGCTTACAGAGATCCCCCATCTGCTGGTTCACTCTCCAATTCTCTGCAATAGCCGGAGAGGGGCCAAGACAAAGCCACAAGTCTGGAACTCAAGCAGAGTCTCCCATGTGGGTGGTGGGGACCTAAGTACTTGAACCTTCACTTGCTGCCTACCAGGTGCACATTTGTAGAAACCTGGAATTAGAAGTGGAGTGGGAACTTGTTTTTTTTTAAGATTTTATTTATTTATTTGAGACGTAGAGTTACAGACAGTGAGAAGGAGAGACAGAGAGAAAGGTCTTCCTTCCACTGGTTCACTCCCCAAATGGCTGCAATGGCTGGAGCTTCATCAATCCAAAGCCAGGAGCAGCTGCCTCATCCTGGTCTCTCACGCGGGTGCAGGGGCCCAAGCACTTGGACCATCTTCTACTGCTTCCCCAGGCCACAGCAGAAATCTGGGGATTGGAAGAGGAGCGACTGGGACTAGAACTGGCGCCCATATGGGATGCCGGTGCCACAGGTGGAGGATTAACCTACTGCGCCATGGCGCAGGGCCCTGGAGTGGGAACTTGGAATGGGATACAAGTACCCCAACCAACATTTTAAGTGCTTCATCAAAGCCTATCTTTGTGGTTCCATTTTGTTTTTAACATCTAGAAATTTTTCTGTTCTTTTCCAGAACAAATGTCCTTGGTAATTTCTTTATAAAAGAAAAAAAGATCTATGTGAAAGCCATTGTTACAATGAGAGAAGGGGAGGAGAGAGGAGAGGGAGAGCATCTTCCATCTGCCTGTCCACTCCCCAAGTTGGCCACAATGCCCAAGGCCGAACCAGGCCAAAGCCAAGAGCTAGAACAATCATCTGGGTCTCTCACATTGGTGGCAGGGGCTCAAGCACTTGGACCATGCTCCACTGCTTTTCACAGACCATTAGCAGGGAGCCAGTTCAGAAATGGAGCAGCTGGAACAAATTGGTGCCCATATGAGATGCCAGTGTTGCAGGTGGTGGCATTTCCTGCTACATCAGCCCCAAAGAGATGTTTCATAACAATCACTCAGACACTCACACACACTTCACTCTCCATAAAGTGCTATGGGTGTGTTCTACAAAACACATACATATATAAACATGTACATGTGTGTATATACACACACACCTACATACACAGAAAATGCAATATACACACAACCACAAATGTACATATGTGTACAAACACATACACAGTCACATATACACATATACTGTATATCAACACAAACATGCCACACATACATATTGTGTATGCACACACATTTTTATGCTGCTTTCTGAGTAAATCTCTCAGTACTATATCCTCATGTATAAATATAAAACTAAGTTTGACCATGATTAATTTGGAGTTCTTCAAGTTCTCTTCAAAACCATGTCAATTGTTCCTCCCCATTTTACAATTTGTAGTCTTCCACATCTACCCATTTTTGCTTCATTTCTCCATGTTTCAAGATTTATCTTTCCTCTATATTGTAATTTTTCCTTGACTTAGAATTTTGAACATCTTAAAAATAAATATTTTAATTTCTTTTTCAAAGGTTTTATAAAATTAATATCACTCAGAGTAGATTTGATGTATGCTCTGATATCTTAGTCTTTGGTAAAAAGATATTTCTTAATGTGTCTTGTATTTTATCTTTAAGTCTCCCATTCTGAATAAGCCAAGTCCTTTTTTAAAGATTTTTATTTATTTGTTTTTTAATGCTACTTAAGATATACAAATTTCATATTTCATTATACAGATATAGAAACATAGTGATACTTCCCACCCTAACCTCTCTCCTGCCCAAACTCCTGCCCACACTCCCACCCTTCCTCCTCCTCTTCCTCTTATTCCATCTCTTAATTTTTACAATGTTATGCTTTCAGCTTACTTTATGCTCATAAGACTCACTCTATACTAGAGTGTCCAGCAAATAGTAAGAAGAAAACAAAAAAAGAAAACATTGTTCCTCAACAGTAGAGACAAGGGCTGTAAACAATCATTGAATTTCCAAATGTCAGTTTAACGGCTATACATTTCATTTTTGGTAACCTATTAGTTACCACAAATCAAGGGAAACATATGGTATTTGTCTTTTGGGGACTGTCTTATTTCACTAAGTAAAATGGTTTCCAGTTGCAATCATTTTGTTGCAAAATACATGATTTCATTTTTTATTGTGGCTGAGTTTTATACCATAATTTCGTTACCCAGTCATCAGTTGATGGTCATCTGGATTGACTCAATATATTAGCTATTGTAGATTGATCTGTAATAAACCTGGGGGTACAAATAACTCATGTGCTGATTTCATTTCATTTTGGCAAATTCCCAGGAGTAGGATGGCTGGGTCATATGGTAGATCTATTTTCAGTTTTCTGAGGTATCTCCCTACTATCTTCCATAATGGCTGTACAAATTTGCATTCCCACCAAGAGTAGATTAGAGTACCTTTTTACCCACATCCTCACCAACATTTGTGGTTTATTGATTTCTATATGATAGCCATTCTAACTGGGGTTAGGTGAAACCTCATTGTGCTTCTGATTTGCATTTCCCTGATGGCAAGTGATTCTGAGCATTTTCCCAAGTGACTGTAGCCATCTGAATTTCACCTTTTGGAAAATGCCTGCTCAAATCCTTTGCACATTTCTTAACTGTGTTGTTTGTTTTGCTGTTGTTGAGTTTCTTGAGCTCTTTACAAATTTTGGATATGAATCATTTGTCAGTTTCATAGTTGCAAATATTTTCTCCCAGTCTTTTGGTTGCCTCTTCATTCTGCTTAGTGTTACCTTTGCAGTGCAGAAGCTTCTCAGCTTGATGTAATTCCATTTGTCAATTTTGGCATTGATTGTGCTTCTGGGGTCTTTTTCAAGAATCTTTGCCTATGCCATGTCTTGCAGTTTGTCCCAAGGTTCTCCTCTAGTAATTTGATGGTATCAGGTCATAGATTTAGATCCTTAATCCATTTTTAATTGATTTTTGTATAATGTGTAAAGTACTGGTCTTGTTTCATACTTCAGCACATGGAGATCCAATTTTCCCAGCACCATTTGAAAAAGAGATTTGTTGGTCATGGATGCATGAAATGATTTCTGGAGTTTCTATTCTGGTCCATTATTACATGTCTCCTTTTGTGCAAGTACCAGGCCGTTTTGAGTTTAACTGCTCTGTAATACCTATGTAGCATGCCTGGAAATCAGGTATTGTGATAACTCTGGCTTTGTTTTTGTTATATAAGACTGCTTTACCTATTCGGGGTCTCTTGTGTTTCCACATGCATTTTAACATCATTTTTCTAGACCTGAGAAGAATGTATCAAAAGAATATATCAAAAAGTTATTTTGATTGGGATTGCATTGCATATTTAAATTCCTTTCAATAGTATGGGCATTTTGCTGATATTAATACTTCTAATCCACAAATATGGAAGAATTTTCTAATTTTGTGACTTTTTAATATTTCTTTATTTATTTTTTATAATTTTTATTGTAAGGATCTTCCCCCCCCTTGGTTAAATGTATTTCAAAGTATTTACTTTTTCTGTATCTATTATAAATAGGATTGACCTTAGAATTTCTTTCTCATATATGGCATTGTCTGTATATATAAATGTTATTGATTTTTGTGGGTTAACTTCATATCCTACAATTTTACCAAACTCTTTTATGAGATCCAAAATTCTATTAGCGAAGTATTTTCATTCCCTTATGTATACAATCATGTCATCTGCAAATAGGAATAGGTTGACTTCCTCCTTTCCAATTTATATTCCTTTGATTTCTTTTTCTTACCTAACAGCTCTGGCTAAAATTCCAGGGCTATGTTGAATAGCAATGGTGAAAGTGGACATGCTTCCATGTCTGAATCTTAGTGCAAATGCTTCCAACCCCCCCCCCCCATTCAGTAAGATGCTGGCTGTGGGTTTGTCATACATTGTCTTGATAGTATTGAGAAATGTTCCTTCTATACCCAATTTGCTTAAGATTTTCATTATGAAAGGATGTTGCATTTTAACAAATGCTTTCTCTACATATATTGAAATATCATATGGTTTTTGTTCTTCAGTTTGTTAATGTGATAGAATTATTGATTTCTTTTGTTGAACATCCCTGTATACTAGAGATAAATCCTACTTGGTCTGGGTGAATGATTTTTCTGATGTGTTGTTGGATTCTATTCGCTAGTATTTTGTTGAGGATTTTTGCATCATCTATGTTCATCATGGATATAGGTCTCTAGTTCTCTTTCTCTGTTGTGTCTTTTTCTGGCTTAGGAATTAAGGTGATGCTGGCCTCTTAGAAGGAGTTTGTGAGAATTCCTTCCCTTTCAATTGTTTTGAATAGCTTGAGAAGAATTGGAATTAGTATTTCTTTAAAGGTTTGGTAGAAAATGCTTCCAAAGCCTTGACAACTCATGACAAGAGCCTATGGTGATTACTGACGCCATAAACAAGAGTGTCAATTGTTAGGTCAACAACAGGAGTTACTGTGCACTTACTACCCATGTAGGGTCTCTGTCCTTAATGTGTTGTACAATGTGAATTAATGCTATAACTAGTACTCAAACAGTACTTTACACTTTATGTTTCTGTGTGGGTGCAAACTGTTGAAATCTTTACTTAATATATACTAAATCGATCTTCTGTATATAAAGGTAATTGAAAATGAATCTTGATGTGAATGAGATGGGAGAGGGAGTGGGATATGGGAGGGTTGCAGGTGGGAGGGAAGTTATGGGGGGGGGAAGCCACTGTAATCCAAAAGCTGTACTTTGGAAATTTATATTTATTAAATAAAAGTTAAAAAAATAAAAAAATAAAAGAAATGCAGGTGATATCATAATCTATGGTGATGAGATAAGCCAAAATTGTGATATCATCAACCTACCATGTGATGTCATAAAAAACTGAGACGTCATAAACCACCATGTGATGTAACTTCCTTCATGGTTTTATAATTTTATTGAGATATCATAATAAATCTTAGGTCATTAAATATTGTGATATCATTAATAACATCTTATAGATGTCATAAACATATCATTGTTATGTCATAAACCAACAATTTTGTTATAATAGTTTCTATGACATAAACCTCTGAAAACATAAACCACCTTTTGATGTCATAATTGTTGAAATAAAGGCACTTCAATGTCATATTCATTGGATGTGATTAACCACATTATTATCCTAATTCAGCCCTTGTGATACAATAATAATTTTATATCATAAAACCTTCACTCTCATAATTTTATGTGATAAAACATCATGCTGGATTTATAAAAAACAGTGTGATGTCATAAGTCACCTTGTGAAGTCATAATTTCAGTGTTATTAAAAGTATTTTATGTCAATTGTGATATCATAAAATCCATTGTGGTGTCATAGGTCAACCAATATTTAGTCTTAATGAATTGTATCATACAGTGATATTGTGATGTCATAATATTTATAATGACATGTACAAGTCTAAAAACCACTGTGAGTTAACCAACATTAGTATGCCATCAACCCACCATTGTGATGTCATGAATCATTGTTTTGTCATAGTCATTTGTAATGTCATAAACCACCTTTGTGAGTCTATCAATTTTAATGTCACAAAAATATTTTGATATTATAGACCAACATTGTGATTATAAAATAAACCATTGTAAGTTCATAAAAAAAATCTGGTAGAATTCAGCAGTGAAGCCATTGAGTCCTGGACTTTTATTTGTTGTGTTGGTCTTTATTACTGATTCAGTCTCTATTTTGATTATTAGTCTGCTTAGATTTTATGTCTTCATGACTCACATTTGGTAAATTGTATGTGTCCAGCAATCTATCCATTTCTTCTAGATTTTTCAATTTTTTGGCACATAGGTCTTTGTAGTTATTCCTGATGATTCTTTTTATCTCTGTGGTGTCAATTGTTACATTTCCTTTTTTACCTCTGATTTATTAATTTTGAGCTCTTCCCTCTTTTTTTGGTTGTTGGTCATGAAACGGTTTTTCAATTTTGGTTATTTTTTCAAAAAAGCAGCTCTTCCTCTCACTGATCTTTTTGTATTTTTTTGTTTCAATTTTGTTTATTTTTTCTCTAATTTTAATTATTTCTTTCCTCCTATTAATTTTGGATTTTTTGCTCTAAGTCCTTGAGATACATTAATAATTCATTTATTTGATGCCTTTCCTATTTCTCTATGCTGGCATGAAATGCTATAAACTTCCCTCTTAAGAATATTTCTACTGTATTCCTGAAGTTTTGATATACTGTATTATATTCATTCATGCCCAGAAATTTTTAGATTTCTCTTTTGATTTCTTCTGTGACCCACTATTTATTCAGGAGCATGTTGGTCAGTCTTTATGTGTTTGCATATGTTCTGGAGATTCTTTAGTTGTTAACTTCCAGCTTCATTCCATTGTGATCAGAACAGATACATGATATGATTTCATTTTTTTTGAATTTGCTGAGACCTGCTTTATGGCCTAGCACATAGTCTATACTAGAAAAGTTCTATATACTGGTGAAAAGAATATGTATTCTGAAACTGTGGGATGAAAAGTTCTGTAGATATCAGTTAGGTCTATTTGTGCTATAGTGTACATTAGCTCTGTTGTTTCTTTGTTATTTCTCTAGTTGATCTATCCATTGATGAAAGTGGGTTGTTGCAGTCCCCAATTACTATTGTCCTGGAGTCTATGTATCCCTTTAGATCCATTAACATTTGTTTTAAACAGCCAGGAGCCCTGCAGTTGTTTGCATATACATTTCTTATAACATTTTTCTATTGAATTGATCCCTTAATCATTATATAGTGCCCTTCTTTGTCTCTTAACAATTTTGGGGTTTTGTCTGATATTGGGATGACTATACCAGCTAGTTTTTGCCTTCCAATGGCATGGAATATCTTTTTTCATCTTTTCACTTTTAGTCAGTAAATATCTTTATTGGTAAGATATGTTCCTTGTAGGCAGCAAATAGATGGGTCTTGCTATTGAATCCATGCAGCCAATCTGTATCTTTTAACTGGAGAGTTGAGGCCTTTTCTATTCAAGGTTACTATTGACAAGTAATAATTTGGCCCTGCCATTTTTCCATAAATATTCATATTATTTCCTTTGTATTTCCTTTGTACTTTTATTGGAGTATTCCCTGCCTTCACATTCTTTTATAGTAATGACTATGTTTCTATGTTTCTGTATGTAGAACATCCTTAAGCATCTTTTGTAAAGTTGGATGAGTGGTGACAAATTGTTTCAATTTCTGTTTGTTATGGAATGTCATTATTTCACCTTCATTCATAAGTGAGAGCTTTGCAGGGTACAGTATTCTGGGTTGACTGTTTTTCTATGATTTGGACTATGTGTATCCATTCTCTCCTGGCCTGTAGGGTTTCTGATGAAAGATCAACTATAAGTCTAATTGCAGATCCCCTGAAAGTAATTTGTTGTTTCTCTCATGCATATTTTAGAATTTTTTCTTTATATGTTACTGTTGAAAATTTGACTCCAGTGTTTCATGGTGAAGATCTTGTCATGTCCGTCAGAAGTTCTATGTTCCTTGTGTACTTAGATGTCACTTCCTTTCCCCAAATTAGGGAAGTTTTCTCTAATTATTTCACTGAGTAGGTCTTCCTATCCATTCTCTCTTTCCATACCTTCAGAAACTCCTAAGACTTTTATATTATGGCCGGCACAATGGCTCAATAGGCTAATCCTCCTCCTGCAGCACCAGCACCCCGGGTTCTAGTCCCAGTCGGGGTGCCGGATTCTGTCCCGGTTGCCCCTCTTCCAGGCCAGCTCTCTGCTGTGGCCCGGGAGTGCAGTGGAGGATGGCCCAAGTGCTTGGACCCTGCACCCACATGGGAGACCAGGAGAAGCACCTGGCTCCTGGCTTCAGATTAGCATGGTGTGCCGGCCGCAGCACGCCGGCCGCAGCGGCCATTGGAGGGTGAACCAATGGTAAAGGAAGAGCTTTCTCTCTGTCTCTCTCTCTTCACTGTCCACTCTGCCTGTCAAAAAAAATTTTTAAAAGACTTTTATATTGGGTCATTTGATAGTATCTCCTAAATCTTCAGCACTGTTTTTTATTTTGTCTAATTTTTTCTTGTTTTTTTCCATCTGTTTTTTGATCTGAGAAATTTCCAAAGATTTGATTATAGCTCAGATGTTCTTTCTTTGGCCTCACTAAGTCTGTGCACTGCGTGGAGTGCAACTTAGATGGGAGACCTGATAAAGTTCCTGGTCCTGGTTTCAGTCTGAACCAGCCCTGGTTTCATTCTCTCTCTCTCTCTTTCTCTGCCTCTCACACACAAACACACAGATACACACCTAGATAGATAGATAGATAGATAGATAGATAGACAGACAGACTGATTGATTGATTGATTGATTGATTTTTTTTCTTCCTCATCTCTTTCCAGTTGGAAGATTGTCATCGCTGCTCCCTGACCATACTTGCACCAATACCCTGACCATACCAATGCACCAATCTGGTGTAATTTCTGGTGTCATTTTCAGATTCCCAGTGGAATCCTAATTCATCATAAAATGAATTTGGTGATAACATTGATTAAGTGACTCAGAGATTCAGCTGCTTGGTTGAGTTCTTGATATTGAGATCTGTTCTTCTCAGTACCCTAGCTCCCAGCTCCCTGGAAGGGTATGGCCTAGTCATTGCATTGATTTTACAAGTGAGCTGAGCTCAGGCAAAGCCCTGCTGTGAATAACATACCTAGCTCCTCATCTGGTGGAACATATCCAGCCAGTTTTCTGTTAATTGGGGCCACTCCTGCTTTGATTTTCAGCTACATTTCTATTTTACAAAGAATATTATTTCATTTGTGAGCCAAGCTATGTCTCATTCATGCTCCAAATGAGGGTCCTTGTTTCTACATCATTCTTATAATCTAACTGGGATAGGCAAGATTGAGGTATCCATGCAGCTTATCAGCAGTTGCATTTACTCATTAATGTTACTCACTCAACTGATTTGACAACATTATTTCAATTGTCTCTGAGTTCTGTTAACTGAGTTTATCCTTCACATTTACCTTGGCTATGCACTTAGATGCTGCACTACTTGAGTAAAGTATGGTCTGCAACTGACTGTCATCAACATCATCCAGGAACATCTTCAGAGGCCCATCCTACATCTGCCGAATCACAGATTGATTCCTGGGAGTGAAGCCCTGGAGGCTGTAACTTAGAATGGTTTTCCTGAGGGTGTTACACATACCCACACTTGATAATTAATGCTCTAGCTAGATTGAGTAGTTCACCTTTGTTGTTTAAAAATAGTGATGTGGAGCTTTACCCTGGACCATTGATCCCAGACACTGGAAGCACAGAATCTTGTTAAATTTTTTGCAGGTAATTATAATGCACAGTTAGTTTTGGAACCATAGATTTGGTCATGTGGTTCTTGACAGGATGATTTTGCTTCCTTAGCAGGAGACAGTTGTCGGTATTGGCAGATTCTTCTGGTTGTCACAATGGAGATATATAATACTGCTGGCAACTGTTAGGGAGATGCTACTAAACATTACAGTGCACAAGCCATCTCTCACAACAAAGATTTAGCTGGCCTCAAAGTCAATAGCATCGAGGATCCCTTCCTCTGACACATTTAGTTTACATTTTTCCATTTAAAGTGTTCTTTAGTAAAATCACCTTCAGGGAATTAGAAAAGGGAGTGTAGAAGGAATCTTGAATATTCTGAAAGCCAAGCACCCAGACAACAAAAACTTTTGTTACTGATTTTCTTAACTTTCTGAGATTGAGCACAGTTGACAAGTAGAAGTAGCCAAAAGGAGAAGCACAAAAATAAAAGAAGTCTTGGGGACATATTTTCTGTACTCGAGTTTTAGCAAACGTTCAGGCTCTCTTGTGTTTCTGAACAATATAAAATATGATCTTGTCCATTTCTTCTTATTTTTTTAACTTTTATTTAATGAATATAAATTTCCAAAGTACAGCTTATGGATTACAATGGCTTCCCCCCGCACAACTTCCCTCCCACCCGCAACCCTCCCCTTCCCCACTCTCTCTCCCCTTCCATTCACATCAAGATTCATTTTCAATTCTCTTTATATACAGAAGATCAGTTTAGCATATATTAAGTAAAGATTTCAACAGTTTGCACCCACATAGAAACACAAAGTGAAAAATACTGTTTGAGTACTAGTTATAGCATTAAACCACAATGTACAGCACATTAAGGACAGAGATCCTACATGAGGAGTAAGTGCACAGTGACTCCTGTTGTTGACTTAACAAATTAACATTCTTGTTTATTGCATCAGTAATTGCCCTAGGCTCTTGTCATGAGTTTCCAAGGCTATGGAAGCCTTTTGAGTTCACTAACTCTGATCATATTTAGACAAGGTCGTAGTCAAAGTGGAAGTTCTCTACTCCCTTCAAAAGTACCTCCTTCTTTGATGAACTGTTATTTCCACTGTGATCTCACTCGCGGAGATCTTTCATTTAGGTCATTTCTTTTTTTGCCAGAGTGTCTTGGCTTTCCATGCCTGAAATACTCTCATGGGCTCTTCAGCCAGATCCAAATGCCTTAATGGCTGATTCTGAGGCCAGAGTGCTGTTTAGGACATCCGCCATTCTATGAGTCTGCTGTGTATCTCACTTCCCATGTTGGATCGCTCTCTCCCTTTTTTATTCTATCAGTTAGTATTTGCAGACACTATTCTCCTTTATGTGATCCCTTTGGCTCTTAGTTCTATCATTATGATCAATTGTGAACAGAAATTGATCACTTAGACTAGTGCAATGGCATTGGTACATGCCACCTTGATGGGATTGAATTGGAATCCCCTGGTATGTTTCTAACTCTACCATTTGGGGCAAGTCAGCTTGAGCATGTCCCAAATTGTACATCTCTTCCCTCTCTTGTTCCCACTCATATTTAACAGGGATCACTTTTCAGTTAAGTTTCAACACTTAAGAATAACTGTGTATTAATTACAGAATAAAACCAATAGTATTAAGTAGAACAAACAAACAAAAATACTAAGAGGGATAACATATTAAGCTGTTCATCAACAGTCAGGGTAAGGGCTGATCAATCACTGTTCCTCACAGTGTCCCTTTCACTTCAACAGGTTTTCTTTTTTGTGGTCAATTAGTTGTCACTGATCAGGGAGCACATATGATATTTGTCCCTTTGGGACTGGCTTATTTCACTCAGCATAATGTTTTCTAGATTCCTCCATTTTATTGCAAATGACCGGATTTCATTTTTTTTTACTGCTGTATAGTATTCTATAGAGTACTAGAGTACCTGTCCCATAATTTCTTTATCCAGTCTACTGTTGATGGGCATTTAGGTTGATTCCAGGTCTTAGCTAATGTGAATAGAGCTGCAATAAACATTAAGGTGCAGACTGTTTTTTTTTTTTTTTGTTTCCGAATTTAGTTTCCTTTGGGTAAATTCCAAGGAGTGGGATGGATGGGTTGAATGGTAGAGTTATATTTAGGTTTCTGAGTAATCTCCAGACAGACTTCCATAGTGACTTTACCAGTTGCATTCCCACCAACAGTGGGTTAGTTTCCCTTTTCCCCACATCCTCACCAGCATCTGTTGTTGGTAGATTTCTGAATGTGAGCCATTCTAACCGGGGTGAGGTGAAACCTCATTGTGGTTTTGATTTGCATTTCCCTGATTGCTAATGACCTTGAACATTTTTTCATGTGCCTGTTGGCCATTTGGATTTCCTCTTTTGAAAAATGTCTATTGAGGTCCTTGGCCCATCTCTTAAGTGGGTTGTTTGTTTTGTTGTTGTGGAGTTTCTTGATTTCTTTGTAGATTCTGGTTACCAACCCTTTATCTGTAGCATAGTTTGCAAATATTTTTTCCCATTCTGTCGATTGCCTCTTCACTTTCCTGACTGTTTCTTTTGCAGTACAGAAACTTCTCAATTTGATGCAATCCCAGTAGTTAATTTTGGCTTTGACTGCCTGTGCCTCCAGGGTCTTTTCTAGGAAGTCTTTTTAGGTGCCAATATTTTGCAGGGTTTCTCCAATGTTCTCTAATAATTTGATGGTGTTGAGCTGTAGATTTAGGTCTTTAGTCCATGTTGAGTGGATTTTTGTGTAAGGTGTAAGGTAGGGGTCTTGCTTCATGCTTCTGCACGTGGAAATCCAGTTTTCCCAGCACCATTTATTGAATAGACTGTCCTTGCTCCAGGAATTGGTTTTGGATCCTTGATCAAATATAAGTTGGCTGTAGATGTTTGGGTTGATTTCTGGTGTTTCAATTCTGTTCCATTGGTCTATCCATCTGTTTCTGTACTAGTACCATGCTGTTTTGATAACAATTGCCCTGTAGTATGTCCTGAAACCTGGTATTGTGATGCCTCCAGGTTTGTTTTTGTTGTACAAGATTGCTTTAGCTATTTGCGATCTCCTGTGTCTCCATATGAATTTCAGCATCATTTTCCAGATCTGAGAAGAATGTCTTCAGTATCTTGATAGGTATTGCATTGAATCTATAAATTGCTTTTGGGAGAATGGACATTTTGATGATGTAGATTCTTCCCATCCATGAGCATGAGGATTTTTCCATTTTTTGGTATCCTCTTCTATTTGTTTTTTTAAGATTTTGTAATTCTCATCATAGAGATCTTTAATGTCCTTGGTTAAGTTGATTCCAAGGTATTTGATTGTTTTTGTAGCTATTGTGAATGCGATTGATCTTAGCAGTTCTTTCTCAGCTGTGGCATTGCCTGTGTATATATGCCTACAGAAATGAAAAAAAGCAGGTGTAGCCATATTAATATCAGACAAAATCAACTTTAACACAAAAACTGTTAAGAGAGACAAAGAGGGACACTATATAATGATTAAGGGTTCAATTCAGCAGGAAGATGTAACTATTATAAATGTATATGCACCTAATTACAGGGCACCAGTTTATCTAAAAGATTCGTTAAGGGACTTAAAGGGAGACTTAGACCCCAATACAATAGTACTGGGGGACTTCAATACTCCACTCTCAGAAATAGATTAACTGGACAAACAATCAACAAGGAAACTGTGGATTTAATCAACACTATTGCCCAAATGGATCTAACAGATATCTACAGAACTTTCAATCCTACACTTAAAGATTTTACATTCTTTTCAGCAGTGCATGGAACCTTCTCTAGGATTGACCACATACTAGGCCATAAAGCAAGTCTCAGCAAATTTAAAAGAATTAGAATCATACCATGCAGCTTCTCAGACCACAGTGGAATGAAGGTGGAAATTAGCAACTCAGGAGTCCCTAGAGAGTATGCAAACACATGGAGACTGAACAACATGCTCCTGAATGAACACTGGTTCACAGAAGAAATCAAAAGAGAAATCAAAAACTTTCTGGAAGTAAATGAGGATAACAACACAACATATCAAAACTTATGGGATACGGCAAAAGCAGTGTTGAGAGGAAAGTTTATAGCAATAGGTGCCTATATCAAGAAATTGGAAAGGCACCAAATAAATGAGCTTTCAACGCATCTCAAGGATCTAGAAAAACTGCAGCAAACCAGATCCAAATCTAGTAGGAGAAGATAAATAATTAAAATCAGAGAAGAAATCAACAGGATTGAATCCAAAAAAAAATTGCAAAAATCAGCCAAGCGAAGAGCTGGTTTTTTGAAAAAATAAACAAAATTGACACCCCATTGGCCAAACTAACTAAAAAAAAGAAGAGAAAAGACCCAAATCAATAAAATCAGAGATGAAAAAGGAAACGTAACAACAGACACCACAGAAATAAAAAGAATCATCAGAAATTACTACAAGGACTTGTATGCCAGCAAACAGGAAAACCTATCAGAAATGGATAGATTCCTGGACACAAGCAATCTACCTAAATTGAACCATGATGACATAGAAAACCTAAATATACCCATAACTGAGACAGAAATTGAAACAGTAATAAAGGCCCTCCCAACAAAGAAAAGCCCAGGACCAGATGGATTCACTGCTGAATTCTACGGGACATTTAAAGAAGAACTAACTCCAATTCTTCTCAAACTATTCAGAACAATCGAAGAAGAGGGAATCCTCCCAAATTCTTTCTATGAAGCCAGCATCACCTTAATCCCTAAGCCAGAGAAAGATGCAGCATTGAAAGAAAATTACAGGCCGGCGCTGTGGCTCACTAGGCTAATCCTCCGCCTTGCGGCGCCAGCACACCAGGTTCTAGTCCTGGTTGGGGCACCGGATTCTGTCCCGGTTGCCCCTCTTCCAGGCCAGCTCTCTGCTGTGGCCCGGGAGTGCAGTGGAGGATGGCCCAGGTCCTTGGGCCCTGCACCCCATGGGAGACCAGGACAAGTACCTGGCTCCTGCCATCAGATCAGCGTGGTGTGCTGGCCGCAGCGTGCTGGCCGCGGCGGCCATTGGAGGGTGAACCAACGGCAAAGGAAGACCTTTCTCTCTGTCTCCTTCTCTCTCACTGTCCACTCTGCCTGTCAAAATATAAAAAAAAACTAAAAAAAAGAAAGAAAATTACAGACCAATATCCCTGATGAACATAGACGCAAAAATCCTCAATAAAATTTTCGCCAATAGAATACAACAACACATCAGAAAAATCATCCACCCAGACCAAGTGGGATTTATCCCTGGAATGCAGGGATGTTTCAATGTTCACAAATCAATCAATGTGATACACCACATTAACAAACAGCAGATGAAAAACCATATCATTATCTCAA
The DNA here is from genome assembly GCF_051225735.1 of Oryctolagus cuniculus. Classification (NCBI taxonomy): domain Eukaryota; kingdom Metazoa; phylum Chordata; class Mammalia; order Lagomorpha; family Leporidae; genus Oryctolagus; species Oryctolagus cuniculus. The sequence continues at coordinate 44,483,440 of NC_142876.1, forward strand.
TAGATGCAGAGAAAGCATTCGATAAAATTCAACACCCTTTCATGATGAAAACTCTAAGCAAATTGGGTATAGAAGGAACATTCCTCAATATAACCAAAGCAATTTATGAAAAACCCACGGCCAGCATCCTATTGATTGGGGAAAACTTGGAAGCATTTCCACTGAGATCTGGCACCAGACAGGGATGCCCACTCTCACCATTGCTATTCAATATAGTTCTGGAAGTTTTAGCCAGAGCCATCAGGCAATAAAAAGAAATTAAAGGGATACAAATTGGGAAGGAAGAAGTCAAACTATCCCTCTTTGCAGACGATATGATCCTTTATTTAGGGGATCCAAAGAACTCTACTAAGAGACTATTGGAACTCATAAAAGAGTTTGGCAAAGTAGCAGGATATAAAATCAATGCACAAAAATCAACAGCCTTTGTATACACATTTCTTCTTATTATTAAATATATATTTTCCAATATATTCTCTCTTCAATTAATTACACTAATCTTTTTGCTTTATTTTTACAGTATAAGGAAAAAAGCGGAGCATGAGTCTGAAATCCAATCTTTGTTGAAACTGAAGTCAAAAAATAATGATTATCTCAAACAGCTCTACATGGAGGCTTATCACATCAGTGCTGTTTACCACCTCATCAAACAGAAAACAGAAGAATTGGATGATAAAATAGCAGAAGTGAGAAGAAGATTCAAGGTGTGTATTTTTGTGTTCTTATTGGTTATGGAAAAAAAAGAGTAATTAAGCTGAATTTTATTGATTTAGCCTTGATAGATTTTAATATAAGGCCTAATAGTCTTTTCAAAATCACTTCTGATCAGTCAGAAAAAAAAGTCATCTCTCTCCAAAGGCCCAGCTTGAAGAGGATAAGGGCTCAAGGTGGCTAATCAACCTCTTTTTTGCTGTTATCACCCTTAAACTCTGGAAGGACCAGAAGTGTGGAGCTTCGCTTAGGTTCATCTTGTATACCTAACACTTAACAGTTCTGCCTATGGTAGAAAAAATAGTTTGAGACGCATCCTGGTACCTGTTATGTAATATAAGAATAGGGAGTACCTACTTCTGGCCTGTAAGTCACTGGTTAGTAGAGCATCAGACCCTTTGTATAACACAGTGCTGCAGAAAGAACTGCCCACGCACCTTAAACCTACCACTCCTAAATGAAGAACATGATGGATAACTACTCTTACCCATACTTGTTGAGATTGGCAAAGTCAGACCCATTTGACTGCACCTGGAAGCCCACTTTGACTCTTTTCTTTCATCACAAGTCACACACCTATCCTTCTCTCAGCTTTGAGATTTTCTTACTAAAGATTTATGGGCATAAAATTACCCAGAAAATATAATTTATAACCTCTGCCCCATACCTGTTGCTAGCACTGTCTTCAGTAAAGGCTTTCCTTTGGGATACCGAAATTGAGAACACGTGGATTGTCTTCCAGTAAATGTTTCCATTCTGAGAAATTGGGGTATTGCTCCCACATTGAATTAACCTATCTAATTGACTTGGTGTAGTGTGGTTATGTCCCTCTCAAGGGTTGGTCAATGAGTTTGTCCTATCATTCATGTTCCAATATGAAGAGACGACAAATACTATGCATAGTAAAAATTGAAGACTTTAAAATATGAGGATTATGATTATATATGTGATGGCATAGACAATATTACTGTAGATGGTGTTTATGACTTAAAATGTTTTCTATTAATATTTGTTTTTCTATGGCCATCGATTTATTTTCATGAGGATACTAATGTAGACATCATTATCCAGTTATTTGACCATTTACCCATGTATTTTAACATGTTTTTCAATTAAGAGATACTCTTGTTATCATTTACGTTTTTCACTATACCTGTCACAAACTACATTTAATTCTTCACACATAGTGCTTCATTTATCTGAGGCACTCACTTAGTAAAAGAGATGTTGCATTGTATTATTTTTTAGAGATTTTTCTAGTTGCCATAAAGTAGAATTTATAGATTTAAGTATAAGCTTTATATTACCACACTGTACTTACTTAGCCAACCCAAAATGGAATGTTCCCCTTTCTGTCTTAATTCATGCCCAACTGAAGAATGTGCGTCTCATGTCCTTCCCTGCCCCCTGGGAGCTGAGAAGTCACTGGAAAGAAGCAACAGAAAGAAACCACAGCACTTAGGAACCACTGACAATTGCTGACCACTCTGCTGCTTATTTCTGAGCCTAAATACATGTACATATGCGTATCTGCAGCACAGCAGCACTGTATTAAAAATAAACCTGTAGATTATCCTTGGATAATTCAGATTTATAGTAATTCAAGTTAGTAGTTTCTGTCTGTGTACTGGCCCTATTGTCTAATTAACTGATTGATAAAATCTGCATCACGCTTTGTGTCTGGGCATCATGATCTCCATGTAGCCAAGATTCTATATTTGTTTATCCCAGTCTGAAATTAGTCAATAATCCATGTAACTCAGCAATACTGCTCCAGGGGTAGTGCTGAGAAATAATCTTCAGAAGCCCTAGAAGTAGGATTTAAGAATTATGTTCCATTGAGGTAATGCATAAAATGCCATATCAGCTTTAGGCAATTTTTTTTTAAAAAAATTAGTTTATTATATTAAGTTTTATTTATTACAGAATAATAAAATACAGATAGAAAGAGAGACATCTCCCATCCACTGGCTTATCTCCCCCATAAATTCCTGGCATCAGCTGGGGCTGGGCCAGGCCAGGTCAATGCCAGGAGCCACTCAATACAAACACTGAGCTATCACCTGCTGCTTCCCAGAGTATGCATTAGATGGAAGGCAGAATTGGGAGGGGAGCTGGGGATTTGAATACCTGCACTCCAGTATGGGACGTGAAAATCCTAACTGGAGTCCCAACTACTAGGCCAAATGCCTGTACTGGATTTTAGGCATTTTAGTATTAGTAGCAATCACAAACCATCAATGATATGTAGCAATTTCTCAAATTTTATAGCTATAACAGATGATTTGTCTTGATCTTTCCAAATTTCAATCCCAATAACTCAGCTATTCAGAAAAAGAGGTGTTTGGTCAAATCCCAGGATCAAATGAGCTAATTGGGATAGCAGATAAGTCAGTAGAACATGTATTCAATTATGGTGATGATGAAATGAACAGGAAACCATCATGAATTGTTTTTAAGAATGCAACATTATAAAAAAAATGAAATCTTTCACCAGATGTTAAGTACTTTTCAATACTTCAGTTGAAGCAAACTGCATAGTCTCAGCTTTTCTTCCTGAATGTTGTAGAACACAGTGTTATGCATACCTAGTTTATGTTGGACACTTTTCCATGTTAGTTTAATGTTTAAGTTAATTAATGTTCACTGTGCTGTGCAGTTGTTATTAACATATTTATTTTGGGAGTTGAAGAAATTTTCCCAAAGTTGCCTAGTTCTAACTCTGTAGAGTTTGGGGACCAGGATATCTGATGCCAAACTTGGAATAAGTTATGAGACACCAGACATGTATCTGACAAACAGTTATGCCAAGCTCAGAACTTGGAAACATTTAAGTTAGGAGGTCATTCTTTTTTGATGCTAGAAAAAGACAGAGTACTATTTTCTTTTTATTTGAGTTTTTATTTTTATTTTTTGAGCTTTTCCTGATACTTTAGTTTTCATGTTAATGTAATATTAATATAAGGAGAACAGGCTCAGTGTAGTTCGTAGATGTAATTCTAAGAATATAATGATATTTCCTTCCTCCCTGTCTTCCTTTCTGCTTTCTTCCTTCCTGTACAGTTTTTGAGATAATATAATTTTAATTAACATTACAGCCAATGCCTTCCTGCTCCACTAAATAAAAAAATTCAGCAAGTAAAAAGTAAAAGGATCTTAGATCAGCAGTAATACAGGCAAGGGCAATAAACAATCAAATGGAAAGATGATCATTTCACCCATATACAATAAATATTAGAATAATCAGATCATTGAAACTAAGGTAGTTTAACATTCTTAACCATTGGTTTGACAAACTTATAAAACACAGTTTGAAAAACATATTTGCAATACTGATATACATGGACATT